>NW_024040152.1:21046643-21371643 GCF_014851395.1 Micropterus salmoides
GCAAATCCCAGACCAAAACAAACACTCAAATAATCATCACATTTTCATACTATTAACTATAACTATTCTCTGACCCTTGTGCCCTTCATGGAAGCATATGCTTTTATAATGCGTCTCCACTCATTTATTTAGGTGTTTCCTGTAATTTGTTACCTTTCAGTATGCGGAAAGGATTAAATAATAGATATAAATTTGCAATAATTAAACTACTACACTTTTCTCTCTTTTGAGAGCAACCAGACAGCTCTATACCTTTAGTAATACCACTATCACCAACACTCAGGTGATATGTTAGAAAAAGGAAGTTGACACACTGTTGTCATTTGGCTTTCTGGTTCCCTTGGTTTTAGTTTTGATTGGGGTCAAGAGGATACACACACCTTTCAGAGGAAATTCACCTTATCAACTCTGATCCAACAATAAATCTTAAATAACACGTCTATAAATTCTGAACAATGATCTGCATCTCTGCTTCCACCCATCTTTATTGTGTAGACGCATACATTTATAACTTCCAAAGGCAGATTTTGATTCTGTAAAGACTTAACCCTCCTTCACTCTGTTTTTATCATACCGCTTTTGTTAGCTATTTCAAGCACCTCACTCTGGCACATGCGACTTATAAAACAATATTCCCATAAATGTGTCACTCCCATCCCAGCAGTGTTTCCATTCACTGTCACTGGTGCTTTGCACAACAACGTTTAACAGCACAGCTAGACGTGGATTACATAAAGCTGACTCGGGCACAGCCAGTGAGGGTTTTTGTTGCTGCTGTGACTTGACATTCCACAGAAAATGTGAAACAAAACAGACAACAGGGAGGCATGTGTATTTTTAGACACGTGTCTAAAATAGTTGAAAGTGAATGATCATTCTTCCTCCCTCGAAGCCCTCTACATGCTGACGACACAGAGCCAGAGGGGTTAGAGGGAGAATATATTTTCAAAGGAGTGAACTGAGGAGGTAAGGCTGCTAATTAAAACAAACACCTTCTAGGACAGAAGCTGGCAGAGGCTGTAGGGCGTGGATGAATACATAAGGGAATTTTATCCTTAACTTTTACTTGCTATTATTATTTGGAGAGAGGGCTTAAAGGGATGTGATGCCTGCGGAGGGAGGCACATCTGTGCTCCTGAGGGAACTGAACTTATAACCTCTGGTGTAAGAATGTGTTTAAAACAACCTACTCTATCATGATGCAGACTGCAAATCTCATCACCATGTCACACATTCCACAATTCTTTATGTGGGAGAAAAATGTGAACCCCTCCCAGCCGCAAGTGTCGCAGGTTATTTATTAATCACTAGAGTATTCTGATTGACTCCATAATGGACTCTTATTCTGAGAGTTTGGGAGTTTTGGGTTGTATAGCAAAATCATTTTAATGACTGCTCTATGTTCTGTCCTCCCACTTGTCTTCTCCTGCTTTTTAATTGTCTTCTTCTCTATTTTCATAGGCATAATGTTTTTGTACACTGGCCATGCCCACTGTACAGAGGAAAAGTACTGTCTGATCTCTCTCTCTGCTGTGTTCTATACGTTCAGGTGTCAGGTTTCATGGAAAGCGGATTATAAGCCCCTTTAGGTAAACATTATCCCTAGAAGGGATTATGAAAAATGAATGGCGACAATGTATGTTTATCTCCCCTTAGTAATAACTACTGAGCAAACAAGTCTGACTTTGTTAAATGATTACACATCCATCTTTATCCTAAAACACAACATGCCTCACATGATCACCTTTCCATTAGCCAATCTAAACCCACAGTAGCAAAACATTATTTTTCATGTTCATTAGTCCATTCATCTTTCGGGAAATTACAGCAGTGAGGACAGTATCCATGGTACTAATCTGAACATGCATTTACTGTATTTAAATGAGTGATAGCTGCCATTTGGCTATCTGCATGACTCTGGCACGGCTGAGCTGCATACTGGGCACATCGTGGGTGGGACAGGACTAGTAGCACCACTGCCAGCAGGGAAAAGCAGCCTGCTTATCTGTGTGTGGGCCATCCCCAGCCATCATGGAGGCATCAATTTCAAACGTAATTTTGTTTGTGACAGTTACACTGTCAGTTAGTCAAATTTCAAAACTCATATTTGTAAAAATTGCTATTACTGATTTTTTTCCCCCATTTAGGGGGGCAGAGGAAACATATCATCCCTCATCTTTAGGTTCATATGGCAAACGTGTTGTAAAACAGTTTCTTATTTACTCATCCAACAGTAATGGAGCTACTTTATCATTCATTTGGAGTCATGTTTGTGTCCACCTGATGAAGCTCAATACCCACTTCTGAGGGAAATATCTGGTTCTTTAGCTGCTAATAACTCAGTCACTATGTCTGGTGTTTGGTGCTATTATTTGATTGAAGCCCAAATTTTGCAATGGATTTATGCTAATCACTACACGTAACTTACTCATAAGCAAATAATGTCAAAAATCATGAACATTCTCAGTACGTTCTTTGAGGTTAAAAGCTTGACTCATCCATTATTGCCTGAAAACAGGGTCGTTTTCAGTCAATTCAAAAAATGTTGAAATGTTTCAGAATACATTAAAAGATCACAATTGTTTTTCTGACATGTTGTAGATGTCATTTTGTTGTTTAAGTTTTGTTCCAATAGAGAAACTGGCCTTGGGAAAACCCAATTTAAAATGTCTCCTTTCTATACCAGCACATCACTGTATCTTCCCTGTTATCTCTTCCAACACATGTTCCCAGTGATCACTATTGGGATCCATTACCTTAGTCCTCCTTGAGCATATCCATATCAGGATTCATCAACCTCCACCTCTCAACTCTAGCACATTAGGTAATCTCTCCAACCCTTCTTCAGACCTCATGTCTTCCCCCATCTCTCCCTTCCTCCCCCTGTAACCTCATGGTGACATATTATATATGCATGCAGCCTCCTCCATCTTACAGAGCCTTGATTCAGTGTATCATGCATCTCTACGCTTTATTACAAATGCAAATTCCCTCATTCACCATTGCATTCTTTATGATTTGGTGGGTTGGACATCACTGACCTCCTGCAGAAAACAGCACTGGTATATTTTTATTTAGAGCGCCATACTAGGTAAACTTCCAGCTTACCTCTGTACCCTTCTCTGTCGCATGGAATAATTTGCAAAAAGATCTTAAATTATATTATATCAACTGATAAATTTAAGAGCATCATAAAGAATGTGGTCAGGAGACATGTGGTTGTTTTTCTTGAGAGGTCATTGTATTTTTTTTGGCAAATTTTGTCATGATTGTATGTAGCATTTTAATTAGCTTTGTATGTATGCCACCTTGGCCAGGTCTCTCTTGTAAAAGAGATTTTTGATCTCAATGAGACTTCCTGGTAAAATAAAGGTAAAATAAAATAAAATAAAAAATGTATAAATAAAGGAAAGAGACAACTCCTCATTTTAAGGCAAAGATGCATAAATGTCACTCAGCAGGTGACACTGGTGTCTATATTCCTGGTATGCGTCACAGTTTTGATCTCCATGGGGTCGTACACTGTGGCTCCATGCCCTGCAGCCATGGGTGGAGCCTGTGCCATGACATCATGAAGGGAGGGGAGAGGAATAAGAGAGTCACAGAGCTCAGACACCTGCAAACAGCAGCAGCACTTTCAAACCACGGCTGTAACTGTGCGGATACTTGTCTCTCTGCAGACCTCCATCCATCTTCTTTCAGCTATGTCTCCTAACACCAGTGTTCTTCTTCTCATCACTTTCTGGGCGTCCATGCAGGATGGTGAGTCTATTTATTTTAAGATTTATTCAGAAAATAATCAATTTGATATTATATTGTAATTATACTTATATTAGTGGGTTCATCATCACTTCGATCTAAGAACTTTCTCTGTTGTGCTAGAAAAGAGAATATCAAAAAACACTTTGCTATTTCTTTGTGTTTTTATTAGCAGTGTAGACTGTGACTCATATACTGTATGTACACTGGCTTCAATTTCAGCCACAAAGCAGAAACAGCCATCGCCGTATGTTGGTGCATATACATATTTTGGCAAGACCAGAAGCACAGAACACATGAATAGATCAGTTCAGCCCACAAAAGCTGCTCATTTTATCTCAAGGAGGTTTGTAATTGATTCCTATGATAACTTAAGTACAAGTGGTAAGAGTATGGTAGTGTTTTTTATTACTTCATGCAGGCTTTTTTTCTAAAACAATGGAAGAAGTGAGAATGTTTGTTAGATTTAGCCTTGTGTTCGACTGTTCATGACATGAAAAAAAGCCAAGGAATTCATGCTTTTCCATCCTATAATTAAGTCTGTTTGCTTTGTTCTCACTTGCAAACTTTTACTGAGTCCCTCTTTGTTTCGGACCAGGTTCGGGTCTTCCAGTGATGAAACAGCTGGAATTGGAGGCCGGTGAAGGTGTCCTACCACAGACAGAGAGGACCAAGCGTTGTGCCTGCAGCAGCCCAATGGACTCTGAGTGCCACTACTTCTGCCACCTGGATATAATCTGGGTCAACACACCCAGGTGAGCATGACAAGACACACACATGCAGCATACTCACCTGTATACTGACTTTTGTTACAGTGGTTATAGTGGGGGGTGGTGAGAGAGCAGGGGATAAGACACATGCCTTTGGTGTAAGAAACCCAGGTTCAATTCCCCACTGTGACACATCCACAAATGTGTCACTGAGCAAGACAAATCTATTTATGTCAGAGGTGTGCAAAGTGTGGATAAATGTTATGTAAAGCATCTTGGTCAGGATGATTAAAAATGCAGCACAAAAGTCGCATTATCAATTTAAGCTCAATATCTGCATTATAAACATGTCCTATCACTGTATAATTAAATGGGCAACGGTGCATGAAGTATCAGAGAGCAAAGTCTGCAGAATGTTTATATCTTGCACATGTCTTTATTTCTCTCTCCAGTAAGACAACAGTTTATGGTCTAGGCAGTGCTCTGTCCAGACGCAGGAGGTCCACTTGGCGCTGCACCTGTGCCAACCCTGTTGATCAGACCTGCACCAGCTTCTGCCTTCACAGGTGAGTCAGGACCAGAGCCCATGTGTTTCCATCACAGGTTGCTTAGTTTGTAAAGGCAGGTATTATTACCCTTTGTGGAGGACAAGGAGGGGCAGAGTCTGAGGGAACATCTCATTTCACTGCAATGCTATTATCAGCCTAAATGTGTTGTGAAAGTTCTGCTTGAGCAAGGGTGTGATCAGCAAAACAATACAGCTGAGATCTGGGGGAGTAGAAGACTCTCAGGCTTGTGCGCAAAGCTTGCTTTTGATTGGCTCTGAGGGCCGAGGAGTGAAGTGTGTAGTCCAGAATCCTAGAAATGTCAAACAAATACTGTCACCGCCTATAAACAGTGTGACAGAAATTATATCTGCTGTTTTCTTGTAACATAAAACATTCAGTGAGCCTGTAAAGATAAGACTTTTTCAGGTTACTGAGATTATGAAAATAAAATATATAGTGTTGTGTGCTTTTGATAGTCTGGTGTTCTTTAAAGCTGAGGTATAGGCAATTAATTCCGAAGCATTTTGTTATATTTGTCAAAATTCTCTTTACATCCCAACATCAATCAATAAATCTAATTCTCTGACACAATAATTAAAAAAAATCCGGCATTGGTGACTGTCACAGGACTGTAATAACCACAGCCAATCATTTCATGCATTCAAATGAGGTGATTCGCTGACCAGTTTCATGCACTCACAGTGCATGAAAATGTGTTTTAGGGGAGTGGCTTTGGAGATGTTTTCTCCAGCGTTGCCTACCCTAGCTTTAACAGCAATACAATAAAACATTTAAAGTGACAAACTGCAATGTCATGGTTAAGTCTGTACATCAAAGGCACTGGTAATTTTTTAGTAATCAAACTGTTTTCTTGTGTGCAGCTCAGAAATCACTTCCACAAAGGGATCTGTAAAGAGACGTCAACTCAACATATTCAACATCCTAAGGTGAGCTTTGAATGACTTTGAACCATTACCATATACTCTTACGACTTACGTTTTGATCCTATTTTTTTAATTATGTGACTGAATTTTTGGCCCTCAGAGCTGTGGTCAGCCGGTCCAAGAGACCTCTGGATGCACCTTGTTCAGACAAGTCTTCTGAAGCTCAGAAGAAGAAAGCTCGCTAAATAATGTGGCTGTGGAGGCAGCGAGAGTGAGAGAAAGAGAGCAGCGACCACCTGAACAAATGACACTGAGAAACAAAGGTCTGCTGAAAGATGTGTTTGACACAGGGAGGCCGAAGCACCATAAAGATGTCTGTTTGTACTCAGGAATAAAATGTTTTCAGTTCTGCAAACACATCATGGAAACAGGTGTGTAGGATTGGCTCTGAGAGGAGCTGCTTTCAGGACCGGAGGAACACTGTGCCTGTGTTTGTGTTTGCCGTCTAGTCTGAAAGAGTTGGAGAAATTAATACTGTCACACTGACATAGAAGGACGTAACAGAGGAAAAGGACATGGATATTGTACATATATGTTCGAGAATTTCTCGCATGAACTGCATGTTTTTGCTCATTCTTTTGTAAAATGCTTTTATTATATTGCATGTATGGATCAACAGATGTGTTATTTTACAGCTTATAGAATTACTTTTGTTATGAGAGAAGGTAGGGAAGGTAAAAAAGTCATGTAGAACACTGAAAGTGATGTTTCTGTATCAAAGAGTATTGTGTGCAAAAGTTTAAAGCAAATAAATTAGAACTGAAGCCTGTACCAGTCTTTACTATCTGTCTCTCAAAGTTTTTTTGATTATAAAGATAAACTGAAGCTAAAAAGCAATAAGAAGAAATTACCCTAATCTTACTTTTAGTTTTTAGTCATTTGTGGCCTTGTCTGTTTGCTTTGGGAAAGTGCGTTGTGTTACATAAAGTGATTTCTGTGAAGAAACTACACTTGAAATGTAGAATCATTTGAGGGAAAAGAAATCCTTTTAGGCAGCATGTGTGATTAAAACACATCTCTGTGTTCAAAAGGAGGTCCGAGATGGATGAATGGTCCTGGAATTCAAGGCTCACATCAATGATAAGTTACTTTGCTATTCAAAGGCAGCACAGTCTGTGTTATCATAAGGATCTGTGGAAAGAATGCAGCGTTTTGTAACTTTGCTCAGGGGGTGAGAGAGAGGGGTACAAAATGCCCTGTTGTCACCCTGTGTTCCTTTCTGTCTGTTTGTAATGTGCATACCGTCCACACACACCTGAATATGCACGAAGACGATTCATCTATCATCTAACGTGTGAAGCAGTAGAGAACTGACCTGCTTTTGCTGTCAGGCCTGAGCAAAACCAGAGCCTGGCTTCAGGCGGAATCACAAACAGCCCGCCGCATCCACAGAAGAATTTGTTTGTTTAAACTGATAAATTCAGGGTCTCATGTTCAGTTATTGTAATAGTTATTTTTATTTCATGTCAATTCTAACATTTTTACTTGTGTCTCATTTAAACAGCATTCTTGCACAGTGTTTCTGGTCAGTCAAGACAAGCTAAAAGAGTTTTAACAAAAAAAAAAAACGTGTTAGGCATTTTTCTATTTGCCTGTTCCTTATTCCTTATTATTCCTTATTATCTTTTTAATAATGAACTTCATTATTATAAAAGGTTTAGGGGGTTCTGTAAAGCCCTGTTTTGGCATTTTGTCATAATTTCTACATATTTCAGAACATTCACAAAACCGGTCCGTTTCATTCTTGTCTCTACAATTTGGTTGCCTGTGTCCTACACAGCAAAACAGGAAAATGGCATTCATGGCAGGATGTAACAGGCCAGTCTCAGGTCAATCATCAGAAATCATGTGTGGCCATTTGGGGGTTGACGATATGGTGAGTCACTTTAACTTGAGGCATTAAGAGACTGTAAAGAGATTCAGGTTGTACGAAAAACGTCTCGGGTTACGTATGTAACCCTGGTTCCCCGAGAAGGGGAACTCGAACTGCGTCGGTTACGACACTATGGGAACGCCTCTAGGCGTAGCAGGTCTGAACGTGAATGAAATCACTCCAATCCTATTGGCTTGTTGCTAGAACGGTAAGGTGTGACGGAATAACCGGAGGAGTATAAAGCACACCTGTACACACTCATCATTAGCTTAAACTATGAAGCAGGCGCTTCAGGCGGGGAGAGAGGTGCGGCGGGGCGACACAGTGTCTCGTTCCCCTTCTCGGGGAACCAGGGTTACATACGTAACCCGAGACGTTCCCCTTCGAGGGAACTCGAACTGTGCCGATTACAACACTATGGGAACGAGATACCCACTAAACTGTGCCGAAAACCCCGCCTGCCCCAGTGTGCAATAAAGTGGCACGACTAAGAGGAGAGCGCATGAGTGCCAGGTGCCGAAGGAAGGTCAAGACTGTAAAACCGAATGAATGTGTGCGGAGTGGCCCAGCCAGCCGCTAACAAACATCCTGCAAAGAGGCCCCGGAAAGGAGGGCTCGAGAGGCCGCCATGCCTCTGGTAGAATGAGCCCTCACAGCCACAGGTGAAGGCAAACCGCGCACCTGATAGGCCAGGGATATGGTCTGAACAATCCAGTTGCTAATAGTATGTTTGGATGCAGGGAGCCCAGCCCTGGGGGACCCAAAACACACTAGCAGCTGGTCAGCCTTCCTCCAACGGGAGGACCTCAGAGTGTAACACTCAGTGCTCTGACAGGGCAGAGCAGATGAAGTCTCCCGTCCTCCGCCGTCACATGAGGTGGAGGATGAAATGCCTGCAGCACTGTGGACCCTGCCGCACAAGAAGGCACTTTAGGGATGTATCCTGGACGAGGGTGCGGGATAGCCCTAATATTCCCCGGGGCAAACTCCAGGCTTGCGGAGAAACCTAAAGCGCTTGGAGATCCCCCACCCTCCTCAGAGAGGTGATAGCAAGGAGAAAGGCCATCTTGAGGGTCAAGTGCTTAGCCTCAGCTGACTCCAGGGGTTCGAAGGGGGCCTCAGCCAACGCCCCAAGAACCACCGCCAGATCCCAAGTGGGAACCTTGGACCGAGTCGCAGGTCTCATCCGGGCACCACGGAGGATCCGTGTGGACGGGGCCCTGGAGCTGAGGAGGGTCTTGACTGCTCTGGCTGTTAGACCCGCCTCTAGGTACTGTGCCCCCTAAGGGGCCAGACCCACAGTCGCCATATGGCGGGGCAAGGGTGAAGAACCTGGCCCTGCGCCTCAGACAGCAGGTCTCTCCTCAGAGGGACCCGCCACGGCGGGCCGTCCAGGAGCGATCATGATGTCCGAGAACCACACCCGTGTTGGCCAGAACGGGGCTACAAGCAGTAGGCTGACATTGTCCTGGTGGACCCGCTCCAGAACCCCCGGGAGCAGAGCGACTGGGGGGAATGTGTACAGACGTAGCCTCGGCCACGAATGTACCATGGCATCCAGACCCAACGGGGCTGGAGGAACGAGAGAAAACCATAGCGGGCAGTGCGTAGTCTCTTGAGACACAAACAGATCCACGTCTATGGGGCCGAACTCTTCGCACAAGAGCTCCACCACTTCGGGGTGAAGTCTCCATTCCCCGGGCCTCAGCCCGTGCCTCGACAGCAGGTCTGCTCCCTGATTCTGCGTCCCCGGGAGATACATCGCCCTGAGCGATAGCAACCTCTGCTGGGACCACAGGAGGATCTGACGCGGCAGTCTGTACAGAGGGCGTGAGCGCAGACCGCCCTGGTGATTCAGAGAGGCCACCACCGCTGTGTTGTCGGAACAAACCAGGACGTGGTGGCCTTGGAGATCGGGCAGGAAACTCCTTAGAGCCTGGAACACCGCCAACATCTTGAGACAGTTGATATGCCACTCGGATTGATGCACCTGCCAGGATCCCCTTGCAAAGCGGCCGTCCATGACCGCGCCCCAGCCCGTGAGGGAGGCGTCTGTCGAAATGACCAGCCGGCGACAAGACCCTCCCAGCAAGGGCCCCTGGGACAGGAACCAAGTTTCCTTCCAAACTGATAGGGAACGAAGACACTTGCGCGTAACCCAAATCAGACGGAGAGGATTTCCCCTCGGGGAAAAACCCTTGGTCCTTAGCCACGACTGCAGGGGTCTCACGTGCAGCAGTCCAGATGGTATTACGCTGGACGCAGCCGCCAGGAGACCCAACACTCATTGAAAGTGTTTTATAGTGATGGCGTGGCCTAACTTCACCCCTTCACCCCTCTTCTTTGCGTTGAGCCTCAGCCCTAAACGCCGCAGATGAGCCAGAACGACATCTCGATGCCGAATCGCCAACTCTCGAGACAGGGCTAGGATGAGCCAGTCGTCGATGTAGTTGAAATCCGGACGCCCTGGAGCCTCAGCGGGGCCAGTGCTGCATCCATACACTTGGTGAATGTGCGAGGGGAAGTGCCAGGCTGAATGGAAGGGGAGGGGAGAAAGACTCCCCTACCCCGGTCTTCCCTGAGCTCCGTCGGGACTGGATGACGGTCCTCAGATTGCGTCTCTCAGAAAGCTGAGGGTGAGAGCGCCGTCTCGCTGCCTCAGCTCCTCGGGGGGGCCCCCGAGAAGCGACACTCTGCTTCCTCCCCTCTCCGTAGGAGCTCGTAGAGGGAAGGGACCTATGCCTGGCAGCCTCAGCTGCCTTGGGTCCAGACCGGCGAGGGAGGTACTGGCGGAACGCTTCGCCCTGCGTCTAATGCTCCATGGTTCTGCGAAGCTCCGCCAGATCTTCCTCAGAGGGACCCCCCCTCTGAACCATCTCCTGTAGCAGGTCGGCTTGGTAGGCTTGAAGCACCGCCATGGTGTGCAAGCTCGCACCTGCCTGGCCCGCTGCCATGTACGCCTTCCCCACGAGCGTAGATGTGGTGCGACATGGCTTGGAGGGTAATGCCGGCTTCTCCAGGGAGGACGCAAGTCGAGGGGAGAGATAGCTTGCAAGCGCATCCTCCACCTGAGGCATCCTCCCATAACCACGGTCCCTAACCCCCATCACATTACTGTAATTCAGTGATAGGGGTGTGGAAAGCCGTGTAGAGAAGGGTCTGCCCCATGATTACTCAGTTCATCATGTAAATCAGGAAAGAATGGCAGAGACCAGCGTGGAGGTGGTGCGTGGTGCTTAAGAAACCTTTCATCAAGCTTACCATTAGCCTGTGGTGTCTGCTCCTCCTGTGGCCAGTTGATGTTGAGCTTAGCCACGGCTCTAGTCACCACCTCCAGCAGCACGTCATAGTCGGGCACCGCCAGGTGACGCCGCCCCAACACCCGGAAGTCATCGTCCACTACGCTGAGCGCGTCCGCCTCCTCGGAGTCGGTTTGCTGCAGCGTCTCCGGATCCAAACCGCGAGCGGGAGAAGCCGAGAACGGGCTCCCAAACGAGGAAAGGAAGCGTCGGAGCCAGCGGATGAAGGCCGGGAAAAAGCCTCAGCTGTCCCGAAATCCTCCGACAGATCACGCTGTGAACCCCATGAGTGAAGCCGCCGGGCCGCCTCAGCGGCCGCAGGGCCCGCGCCACGGGGAAAACACATCCGGCCATCCTCGGAAAAGAGAGCCATGCTGTACCTCAGTACCCGCACGGAAAGGGCTTCGCAACGGGCGCAGGCAGCCCCCTCGAGAGCTGCCCGGGCGTGCTCCATCCCCAAACATGAGACACACATCTCATGTGAATCTCCAATCCTTGATGTACCGAGGGCAAGAAAAAACACACCTTCTGTACATCTGGTTGCCGGACATGCTGGTAGACTTCTTCTTCAGGTAAGACACACTGCTTGTAGGACTGGAGCTTTCTTCAAACAACATACAGAGCGCCTGCTGAATAGAAAAAAGCTAATGATGAGTGTGTACAGGTGTGCTTTATACTCCTCCGGTTATTCCGTCACACCTTACCGTTCTAGCAACAAGCCAATAGGATTGGAGTGATTTCATTCACGTTCAGACCTGCTTCGCCTAGAGGCGTTCCCATAGTGTCGTAACCAACGCAGTTCGAGTTCCCTCGAAGGGGAACAAAAGCTTATTACTGATGTGGAGTAATGGGATGACTGTGTCAGCTGGGCTTTGAGAAACCACAGGCTGCCTCAGAGGCAGAACTCTGTCCATGGTGCTGGAACAGGAGAAACTCCCGTGAACCGCTTCACCGTACAGACATGAAAATCACTGGTTTCCAGCAGAGCTTTGAGTCTAACCTTTTGTTGTGCTTTGAGTGATTTCAGAAATTGCAGGTATTCCAGTGAACAAAGTCAAACACACACCTGAAAATGTTCCTCTTGTATCTTTGTTTCTATATTGCAAATTTGACCAGCAAACTAACATAACACTAGTTACTTTATGGATGATACAACACATCACTGAATAAGAATTTGGCATGTGTGTTTGAGCTTTCTGGTTGAGAAAACACATTCGTCTGACAAACATGAAGCTGCAATGTCGTGTGTATGCTCATCCCAGTTTTGCATCAAGTGCATTGGCGGGAAGATGAAAGCAATTTCAGAATAAGAATTTTTACAGTACAATTATGTGTCAATATTAATAGGATTTTAGTTCAGAATTTCCGTTTTCCCAGCAGACATTTTTTTTGTTTTTGTTTTTTAAACCTGTCCTGCCCAGCAGCCTGGTATAAAGTATGATGACCTGGATACTGTGCCAGACAGATTTTACTTCAACAAGAGAGTATTAATATACTCCTTTGTCTGTTTTATTATTTATTTAATTATGTATTGATTTGTCACCAGGCCCGACAGGGGAGCAGACACGGGGATAGGGGGGCACAAACAGGCAGCACAGAGAAAGGACAAGACCTGCAAGAGAAGGGGGATGGAAGGTGGGGACAATCAGGGAATAGCAGTGGGAAACACCAATTCTAGAAAGCAACAAAACCTGCAATAGAACAGAGAGGGGGGCTTGGGGAGGAGAAAAACAACAACAAACAATAAAAATAATAATAATAGTAAAAGACAACCAGCCAAACAGCAGCAATAAACAGCTGACATAGTAAGACAACTAAGAGAAAAATGAAAACAAGAAACAGTCCAGCACACTAAATAAGCAACACAGCACAGCCACGAGAGCTGGAATAATAATTAATTTAAATAAGTAACTGAAAGAAAAGCATCAGGAATAATTCTACCAAGGACACCCTAAATTTGTTTGTGTCTATGTGTGAGACTGTGTGTGTCTGTGTGCGTTTGGGTGAATGTGTCTGTATGTGTGTGTGTACATGTGTGTGCGCATAAGCCTGTTAACGAATGTAGTTGTTAGTGAGAGTGGGACGCCACGACTGTGCCACACCTACCCCAGCAACAGGCAGGCAAGAACCCCAGTAGCCAATAGGGGTGGGAGAAAGAAAAAAAAAAAAAAATCAAAAAACAAAGACTCCGCCCTGACAGCCCTGCCCTGCACCCACACTGCACATCTAACTATACACCTCAGTATCCCGAGGGGTCCAACAACTGGCCGACAGTGAAATTGGGAAGCATGGATTGGAGGCCAACAAAGCAAAACAGGGTCTCTCTCGTTGGTCTCTCCAAGCCAACGAGGAAATGCCTCCCCCGGACTCCAATGCACAAACTAAACGCCCAGCAGCCATTCAGAGACCCTGCCCAGGGAAAAAGCACAATGCATCAAGATGCATTGACAATCGCCCTACAACCGGCAGCGCCCAGAGACCCCCACCCCCAGAAGCCAGGGCACCCCGCCACCCCCCTAAGTGCAAAGGACCCCAGACCGCATGTCCCGGGGGAAGCTGTACCCCGCAGCTTTTTTGATTGGCCGGGTTCACCCTTCTTTGTTCAGTGTAACAGGCTGCTTCCTCATTTTGCATGAAGTGGTGATTAATAATAATTCATCAAACTGAGATTGGTGACGTTACTGTTACATCATGTCTGCACAGATATTTTTGCTTCAGCTCTTTAAACTTTATCATGACATACTGAGTATCATGAGTACATACTCGTCGGCTTCACAGAGCCACTGACCCAACCGTATCCACTGCCAGCCAAATTTGAGCTTCAAAACAGGAAGTTCCTATTCCCCAAACAAACAAACTCTCACCTGCCTGTTAAGGTTCTCAGTCATCCAGGTCATAGTTATCCAGGGAAGGTTCAAATCAAGGGCAACTGGACTTGGTTAAACATTTCGTCCCTCGTCTGAAACACTTCTGGCTGACTGGTAGGGAAACCCAGATATTTAACCTCTGTGGGGTTATTATCAAGATGATCCATACCACTTGGTTCGTTAGTTTTTCTAGTTTTTCTGGTCGTTATGGTCTTTGGAGAGACCTGAGGCCAGGTCTGAACGATCATCGTTGGCATTCTCATGAAGCCACATGTGACTGTTTGCTTGGTTTCACCTCTTCTACTGCTTCTTCCTCTTGAAGAAGTCCCTCTCCTTGCCATTGTTTGAACACTCTACATGTGACTCTGGAGTGGATCTGTGGGGACTGAAGGTTAAACGGTCATGTTGTAAAAGGAAAAATAAAAGATCAGATAAACAAGTTAGAAGGAACAGGTTACACACACCATAATATTGCTCTTCCCATGTAAATAACTTGTAATTCCTGTTTTGACTATTTGCTGAGAAAAATGCTTTCATCTAAGGATTACATGTATAAATGTTGGCACAAGTTTTAACTCCACTGTCATAAAACATAAAAACAAGACTGCATAGAAATTTTTAAGATTTTCCCACCTTGCTTAATATATATATATGAATATAAGAAAATGAAATGATCTAATATAATAATGATTTATTAGGTAGGTAGGTAGGTAGGTAGGTAGGTAGGTAGAATTATTTTGTCACAATATAACAGGTTAGAGAGTGAAATTGACTGTTCTGCTACGAAACAGACAATATACTTATAAAAGCAATTATAAAAATGGAAAAGAGAAATAAAATATATTCAGTCGAGCAGTGCTGAGCATCAATTTGAGCTTAAAAGTCTGATAGCTCTGCAGTCTGGTGGTTTTACGATCAACTGCCCAGGCATAACACTTCCGTTGGGGTCTCCCCAGCAGTCTGTTGAAGTTGATCTTTAACAGCTCCAAATTTATTTAATAAAATGGACAAATCCACACCGTTGTTTCACTACACTCCTCAACGCCTGGAGTTTGCCCCGGGGAAGGTCAAGGCTGTCCTGCACCCCTGTCCGGGCTACATCCCCAAGGTGCCGTCCAGTATGACAGGGTCTACGGTGCTGCAGGCGTTTCATCCCCTACCTCATGTGATGGCAGAGGACGGGAGACTTCATCTGCTCTGTCCTGTCAGAGCATTGAGTATTTACACTCTGAGGTCCTCCCGGTGGAGGAAAGCAGACCAGATGCTGGTGTGTTTTGGGTCCCCCAAGGCTGGGCTCCCCGCTTCTAAACACACTATCAGCAAGTGGATAGTTCAGGCTATTTCCCTGGCCTATCAGGTGCGCGGTTTGCCTTCACCTATGGCCATGAGGGCCCACTCTACTAGAGGCATGGCGGCCTCTAGGGCCCTCCTCTCAGGGGCTTCTCTTCAGGATGTGTGTGAGGCAGCTGGCTGGGCCACTCCGCACACATTCATCCGGTTTTACAGTGTGTACCTTCCTCCTGCGCCCGGCACCCGAGCGCTCTCCTCTTAGCCGTGCCTACGGGTTACTGCACGCTGGGGCAGGCGGAGGCTTTCGGCGTGGCATAGTGGGTATCTCGTTCCCATAGTGTCCTTTGTACATCTATAGTTTTATTAGCTACTAGTTGCTTAGGATGAACACAGTTTGCTTTGCATCATTTAGATTCATTAAGAGCTGTTACAAAAGCTAAACAAAAACATTGATTCAAATTGTTTTAATCGGTAACCTGTTATCCCCCAGGGTGCATTTCTCTGCAAATTCTGTTTGTCTAATTAACACAAAACGGTACTATATCAGCTGTTTTTCTCTCCGCACGCTGTGACTTTAAGCAGTGACATAAGCCGACATTCAAAACCCATTTTTTTTTTTTTTTTACAGATGACATCCTGTCTGTCTGCTACCTTAATCTTATCATAACATAAAGGATGTTTTTAACTTCTGTACATTCTTCACTAAATATTAAGTCAATTCAAATATAATAGATAACATGTCTGAGGTGTAGGGCAAATCTTCCACTGTAGGTTTGGTTCTCAGTTCTCTTCTACCAGTATCAGTCACATAGTTCCTATTATTACAACACAATATTATAACACTTAGAGGGTTGACCTGGCAGTACTCCAAATGTCAGTTATGTAACTGATAGATTTGTATACATTGTAGAGTTCATGCATGGGAAACACCTGACATTAGCGGCAGGTGCAGGATCAGCACATCTGGTAACTTTAGATATTTCAAGAATGTGATTATTTTTCATTGAGGGGACATCTCAGTGGTCTAATTGGCATCTGTTCCCCAAAACCCCAGCGGAGGTTGGCAGAGTAATGCTCTTATGTTTTGGTATGCATACTCTAATGTAACATTGTGAGCTTGATCCAGTCGAAGAGTCCTCCAAATGACTCATATACTGTACATGCACTGACCCATGTGGTTTATTTAGCTTCAAATGGCCACATCACATTAGATACAATCCATACTGATTCAACACACTCAGTAAACATTCCTTAAATGCTTCAGTGCACTGTGTTCTGATTTACACAAAAGGCCTTTTTTTTGGGTCACAGCCAACTGGCATTGATGATGATTAGTAACAGCATGTTCCCACTCTTAGAATAGCCCTCGGTATCATTCATGTTTTCAGCTGAGTGAAAGAGTTCAGCAATAAATCAAGAAAATTATGCTCACATGTTAAAAAGTAATTGCTTTAAAATTATAAACACAGTGGCTGTAAGAAGCACTTTCCCTCCTCTTGGTCATCATGATTCGCTGCGCTCTTCAGCATCTGTGAGTGTTTGTTATAATAAAGGAGTGCAACCTATTAGTCATCCATACGGCTTCATAAGCACCCATTCATCAGCAACTCAGCCAATGAGAAACTTCCAAAACAATCCCGATGCAGCCAGTGGTCAAATAACCCACATCTGTTGCCAAAGAATGCACAATGAAGCAACAGCCCAGTGTCTCAACCACACGCGCACACACACACACACACACACACTGTATATACATACACACAAAAACACAACTGTTGCTGGGGATTTACAATGGGGGGAGCAGGGGTGTTTTGCAACAAAGACTGTACTGTATAATGCAAAGACAAGCGGATCCTGAAGAACATAATTACAGCAGAACAAGTGTGTGTTTTACCCTCTGCTGTGCATTGCAATGATTCTTTACCACCAGGCCACACAGTCATGTTTCTTTAGACTGAGGCAGCTGCCTGTCCCCTTCATGTCAACATCCGAACCCATGCAGGAACAATCCATAATGTGGAGCACTGTGTGGTACCTTAATGTTTTGTTTAGACCCTCACTCCCTTGAGGATGGCTCATGAATCATTTCCGTCATACCCTTGTCAGCTCTGTGGGGCAACTCCAAGGAAAGTTCTTCATTTATTTATGGTTAACACCAGTTGCACTCAGAAATGGCAGCCAGACTTTAGCAACATTAGTTGATTAATGACCTTTGATAAACAACACGAGAAAGATCTTCCCATTGTAAAACATTGTCCTCATCTGAACCTAAAAATTGAGCATTTCTTAGTCATTTTACTGTGAATAGGCTTATTTTTTCCAGATACATATTAAAGGGTTTTGTGGTGGCAGCCCGGCTGACGGTGAGTGTCCTGGGTTTTTTTCTCCTTTTTATCAGTTATTCTGCTTTTTCCTTGGTTTTCTGTTCCCTGCCTGCCTCCCTGTGGTTTCTCCCCTGTGTGTGCTCTCTCTCTCCCTCTGCTCCTGAGCCCAGCCAACGACCCGCACCTGCACCTCATTAGCCACCTCATCAGCCTGCCACACCTGCCAGTAGTCAACCTCATCCCTGCCTGTATTTCAACCCCGGTTCTCCACACCACTCTTGCTTGATGTTTCTTGTTTCCTCACATTTTCCCTGTGCTTTGTCTCTGTTATCCGTAACCCTGTCTCTCTGTCTGTTTCCCTCCCAGGTACACTCACCCTCGTCCTCCGTTCAGTCGGCTGGGCTCATCCACCGGTCCTCTCCTCCTCGGACTTCCCCCACGGCGTCCTCCCTGTTCTCCCTCGCTTCCTCGGCCCCAGTGTTCCCCGGCTCCCTGGTCCCAGTCTCCTCGGTTCCCCGTGCCTGTGTTTCCCCGGCATCCACCTCTCCCTCCACTCCAGTCCCTCTACCCCTTTTTCCCTCAATAAACCTCCTTCCCTCCGAATGTTGCATTTGGGTCCTCTCTGTCCCACACCACATGTAACACAAGGGCATAGAATTTAGCAGGGATATTTGGACATGTCCCTTCCAATATCCAGAGACTCCTGAATTGTCCCTAGGAATAATTTTGTTCAAAACAATTACATATAACCACAGTTGTCTGTCAGCTCTAATCAATATATTTGGTACACAGTTAACAGCTCTTGTTCTTTATTATGAGTGTATTGAGTTTTAAAGTTTTGAAAGATTATGTTCTCCCGCATCATATGCCTCACAGTGGTTTGGTCTCTACCTACCTTCAGTGACTTTGTTTCTAAAAGTCTACAGCTGGGAGATGTTTTTATTGTCCCCACCAACAGTGACATGAAATATCCACCCTTGTTTTTGTTTTTTTTACATATGTGCATTATTAAAAATCAAACCATGTATTAAGTTATTTAGCACTGTATTGTGTGTGTCGTGTATTTTATTTGATAGCTTGGAATTCTTTGTTTTTTTGTTGCTTCTATTTCAAGTGATCTGAAATCATTTGAATTGAAACGAATTTTTTTTTTAAATGCCATACTATCTAACAGGAATACAATAAGGAGTTATTAGAAACAAAGATATACAGCACATAGAAGGAAGAATACATTTAATCTCTTCAGATTGTCCCTGTTATAGTATGGTTTGTTTCACCCCTTTACCTAGGATATGGTAACTTGTCATAATAAAGGTTTTTGTGTTGTCTTCAGAATGAAACTGAATAAAAACCTTTAACAGTCTAATAAGTCCCTGATAAATGGTTTCATGACAAGTGCCAACAGCTTATCTGCTAATGTTTCTTATCTCAGACGTTAGGCATTTATGGATATCAGATAAACTATTGAACCAGGAAGGCTGCAGTGTAAATAAACCTGCATGCATCCTCCGTTGAAATGTGTTACATATAAAGCTCACAAAGAATCTCAGTTAAAAAACTCAGTTAAACTTTACTGTTCTATTTTTACAGCACTGTACATAACAGGGAACACATCATCACACACCACTTACAGCCAGATAAAACAGGAAGTAGGCCACAATTTAACAGCACAGTGTTGTGGTATTTGCAAATAAATTATCCAGTTTTCAGTCTAATTCATTCTTAGCATATTAGTCATTCATGTTTTCAGCTGAGTGAAAGAGTTCAGCAATAAATCAAGAAAATTATGCTCACATGTTAAAAAGTAATTGCTTTAAAATTATAAACACAGTGGCTGTAAGAAGCACTTTCCCTCCTCTTGTTCATCATGATTCGCTAGTCATTAGTTATATTTAGTCCTAAAAATAATCTCCTCCTATTGCAATGAGAAATACACATTGGTATTTGTGATTAAATAAAACTCACGTAACCTACTGCATATTTTGCTTTGGGGATAAATTCTCTGTCAATCGATAAGCTTGTTATAAATGTAGTTGGCCACTAGATGGCCTCTGGCTACCATGAACTCCAGAACAGATCCTGTGTCACTCTCACATGTCCCATTTAGTGTGTGCTGCTCCTTCAACAGTCATTCAGTGGCAGAAAGTAACGAACTGTAGGCATGCTTTAGTACAATTTTGTGGTCTTCTTTCTGCTACTTTATACTTAGACTCCACTACATTTCAGAGGGGAATTTGGTACTTTTCACTCCACTTCATTTATTTTGACAACTTTAGTTAGTTTGCAGATCGAGATGAATGCTGTTCTGATTCTCAGCTTTAGGAAACAGTAATTTATGTTTGCAGATACACTAAATATATTGTCCAAAAATCCCCAATATAACTGCAAAATATGTTTTGTTTTAGGATTTTCCATTTTAAATACTGCTAAAGCATTACTACCACCCCGCCACCACCAACAACAACAGCATAATATTATTAATATTTTATAATAATAATAATAAAATGATAATAAAATAATAATAATAATAATAATATCATTATAACTTTGTTTGTCTCCTTGGGGAAATTAAGTTTTTTCATTCTGTTGGTAACTTTAATGTTGGAGGTATTAAAGTTGGGGCAAATTTTAATTAGGCTGGTTGATATACTGCTGAGTAGCTTGATTTTCCCCAATAAAAAAAGTCTTATCTTGTCTTAACCAATGATAATATGCCATAAATTGTTTGTTTATTGCATAAATGTAGGCTAGTGCAGTAAAAAGTACAATAATTCCCCCTGAAATGTAGTGGAGATATTAACTGTATATTAACTGAAAATGAAGTAAAGTACAAGTACCTCAAATTTTCAAAATGTTTCCACCACTGGAAAAAAAAATTAATTATGACTCGCCAAATTTGTGAATTGGGCCCCCTGATGATAGCTTTGACAATAAACATATTTGTTCAAAATAATAATCCTAAAAATGCATAAACTGCACTTGCAATGAAAAAACTAAACAATAAGTATAATGTTTATAATTGCTGCCATGGATAGTTGCAACAGAGTAGTTTTGTTTTGTAAAACAGGATTTTTGCCTCTGACACAAGATTTTCCAGATTGATTTCTGGCAGGAAAGTTAAACTAATGATGATGCTTTGTTAAAGACATGAGTCACTTTAGACAACTAAACTAGATTAAAAATGTAACACAACAGATAACTGAAGACATATCTTTTTGAAATAGTAGTGCAGTTACCATTTAAATGTAATTTAGGGTGTGAGGTTGATAAGATGTCATATAGTGATTAATTATGACAATAGGCTCTGATTCAGGCATACATGTGGAAACTGTGTCCATTTAATAAACAAAGGTATGAGTACAGGAAGAGAAAAGTGGACACCGCTGCTTTGTAGTGTTTCATTTTCACTGTGGGAAGCTGGGTAATATAACGGAATGCTCCTCCACCCCCTCCCTTCACAACCCAGATCAATGCAATGCAATGCTTGGTGGGTACTGAAGTCTTCACAACACAAAGAAGAGCCGTGCTCGCAGCGGCCACAGAGGAGCTGCAGCTTCCACCGAGAACTACCGGTACCGAGATGCCCAGCTCGGGATGGTTTCCGGTTAAGTGCGTAAAATGTTTGGACCGGGCGCTGGAAGAGGGGGGAAGTGTGAGGTGAGGAAATGACCGGGCTGCTAATTTTAAACTAATTTCAAAGGAGGAGGCGGAGAAGGGTGAGCAGGAGAGAGGTAATGGGGGTGCCGAGGTCCAGCGGGAGCAAAACAGCTACAGTGAGAGGGAAGATTTCTCTGAGACAGTAACAGAAGTTGCGCTCCAACTTGGCCGGGTACAAAACAAGCCGGTATTGCTAGTAAATCGCACGTTCGTAATGCAGTATAGCGTGTAAATATGTTGGTTTTCTGCACATCCCTGGTGCCTTAGGGTGAATGTTTTTGTGCTCTCTTTTCGTCGAAATCACTGCTGCTGATTCACTACCTGAATCTCCATTTTCTACTGATCTCTGCACAGGCGTCCATGCTCAACAAAGGATGCGTTCGATCTGCGGGATGTAGATGGTGTGTGTCGATGTTTGTAATCGGATGACTGACAGTGGGATGCCTATAAGGTCTGTATGACGGTTTTTTTCTCCCATTAGGACGCGTCATGTTGTGGGGGAAAAAACATTTATAGGCCTCTAGAAACGCTCCCCTTGTATGTTATCTTGTCGTCAGAAAGGGGATGCTGCTTGAATCGGAAAAAAAGCTCAGTTTCCAAATCAAAGCAGATTGTAGCTTCACTTTTGAGACGCACGATTGCACAAACCCTTAAACATGTTAATGCAAGAGCTTCTTCCTCAAAGGAATAATTAGCTATTAATCTAAAATTTTGACAAATGGATGTGCTTCATCTGCATGTATTTAAAAAGCAAACATGACTACAATACCAGCAAAACAATAAATTCACGCATAACAAGACGCGCCTTATTTAGTTTTTATTGTGGTGTTTTGTACAAGAAAAAACGTCGCACAATGCGTTCATTGACACTGCTTTTATTTTGAAATGCACGCCCGGAAGTTGCCGCTTGATCCTGCTGCGGCTGCTCTGACCCGTTCACTCATCAGCATCTCGAGTCCACTGGCGCGAGATCCGCTCGCGGAGAGGGAGGCAGCGGGTCGTCATAGAGAGCATCCAGCGCACATACGCGCTGCGAGTAATAGCTGCTTTAATCTGATGCTTTTCACGCGTTTGACTGAGCCAACCTCTCAGGTAATTTGAATCTATGCCTCGGGAAAGAAGTAAGGTTAAGTAATAGTCAGTGTAATCTCGGCGACACAATTAGAAAGCAGTGCTTCATTTAGGTCTAATTAGGACATGGCTTGTTCGGGCAAAGATGGAAGACGTGATGCCCGTTTCATCTTCAAGGCGAATAATGCGCGTGCATGACTCTGATATTAAAGTGTAAACCGGGAGAAGGTATCCTAGTAAAGCTATTTATCATTAATTTTACTCATTCTTGTGTTATTAGCCAAGGAGAGGGGGAGGGTGGATATTGTTTTGTTGGACATTATAAGATATTGGACGCTATCAGGAGCATACAGTGCTATTTATTCAGATAACAAGTGTCAATTCAAGAGTTAACACCAGGCTAACACACTTCCTGTCAGAAAACCTACTGGTGGTAGAGTGTGTTCTCAACAAGAAGTGTGTGCATGTGTTCATAATGATAGTCTTTATTCCAATGAATGTTAACATTTATTATATGTGAAACATACAAAAATTGTCACATGGAAGTTAGACCTCTTAGCTTAACAGTCTGTTCAGGTGCTTCCACCTCCCTCTTGAACCTACATCTCCTCTCCCATACAGCAACATGCATTTCCTCTGGTTTCATCCGCCCACAGCATAATAGCTCCTAAAGTTAATGTTCTCTTCTGAGGAAAAATGCTGCCTCATGGCTTGTGTTGGAGCTCTTTCCACTTCCCATTGGAAGCCACTAAATGGGCCATTAAAGAGGCAACCATGATGGTTAAGATGTCAGCTGAGCCTGATTGATTCGTTTAGACCACAGTTGAGACTGATGTGTGCCTGAGATTCCTCCGGAGCTCTCAGCACCACCACCAGGCAGCAGCTGATGGGGAGCAGAGGTGGATAAGCCTGGCTCTGAGCTGGAGATGCTGATAGTGAAGTGAGCAAACATATGTGCCATATTGATGGTTGCTGTGTATGATCTGTTACCTTGAATATACTAAAGATGCACTGTGGTACGTAATCGCCCCCCCCAGTGCAGTCTTCAAACAGGTGGGGGGACACTGAGGAAGAAAAGTTTAGCAAAGGCGAGGAGTGTTTTTGGCTCCTTGTTTTAAAAAAAAAAAAAGAAGATTTTTTTTAAAGTGGGCCACTGGTCCCTGTGGTGAGTGATGCTTTTCTGGGGCAGGCTCGGCGATGACGCTCACCCGGCCCGGATTGGGAACAGACACCCTCGTCCATCCATTCCGGAGAGGGGTGTGGAAACTGTGCTCCTCGGATACACACTGCAGAAGAGAGACTGCAGGTCTGACTTTGCTTTCCAAACAGCAGCCACTATTTTTTATTTTTTTCCCCTGATCTACACATCCATTGCTGATACCTCTCTGGAGCAGGCCTGTGAGTATGCCACAGCTCGGTCTGCCTGACTCAGGACCCGCTGGTGTTCAATCATTCATCTTTTTCGTTAGGAGTGTTACTTGTTAGGGAGCCTGTTTTGAGTGTGGAGTGAATGATTTTCCTCCACTGACTTGGCGGCTTTTCGAGCACAAAACTCAAGCCCTGGAGTGAGAAGTGCGCTGCTATTTAAAGATGGCATAACCCTGGCCAGCTGCTGCCATTTCCGCTCCCGTCGTAATTAAATCAGCGCTAGGAGAGTGCGCCAGTGAAGGGTGTGTGCGCTCCACAAAATTACACAGTTTCGACTTCTAGGCAGTCTGTAACAGCTACTCTCACACACCTGAATGGTGGCTCCTATTCCCGGTGTGTTTGTCGGACAGAAGCTGGGAAGAGGACAAAATCCCAGCCGGTGTCATCCTCCGTTAAGCTATGATACATGCAAAGGATGCGGGTTTGTAATGGGAGATTTCAAACAAGGTAGATCACACTGATTGTGTACAGTTGTTTGCATGATTATAATAGGAGTAGAGATTGATGAGGTGGGGAGGTAACTCTTGATTCATTTATTTACTCCTCTGTCAGAATGTTTAAGCTGCAGTTGGGTGTTTATGTCACTAATTGGTCATGTGCGTGATGTCTTCTTAGATCTGTTTGCCCAACACTGTGAAGTGACTTGTGTTGGCTGTCAAAGCCTTCAGAAAGCTTGAGAGAAAATATCTTTCATGAGGGTGAGTGACAGCGGTCCTGCACAGTTTGGACAGACCTACACTTTCATATTGATCTGTTGTGGAGTGCAGAGAGGGTTAAGAACTCAAAAGGGAACTAGGCCATCAACATCCCGTTTTTATAGGCACAGATTGAGACTGGCTGTGACAGAAACAGCAAGTGAAACAGCAGTGCATGACGGTGAAATGGATCTGCCCTAGCCAGTTCTGTTTTATTCATTTTTTTTGGATCGTCTATCCTGTACTTGACATGCAGTGTTGCATGCTAGTGTTATGCATACATAACATGAGTCTGTGGCTGAAATGGTGGAAAATGTTCTGAGTAGTAGTAGTTTGTAGCTCTACCCCCTCACTGCCTCAACCAAAAAACAAAAAAAGATATTTTCTCTTTCCCTGGATAGAGCAAAATGCTCACCACTCAGCTCGATTATTTTGAGTCATCCAGCCAAGGCTGCGGCACTGGACGGGAGTGTAAAAAATGTCATCTCCGACCACGGATACATCTGCCTCCTCTCAGTGGTGTTAGGGTTCTCCTCCAGTCTGTTTGTTCGGCTGTACTAGGAAAAGTATGATACTTTTTACAGCCCACTTTATGTGGTTTCAGGCAGGGTTATTGGCCTGTTTGATGTCTGTTGCATATGCTTCTTCTTTTGACAGGGAAGTTCACCTTTGACCCTGCCAGTAAATTGGCCTGTAAGAGGAACGTAGAAGAATGCAAAAAATACAGAATATAATTATAAAGGTAGGAAAGGAAACCATTTCTGAGTTTACACTTCTGATTTGTATCACAGTGTCGTACGGCCACACGTGTGCCTCACACAGACAGAGCTTTACTTACTACATGGCAGGACATTGATCATTGATTGCAATAATAGTCTTGTCAAAGGGCATCCTGTGGCCTGGACACCATCACACAGTGTAAAGGGGCCTTTGCTCTTATCTGGCCATTCATTGAAAGTAATGTTTGCCCGCAAGACAAGGATGCTGCAATTTGGTTAGACCAGTAATTCACTGAAATGTAAGCAGATATGGAGCTCCATTAGACCACCAGAAGGATTACTTTTCAGTGAAATTCAGCAGCAATGTTGAGAGAAGAACTAAAGGAATTTTGCAGCATCGTTTAGAATTGAAGTGTGGGTCATACTCACTTTTTTTCCACCGCTGAGCTCTTTGTTTTTCTTCTCATGTTGTTTGCTTTTTGGCTTCTCATGTGACGCCATGGTCTGTTTTTTTTGTTTTTCTTGATCTGCCCCAAACGCTGTGGCTTTCATAGTATTGCAGCTATTTTATAGCAAAGAATAAACAACTTGCAGTCCAGTTTGTAATGATGCTGTTAAATCTTGGGCTGCAACTAATGACTATTTTAATTTCATTATTTTCTTTCCTAAAAAATTTATAATTTCTATAAAATCCCTGTTTATATGTGTAAAATACACATGACAATTCTCTAGATCCCATGCTAATGTCTTAAATATCACATTTTTAATGAAAAATGAACAATTTAATGAACATTGAAAGGCAGCAGATCATCACATTTGAGAAGCGAGTGTTTGCGATTTTTGCTTTATAAACAACTAAAATGGTCAACAAAACTGTTGCCACTTGAATTTTGTCATTTTATTGATTAATCGACAAATGGTTTCAGCAAGGGCGGCAGCTGATTATTTTCATTATCGACTTATCTGCCGGTTATTTTACCCACACAGCCCAAGTTGAGGTCTTCAAATGTCTTGTTTTGTCCAACCAACCCACAAGTTTAGATCACATCTTACAAAGAAAAGCACCAAATCCTAATATTTTAGAAGCTGGTATCAGCAAATGTTTGACATGTTTGCCTAAAATCTTCTCAACAAGTGGGTGGTCATGGTAAACATTATGATAGAACTTGTTGATTGGCCACTTGCCAACTTGGACTTTCCATACAAACTAGTTAAGTTCTGCCCCAAGTGGTGCAACCAGTTTTAGTAGATGATTGTTACCAACTAACTAGTAGTTACTAAGCCTTTAGTATCGACTTTACACCCTAACTTAGGAGAGAACTTACACATAGCTGGTGCAACCCAGTGCAGATCTTTTCTAGTGTATCTGTCTAGGTTAGCCACCTTTTAATATCACAGTAGCATCTTTGCCAATGTATTTGTTTTATATATCTTTCTTAATTAAAATTAAGAAACCCTGTTTGTTAAGTCTATTTTTGGCATGCATAAATTGCCAACTTCAGGTACTTAAAAAGGTTAGTTTGTGGTTATGAAGTGATGCACTTGGCCGGCAAAATTGTTTAATCACATTATTGAAGTGTTTCGATGAGAGCGTTTTGACTTTTTACACAACCACAGGCCGGAGTGTATGCCAGGAAACTGTTCTCCCACGAGATTTTAACACTACCACCAGTGTGACGGTAACAGAAGTCGGGTTCACACTTCAGTCATCCAGTTCTGAGGATCACTGTAGCATCATTGTCTTTTTATAGATGGCCGCAGTAGTGTTCTGCTGTTGTCTACCTACTTCAAGCGGTGTGTTCTGAGATGTTCTGACACACTGAGTGTTTCTTCTTTTTCATGTCTCTGTGGAAGGGCCTTTGTTGTCCATTCACACTTCTCTGGCCCGTTCTGGTTTAAATATGTTGGTGTTCTTTGTAGCGATGGTACGTGGCACCTTCACTGCTACTTGCTATGTTTTCTGTTTATGAATACCTATAATCCAATCTTCTTTGCTTTTCTTTATCAGAGGGGATAAGATGGGTGGAGCTGCCATCTCAAGCATGCTGGAGACCTGAAAAAATACTGCTAAACTGCTGCTAAGGACCTCAACCACCCCCACCACACCCATGACTTTCTCTAGTGTATGTCTCTACCTTTTTTATTTGCACAAATCATAATAATAATAATAATATACATAATATACATAATCATGTTAAGGTGATTTATAATGACTATGTGACTATGTCACACACATCCTAAAAAGGCTAAATGTGCTAAAAGTATTTCAAAATGTAAATCACTTTGCCAGCACTTTTTAGAGAACAAAATCTAAAGGCCAGACATTTTTTCTGTGTTGATGGGGGGGGGACCCAAAACATTTCAGCTGCAATATTGTCCACTGTGACAACAGCCATGAATGCATAGTAGAAGGTAAAATATTGAATTGTATTCAGAATGACCAGGTAATGACCAACACTGTACCAGTTATTTCTAAAAGCAATGCTGACAATTTTAAATAACTAGCTTAATGGATAATCTAGTAAAAACATATCTTTACAAAATGATTATTATACTGTATTTAATATGTGATTTCTTCAGCTAAATAAAAGTAACTACATATGGTTCAAACAGTTTTTATTGGGTTTATCTTTCCCAGATCAATCTGAGTTATATGCTTGAGATACTTTTATAGTGGAATTGTTAATTAGTGCTTTTAAGGAATTTTATTGAAAACATTTAAGAGTCTCATGAATCTAAGACCACAGTGTTGATGATTTTTGGAGCATCACTTGCAAGAAAATGTTTGAGGTAAAAGCGAATAACTTGCTCCTGCTCCACTGATTTAACTTGGTGTGTCTCACCTCACATCTTAAACTGGTGCTGATGCTCTGTTAATCTGCTGTTTTTCAGGAACCGTTGATTGGTGTGCCTCAAACTCTGTAATGGAAAATCGTGGTGAGTACCAATCTGCTCATTGTGGTTTGTGAAGTGCAGGGTTAATGCTGTGGAGAGAGCTGTACATCCACTGTGTTTATGGGGTCTGTCTGGCCTGTGCTCGCTTTATGAGCCATTCAGGAGTCCAGCTATACATCATCTCAACCTCAGGGCCTTATTGAGGATCAGCTTCCCCTCCCAAAGTTTTGCCTTTCAGGGATTTTCCCAGGTCGGCATAGGTCTGTGTGTTATGTGTGTGTCGGTGTGTGCTGAAGAGCTGGTTCAGTGAATATCTGTTGGGTCATTGTTTAAGTTACCCTTTTCTTTTCAAGTTTGACTTTAACAATACAAGTTGCTGTGTATTAAGTTAAAGCTGCAAGCAGCGATGAGCAGGCCCAAACACCTCCCACTCGTCGGGGTGTGCTGCACCCGCGCAGCTGTGGCGTGGTACTACTTCCTTCAATTCAGGCTGTGCTGCATCCGTGTATCCATTGTGTGCGTTCTTTCATTTTGAAGGGAGTTAAGCACAGCCGTTGAATAGTAGGTGGCACTATCATTGTAACAGAAGCTTGGCATGTAGATGGTTACAGGGCAGGACTTGAAGTTAACACGGCACATATCACACAGGTGATGTGTGGAAAATATCTGACAATGTGTGGTTGATGTGTCAGTTACTACTTCAATTCAAAGTGGCTGACTATCAGTGGGTTTAAAGGGACAGCTCTCAAAAAACAGCTTCCTGTTTCATGGCGAGTAATTACTCGCAAGGCTCCAGCATTTAAAAAGTATTCAAAAGTTTTACAATGTAACATCATTAAAGCATTATGGCTTTCCCACAAAAATTTTTATGATGGATGTGGTCAACCTGCTATGTGGAGCATATATTCCTCACTATGGGCATTTTTGTCCCTAAGGTGTTAGGTGTGGTAAAGAATTGAAGGTACCAAATCAGGTAAAGTTTGAAACATATCCTTTCCAAATGCCAGTACTTGGCACTATCATTAGGACTGGATATTGACATGCAAGTCTCTTAGGGGTTGACCCTGTGATTAGGGACAGATCTGACCATGTCTATCCCATTTACATACTATTTCCTTTTCATGGCGAATCATCAAAATTGAACGCCACGCCATGGACACACCGTTTGATCAATCAAAAAAAGCTTCGCAATTTAACATCACAAGGCCGTTAAGGTCACGCTTTCCACATTTAAAGTCGATTGGGTTAAAGCTCTAGGAGGAGGTTGTTAAAGTACTGAGCCTATAAACAAGGTAAGAAATTCAGTCCAATAGGGCCAACTTCCTGTTGGGTTTAGCATATGGCTCCAAGAGAAGTCCGGGCATTCTAAATGTGCCTACAAAATTCGGTAGCTCTAGTTGTAACACACAACCGGGGCTGCTCCTTTGAAATCTTGTAGGGGGCACTATAGAGCCGTTTTTTCCAAATGCCCTTGAACAGTATCAGACAACAGAACACACCCATTGTGATGTCTATGCAAGGTTTTGGGAGATTTCAAGCATCCTAAGCCTCTCAAAATTCATATTCCTGTTTCATGCCGAATAACGCGTTGCCATGGCAATGCCGTTTGACATTAAGTCACAAGCTTGACAACCTTACATCATCTAGGTCTTGAGGCTTTTTTGAGACTGGATCATCCTGTTTGGATGAGTACCGCAACAAATAAAACATGTCACTTCCTGTTGCCAGTAGGTGGCGCTTTCACTACGACTGGATGTAGATGTCTTCTTATCAAACATGTGAAGTTTGGGGCAGACCTGACCATGTTCTGCCAATTTACACAGTACTTCCTTTTTCATGGCAAATCATCAAAATTGAACGCCACGCCATGGACACGCCATTCAAAAAAAGCTTTGCAATTTAACATCGCAAGGGTGTTGGGATGGCACAGCCCGCATTTGAAGTCGATCTGATCATAGCTGCTGCTTTTAAACGCTCTCATGGCGACACTGATCCTTCCCTGTCTTGTAATCGCAGCAGCTATGAAGGAAACGAAAGTGTTAATCTAGATTATGTGTGTTGGTGGTTCACCACCACCTGTAGCTCTACAGTTCACCAGTTCCCTTTTGTAAAACTATATGTGCCACACAAAAAAAGGGCAATGACGGATGCCTGGACATACACAAAGCCATTCCTAGTGACTATCACTTCAAACTTCCTTCGGGCCACTTCATAATAAAAGCCCTGCACAGTTCTCGTTAATACAAGATACAAAAATAGACAAATATCTACAGGTGTTTTGTAAGTGTTGAATTTTCATTAAAGGAATAGTTTGACATTTTGGGAAATACCCTTCTTGACAAAAGATAGATGAGAAAATCTTGTACCACTTTCATGAAGCTACAATCACCACTTAACTTAGCATAAAAACTGGATACAGGGAGAAACCGCTAATCTGCGTCTGTCCAAAGCCAACAAATTCTGCCTTCCAGCACCTTCATTTGTTTACCCATAAAATTAACAGGCGCGGGGTTATTTGCCAGATGATTTTTTATTTTTATTAGTTGGCCAGGTGCAGTCACTTACAGGTACATTACCTTTGGACAGAGCCATGCTAGCTGTTTCCCCCCTAGTCTATCAAGACTCAGCAGTGACACAGAGCTTTATAGCACCATCTATAGTGTATGCATCTGCCCATTTTGGACGTGTATGTGTGCACCTACCTCAGTCTGCCTGCCCGCCTGCTGAAGTGGCCTGGCCCAGTCTGTTATCCAGGTCAGGCCAACAGGTTCTGGGCTCATGCGGATTGGCTCAGCTCTCTCTGGAAGCCGGCCCGGTGTGGAGGCTGTATGTGGGGCACAGGGAGAGAAAAGGAACGCTGTTGAACACATTAGCTCTCCATCTTTAGAAACCGCTCGAGATGCCGCCAAAACGCTCAGAAAACTCTGATCCGTCCAGGCATAGTGACACAGCTCAATGCTCTGGATTCCTCTGAGGAGCAGTTGGACAAGGTTTTCTGAAGACACACAAACCTCAAAAGGAGTCAAAGCGCTAATTCAGGAGGTCCAGTCCGCACTCCCCTTTTCTCTTGTAGTTAAGAGAAAGCAGTCTCTTTTCCTTCCTTGCTCTGCCTCTCTATATTCAAGCCCCAAATAGGGCAGCTCTTCTTGGCAAACATGTTTCAAAGTCATGCTAATGCCCCTAAGACTGTTCAAATTGCGATAAGAGACTTGGAGATGTGCATGAAAAGGTGTCTGGAGGCATTAAGAGAGGTGAGCAGCATGATAAACACCCCCGCTGTAATACTGAACAACAGTAGTAGTAGTAGTAGTAGTAGTAGCTTAATATCAGCGTGCGTGATGGACATAGAAACAGCAGCGTGTTGTTCTTCCTATTTGTCAGATCGAATTATGATCCTTCATTCCACCTTTAACAAGTTCAGTGTCATAGTAGCAGCTGTAATTCTGCTGGGATTCTTCTCTATTGTTCATGTTCAAATGTCGAGAGGGAGCAGCATCTCGGACACACTTGGCCTTTACTCAGCTCCCACAAAACGTCTGTGATCTTGTCATGACTGAGGGCATTGATTTAAATTGCTCCAATTTTTGTTAACTCCATCCTTCAAATGCAGACTAAATTAAGGTTTTTGTTTGCCAGGTAAGACGCATTACTAATTAAGAAAAGCTTATGCAGATACAGTCTTCTGTTCTCCTTGTCATCTCAGTGCTAGGAAGGCAAGAAAATACTGACACCAGTGTGTGAGGCAGAGGATTGTTTTCAGGGCACACAATGTGGTCTGAGCTCTGAGGTTTTAAGTCTAGTTTTTTTTTTTTTCTCTGCGTTGGTTAAATCTTTTTTAATGTTTGGCTTGCATCAGAGTGTTGGGATCACACATGTCCTTGTTCTCTTGAGACCCACTGCACCACATATCATACATTACATTGTATATACATTATTGGATGTACACATTGCACCACATACCACAGCATACTCATCAAATTGAAAACATAACTCGTCCTTCTCCCAGGAATGGTAGGCATCTTTCAGTGAATGCTGACCTGTGCTGTGAGCCAAGGAGGGAGGGTCAGTAAGCGAAGGGGAGAGTGAGTCCAACTCCTTGAGGGAGGGAAGGTCTTAAGAAGATTGCGAGAGGGAGGGACGGGGGAAGGACTGAACTGAAAGGCGTAGAGGAGAGAAACGCAGAGAAGAAGAAAAGACATGAGACAGAAGAGACCAGTGGGACTTTGAAGAAAGAGAAAGGCAGGTGCAGCTGCTGATCTGTCCAGGGGTGGAGTGCACACGTTTCTGGGTGCAAGACAGGTAGAGGCCCCTCAGGGGCTGGATCATGGGACAGAGCCTTCGTGTTGAGACCCCAGCTCAGGACCCACAACAACACAACAATGGCGGTGAGTTTCTGGACTCACTCATGCAATCTGTTTGTACTTTCCACAGTTATGCATTCCTCAACAGCAACATATACAGCATGCAATTAGTTTACTATTCTTAAGGTTGTCATTGATTCGAAGCATAGAGGAGAGATGAGTGTTGGAGATTGTATAATCAACTTTGTGCAGTGTCCTCTCTCTCTCTGCCCCCCTCCCTTCACTTTTCACCACAAGGAATGTTAAATCATTGGGATCATGTGGATGAATCTCAGCTGTGTTTTTACACACTCATGCATGTGTTGCGCACTTATTTTTTATGTTGGTGCACAAGACAGTTATTTCAGTGTTATTATGGGGTTATTAGAAATGGAGGTTGTGTCTGACTGTGAAAGGTTTTACATAAACTCCTAAATTTTCCCCCTTTGATGGTTGCAGTTTAAATGTACTGACCAAATTAATCTCATCATCCCCTAATGGTATTTATTTAACTTACTGCTACTATGATCTTGAGTTTTAAATGGTTCAATGATTTTAGGCTACACAAGATTCCACAAGAAGCAAGCACTGTGATTATAACCTCTTTGTGCTCTCATTTAAGTAGATTAAAATTCATAATCTGGCCTGGCAAGGGTTGGGGTTATAATGATGTTGGAGGTATTTCCCAACTGTTGCACCCCGTGGAAGGGGGCGTCTTATGTAAGTGATCAGGATGGCTCGGCTAAAGGTCGGGTCCTTTTAAAACAATAATATCCTGTAAGCACATGCTCACCTGACCAGGCCTGCCGTGACTCATTGAATCATGAGGTTAGAGGGAAATCTGGCCTCCCTGGTAGATGTCTGAGAGTGGTAGGTGTGGCTTCAGGATAGGGGTACGTCAGAGGAACTCACACTCACACACACATACACCCAGTGTCACCAACCCCCATGTTTCCTGACTGGGATGCCTTATCTTGGCAGAGCTGGTGATTACAGAGCATGACTGTAAGAATTCTGGTTCTGGCCTTGTTCTGAATGGAAATATGTTTTGTATCGTCTAGATCTGTTAACAGTTGGTATATTAATTAGTTTCACTGGTGTCACAGTGTTGAACCTTGCTGCCACTGTGTTTCCATGAGCAGTACAGTGGACTGTGTTATTGCATGTGAGGGGAAGAGGTTGTCTTTGTTCTCGGTCATAGAATCAGGGTGGAGTGCCGTTTCCTCCCTGTGTTTCCAGGCTTCCCCCCCTCACAATTCCTGTACTTTTTCTCTCTTTGTAGCTCTTTTTTTTACCCTTTACTCTTATTCCCAGACCCAAAGTCACACACAGCTGCAAGTGCCACCACACAATGGATGTCTTCTCACACTTTAAGTTGAAACAATGGCATGTTGGATAGTTTTTCTCTGTATCTGTGAAGAATTATTTTGAGTGGATCCACAGATCTCTTGGATGTGATAATTGTGTTGGATGTACTGTATTTTTTGTCTTTTGGATTTTTGGTGCCGGTGGATTGACACGCTTTAAGATCAAGCATCGCTGGCTAATGGATACGTCTGCCAAGGATATGGTCAGTCGTCTTTTTCGAAAAGGGGTCTGCTGCATGGGCTGAGTCCTCTGCGATCGTCATCTCTCTGCAGTGCTTTGGAGTGTGCAGGCCTGGCACAGGCAGCTCTTATCCTGCTTCACTGGCTTCAGCTGAGCCACTGTGTCGGGGGCTTCTCTGACAGAGCAGTCTGCTGTGTGAGAATCTTAGTTCTGGTTCATAGGGAAGCTGCCTTAAGCAATGCTTAATCTGGATGTTATGGCAGCTGGTCTGAATCCTCAGATTTCTACCACGCCAAGATAAGCTGGATTTCCATGGTGCGGACATGTCCCTTGAACCCGGACCCTCCTTGCTGTAGTTTCAAAGAGCTCTCTGCAACTTGTCTTTCTGGCATTTTCTGGTGGGATACATACAGGACAGTTGATTTTGGGGTTGCCGAATGCTCCGTGCTTTCCCATGGCATGCTGTTTGAAGTCCCGCCACCACGGAAGCTGGACACTCAACACCCCTCTTCCAGGTATTAGGTACTAGTGTCTGTTGTTTTAAAGGCTTGTCAGGAATCTAACTTTTCAGGATAACAGCGAAGCCAAATCTTTGAATTGGCAGTAGTGCATGAATCTGAACAGCTCTGATTTGAACACTTTTGAAAGTGGTTGTCAGGCTTTTAAACACTGTGTAAGCATTCAGTTCAAATTTTACCCTGCCAGCAGCATTGAGGATACCGTGTGGAGTAGCGGTTAAAGACTCTGTCCTTCAGCTGCAAAAAGTGGGTTTGAAACCTGTGTCAGCAACCATCCACCATGCTAAAATGTCCCCAAGCAAGATACTGAAATCCTGCCAGCTCGAGGGGCGCTGGTCCGTAGCTAACCCTGATGTCCCTGCTGTGTGTGTCAAACAAAGAGTCAGTTTCCACTCAGGAATGATATTATTGTTGTTATTATGTTTCTATGTTCAAGTATTGTGTGACAGCATATTGTTATTGTTGAATCGGACTGCAAGGCATTATTGTTTTCGAGACTTCCTGTGTGTGTGCATGGACCTGGATATTTTAAATCGGACCCTATTCTCTCTCCACTGGTAAATATTATGTCTGCTGAGTACAGCAGCTGCAGCCTTGAAAGAGCTAATGTTTGAAACTCTCTCTGAGCTCAGCACCCTGTCAGTTGGCCTGTCAATCACGTAATGCAGAATTCCATTACATGGAGTACTTTAAGCCTTAATGGCATCTTGTAACGACCGGCGTTCTTTAAAATGTTTCACTTCTTGATTGTTGGCTGTATGTATAGTATCACAACTGACTGTTTTTTCTGCTAATGTATGACTGCATCCATGTGTGAGCCTCTCCTCTCTATAGAGGCAGTGAGTGCTGAAAGGCTGATAAGGCACCAGTCTCCATCCTCCCAAGGAATGTGAGCACTTGACAGTGAGAAATCCTGGCTGAGTGCCATCATCAGACCTCTCTTGTTAACTGTGGATATGTGGAGGAGTCCATGAGCTCTCAGCATCACCCTGCCAAAGCACACTCAGTCCCCGAGAACTAGCAGCTAAAGATAATAACAGCCGTAATGAGCATGGCCCTCTTTACACAGGCAGCAGATGAGCTCAGTTAGAATAGAAAGATTCTATACTCAATCATTTGTGTCTTGCACAAATCTTGTTCAAAGTGTTTATATTTAATTGTGGCTTTTATTTTAGATGATGAAGCTGAGCAGCACCACAGCACTCTGGTGGGAGAGGGGGGCAGCACGGGGGGCAGCACCCCTAAGCGGAAGGGCAAGTTCTCTACCCTTGGCAAGATCTTTAAGCCGTGGAAGTGGCGGAAGAAGAAAAGCAGCGAGAAGTTCAAGGAAACGTCAGAAGGTTTGTGGTGTGAACTCATTGTGTTTGTAGCCTTTCCTAAATTTTTCAGTGCACCTACAATAACACAGTAGGCTGCAAACAAAACATCCTGTTGACTGCAGCGCTCGAAACTTTAATCTTTGTATTATGAGGTCACACGCCAAATGTGACACATTTTTACTGCAGTAGTGTTTCCTCGTGGAGATCTTGTGTGTAACAAAAATTCTGCTTATTGACGGCAGAGCTGGAGAGAAAGATGTCGACGAGGCGTACGCGGCAGGAGCTTATAGAGCAGGGAGTGCTGAAGGAGGTCCCGGACAACGGTAAGAGTGCTCCTGTGATTCATCATGTCTGCACAACGGTGTCTATCTGACAGCAGTGGCCCCTTAGGCTATCATGCCCCCACAGACAGTACAGTTAAGTCATCAGTACGTTTATAGCACCATCCACAGGGCACATCATTCTCTGCCCACTTTGGACATGTATGGTCCTCCTAACCACCAGGTGTCTGACATATTTAAAAAAGGCAAATTTACTTTCACCTTGCTGTTTTTTCAAAGTAATGTAATATCTGTTTAAAATGGCATGCCATTCTCCAGAGCTGAGGGAAAGTGGAACGAATTGTGCCCTGCAGCGAAATAGCTTTGAGAGGGGTGTGTGCAAGCGCAATGCTGGCCCCACTGTTGCAGAAGCCCATTTATTAAACCTACAGCTGCTCCTTCATCACACCAACAAACACAGACTCTGTCTACAGGGCTTGGGTTGATAGCACCTTCCTTTTTTACTGTACAACAGGGCTGCAACTAAAGATGACTTTCATTATTGATTTAATCTGTTGTTTGTTTTTTTTTCAATTAATTTCTCCTTCTATAAAATGTCAGAAAATGGGGAAAAATGCCCATCACAGTATCTCGAAGCCCAAGGTGTCGATTTTAAATGACTAGATCTTATATCCAGAAGAGATTTGCCATTTTTCCTTGATAAATGATTAAAAAAACAAAATCACAAAAAAATAGTAAAATTTTCAGTTGATCAACTAATGATGATTAATAGATCATTAAGTAATAAATCGTTTGATCACTAGGTTCAAGAAGGAGAATAAAGTGCAGTTAGAATAAACTACCAAAATATTTTACAATATCAAACAAAGACATTTCCAGTATAAAACATCTTGAATAATTTAGCTTGAATAAATATTTAGTATTTAGTTTTCTGCTGGCGCACTTGCTTGATGACCGAGAATAGTGCTATAATTATGTGTTACAGCTGTGCATTCACCAATGTTCTTTTGTTCGACTTTTTCAGATACAGATACACAAACCCTGAAGCAGCCCTACGTGAAGAATGGCCACACTCTGCCTGTGAGCGCTGGGGTCGGAGGAGGTGGAGGAGTCGTGGGCAGTGGCAGGAGCCCATGCAACCAGGGCAAACCCCCCTCAGAGTCGGACTTTAGGATGAACCCTGCCTGGCTCACCCAGCCAGACGACCGCAGGGGCCGCTCTCCCTTGGATGGAGATCGGCGGGGAGCTCCAGGCTCCAGGGGCATGGGACTGCATGAAGACGGTTGGAGAGGGGGAGGGATGGGGCCTCGTGCACATGTTGAGGGCGAGTGGAAGCCTAACATGGTCTGGCAGGGCCAGATGGAGGAGGGCAGACGCGGGGGCCGAATTCATCCTGACGACGGGCAGAAGAGGCCCGGGCTGCAGAAGGCCCCATCAGAGGACGGCAGGAGGAGTCGGCCTGCGGAAACGGACTGGAAGCCTACTCTCCCTCGACATGCATCTGCTGAAGAGGGAAGGGCCTGCAGAGGTGAGTCATTTCCAGCATTTTTCCTCCTGCCATCTGAGATTTTGAAAAGCTGTAATCATAAGATCCCTGTTGAGTTCTCCTCACTGTGAGAAAGTCGTACATGTTTGAAGAACAGGCAGGCAATATATTTTTTTATACTCCTTCTTGCTGTTGCTCTCCTGCTTATATGCTTGTCCTCCCAGATATAGACAGGCTCCTGTCAGCTCCCAGGGGCCCTGCTCCAGCTCCGCTTCTTATTCAGGAACATGAGGGAATAGCTCGTCCTCTCTTCTCCTCTCCTAATTAATGTGGCACGATCACTATACCCATTATTGCCCTTAACGCTAACACCGTCAGCTCAGTGATAATTGGTGAAGAGCCACAGCTAATTGATTTTACTGAAACATTACGCTTTGAGAAATAATGGCGTTTTTGGATGTTTTTAGATCTCAGTTGACCAGTTATCACTTATCTGACACAGGTACACAAGTATGTCAGTAAGATGAGAGGTAACCTAAATGATCCACTTGTGAAAGTTAGGTTACAGCAACATAATCCTATTGAAAACGCCAATGCAGAACTATTGTTAGAAAAGAGAGAAGTTTTCTATCGACAGATTTGCTTCGTGTGTCCCTGCTCGGCTCTTTCCTCTGTCTCACCTTGTATTTTCCTTTTTTTTCTTTCTTTCTCTCTACGATGCTGCTTTCTCTCTCCCTCTCCCACTCTCTTTCTATCTATATCACATCTCCTGCTTTCTGTCCTCCTTTTCTCTCTCATCTCTGTTCTTCATGCTCACTTCCTCCTTTTCCTCTGGATTATTTCCTCTTTGGTTACATGACGTCACAGTGATAAAAGCATGTCTGTAAATAAATAGCCCTGAACTTCAGAGCTGCAGCTTTGAGGAATGGCGCGGGAGCCGCAGCAGCAGCAACAGCATTGGCAGCACTGCTCGGAGGCTGCATTGTGGTGGGCAGGGGGAGGTGGGTTTTGGTGGTAATTGCAGCCGCCTACTCTGTTTATCTTCACAGCTGATCCCTAGATAATGCAATTCTCAAACAAGTGCTATCACAGAGAATGCTTTGAGTGGTGAAGCAGCAGAAAATGGCTCAGCGCTAATTCCCTCAACTGAAACATTTATAGGCGCGTTAGAGACATATTTCATAATTGGATATTACTAATTCAATAATGAAGAGATAAAAGTACACTACACCGCAGCGGGACACAGATTTTAAAGTGTTACTGGAATTGTATTAAAATGTCTCAATCTCAGTTGAATGGAGCACTGTAGTAATTTTAACTTTTCTTATATCACATGTTGTCACCGTACTGTGTTTTCACAGAGTCAGACAGCCATTTTGTCCCTGACCCAGAAGCCCTGCGGGACACCCTGCGTGAACCTCTGCCACCTAAACAGACCGTCATGCCTCCAAAATGGCTGATGAGCTCCACCCCTGAACCTGGCTGCAAGGGTCCACCTCGCACCCCGTCCAACCACCCCACAACCCAGTACCCCTCTCCTTCCGCCCCCAAACCTGTTCGGTCCATCTCGTCTGCGGGTGCGTCCACTCAGCAGTCTTCATCTGTAGCGCCGACCTCCACCTCTCAGGGCACCAAGCAGCCGCCTGTGCCCCCACCCAAGCCCGTGAACAGGGGCAACGCCACCATGCTGGGTAAGTTCTGCTGAACTGTGAGGGTTCCTGTTAACAGGTGATGATGGAGGGTATCAACAAGATCACATGCAGCCCACACCAACTGTCACAAAATGTACTTTATGAACACTCTAATGTCTGCTCAGTTAGCATGGAGTTTTCCCTCTGGCGAATACAATATGCACTTTTATGAGTCCGTGCACAACTGATGGCAAAGAGAAGACTTCAACACAGCACACAAACATACACTATCCCATACACACACATCCTGGTAATGATGTTATCTGAACAGCTTGAGCAGCTTTTCCCCAGCTAATTACTTATTACGCCTGGACTATTTTTGCTGCGACTTTTCCCCAGCATTTTACACTGTGAAGATAACTGGGACTCTTGTGGCTGTGGAACGCTGCTTGCACAGATGCAGTGTACTGGTTGTGGTTGTTGTTGTTGTTTACTGTGGCTTTCGTCTCATCTGGGATATTGCCTTAATTCCCACTCGGGCAAGACCATCTTGGATTCATTTTAATCTTAACAGCAGATCTGGGGCCTCGTTTATGAAACTGCGTAGGATTCTCGTCAAAAGGTTGCATAGGACGCAAATTCCGATTTATCACACGCTGACTTCCCTTTATAAATCACAGTTAACTCGAAAGTTGATGCACGTGAGCGAGCTTCTTGTCCAACCCTTTTAACACCCCCATAGTTACCAATAGTCAGCGAAACGCCATTAATAATTACTGACTGCATGAAGACAATGATGGCAAATTCTGACAGAGATAAAATAAATTTTACCCAGAGTGAAGTTGAAGTTGTGTTGGGCAGATTGAAGCAGAAGATATCATTTGGTGGACAAAAGGCGCACACGAACAGTTTAAACCAGAGGAAAGGGGAGCTCAAACAGACCTTGACCCCCTTGATGAGCGGCCTGCAAGAATGAGAATCCCTGCTGAGTAGCGACCAAGGTAGAGGGACACACAGATATACAAGACGCACTGGATGATCCAGGTATATAAATTGTATTCCCTTGTTTGAATAAAAGTAAACCAAATGCATTCAAGTTGTGCTTAAACATTTATTTACGCAAACAAATTAGACCTTTTTTATTGTTTTTAGTGGCTGCGTGTTCCAGCTGGGTCGTTGTTGCTGCAGCTGAGCAGAAACTGACTGCTCCAAGCCCCGCGTCTCCACAGCACCTCCTGTGTCTCAACTCTCCAGCAGCCGTGTAGATGCAGTTCTGCAAATGCAAAGAGATTCCCATCGACTCAATTAATGAGGCTGCAGAGGAGTTAAAAAAAAATACGACTTGTTTTATGTGACATAAGCTGTACACTGGAAGATGAACTGGAACTAGTTAATAAATAGTGTTATATTTTTCCATACCGTGTTTTTTTGTTTGTTTGTTTGTTTTTTTACACAAGAAATGCATCACATTCGCACACAGGAGCACGGTATTGGGCTCAAATGCCTGGGGATCGGGCAACGAACACGCGATAAGAATATATGAAATTATGCACTCATATTTTCTTGACTGAGGCATAAAAACAAGGCATCTGTTTAAATGTAATTTATCCTACTGTTCGCCTTATTTCTGAAAATAAATTTTGTAGCACGCCAGTATTAATTACAGATCAAATGAAATAGGATTCACGATTCAACTTATTCGAGGAGTTCTTTTGCAAAAACAAATCTCTTTTTGTGTGTATTATCCTAAATCATGATTTTTGGTTTGTCCAGATTATCTATTAAAAAGGTGTTTGTTAATTAATTTTAAGGATGGCTTTTATCTGTTTTTGCAAGCAGTTGTAGTTTAATACATTAGAGATACATTTCTATTTATTTTACACAATGGTATCAATGGTTCTGCCATCTGATTCACAGTTTATCATTCCTCCATCTGATGGTCATGTGAAATTCAAATGGAGGGAAAATATTAAAAGATTTCCTGTTGGTTGGCTACATGAAACTATATTGCTTTTAATTATTGGCAGGTTGAGGGAGAATACAACTATAGGTAGACCAAGAGTAGACCAACCAGGAATCCAATTTAGAGAACAAAAATCTGTTAATGCAGTTTTGACATTTTAACAAAATTGTCCATGAAGTAAAAGTTTAGAGGAATAGTTTAACCTTTTTTGGAAATGCACATTCTAAAGTTAGATGAGAAAGTCAGTACAACTCCTATCTTTCTGTTAAATATGAAGCTACCTCCTGGAGATTTTTTTTTATTTATAGTTTTTTTATGCACTAAATAAGATACTGAGTTCTGATAGACAGGTTTCGTTGCCTTCAGCCATGGTCAGCCTAGCTGTTCCCTGTTTATTTAGCTAAGCTAAGCTAACTCGCTCCTGGTCGTAGCTTCATACTTAACAGACATGAACTCTTGGCAAGGAAACAAGCGTGTTTATATTCCTTAGAGAAGGACGACAATAGTACTTTAAGAGGATGGTTGAATGACAGAATGATGAGCATTTAGGGCAACAACACCTCTCCCTCATAGTACACTCTATCTGTACAACAACTTACACAGTACCACCATGTTCCTGCATACATTAAACACTCCAGCTGAAGGCCTCCGTCTCCTCCCTGTTAGTCTCCGCCCTGCAGGGGGGAGAGAACGCTCAGCTTCCTCTCTACTGGTCCTGCTGGAAGCGAGAGTGCGACTACGATGTCTACCTGTCCCTGCCCGTCTACCTGTGCCGGCGGGCTGGAGGCCTGCGCTCAGGTAAAAGGATGCCCCCCAGTATCTTTGTGGCCATGGTGCCCGTGTCTGGAATGCCCCCCACCCCTCTTCAGAGTCTGCGTTCTTCATCGTGTCGCGTCCTTTCTAGCTGCCAACATATTTTCCCCCAATGCCTATAACTTGTTAGTTATGCAAGAGTCGCATGCACATAATAAGCCAATAACGAGTGTGCTGGGTGCTTTGTGTGTATGAGAGACAGCTCCTGTGTGAATGAGCAGTTGAACGCTGTACTTATTCGGCATGTGAATAAGGGAGAGCCTTTATCAGGTTCCAGCTGTGGCCTGCAATGCATCAAGTGAATTTAATAGCACTAATCCACTTAGCTTTTGATCAACTGGGATGGATGGGTGGATATGAATGGAGGGGCGAAAGGGTTCTAACACATGGGCTTAACTTAATTTGGAGAGGAAGATATAATCCAGTTCTGTCTAGTCTACTGCATGTTTCAAGTCTGGCAGCCATCTCTGTTTATCCTTCAGTAGCACGGCTATGGCTTTTAAGATTGATGTGGCTTTAAAGTTGTTTAAGAATTATATAGCAAATATATATTTTCATGTGCATGCAAATAATTGGAGGGTTTGCATCTGAGCTTTTTGTTTAGGAGCTTTTTGCACTTTAAAAGATGCCAATAAACAAGGTTTGGAAGAGCGTATAGGATGGGTGTATCTTCACCTCTGTGACCTGGGGGCATATGCTGCACTCTGGTTTGTCAGGGCAGCGTGTGCACTCATGTTGACGCAGCTCCTGTAATATGCAGTACTGCTCTGTCAGACATGTAATCCCAGTATTTCTATTTATTCATGTGTATTCTGTCATGTAGGGTGCATCATATATGTAGAGCTGATGCATGTGCAGTCATGTCACAGCGGCAAACTGGATAGAAAAATAAAGCACTTGGTAGCAACTCACTCGCAGGCCTAAGCTGTAGCTATTTTGCTTTATGATTGGATGTTAACTGTTTTGTTTCTTCCGTTTGCAGGTGACTTCACCCAAGCCGCCGGCGGTGCCAGTCTTGTGCCTGCCAAGCCCTCTCCACCGATGCCTCCTAAGAGGACCACACCCATCACCAAGCGCAACACAGAGGACTCCACTGCTCCATGCCATCCCATCAGCCCCTCACCGCTTTCTCTGGAGGACCACAGCAACCTCACTGTGGGCTTCCAGCTGCCTCCCCCTCCTCCCTCCCCTCCCCTGCCAACACACAGACCACCGTCTCCGCCCCGCCAACACATACACAGCCACCACCTCCACCATCAGCACTCCTACCCCCACCCACTGCCGCAACCCATACCGATGCTGTTTGACCCACCGAGCCCGACCATTGAGTCGCCTCAGCGCCCAGCTCCTGTCCCGCTGCATATCATGATCCAGCGAGCCCTGTCCAGTCCCGGCCCGGCTCAGCCACATCCAGACGGGTCACAGCGTGCGCACACACTGCTTTTCGAAACCCCTCCAGAGTACCAATCAGATCGTGGTCGCCCCCTTCCTGTCAGCATCCAACCACTAAAACTGTGAGTTTATAATAATTTAAGGATGAAATGAATTTGTAGAACAAAGGTATTCTTTCAAGACAAAATCACCAGTGGGATATGTGTCTCCTGTTGAGGCATGTTCTGTTGACGGTTGGATATATACATTTTAATTTGGTGAAACTAGTTTAAAACATGTCAGTCTTGCTTAATCTGTATCCATAGTGTGTGTGTGTGTGTGTGTGTGTGTGTGTATAGATTTATTTATTTATTTATTTTCCCTTTCCATTAGACCTGAAGATGACTACTCAGAGGAGGAAGAAGAAGAGGAAGACGACGAGGAAGAGGAGGAGTATGATGGGGAGATCCCTCAGCCAGAGCTGGAGCCGCGGAGTCGCAGATGCTTCGTCGGAGACGCGGGTGTTTGTGTCATCCCAGGGGGAAACAGCAGTGAGGAGGAGGAGGAGGAAGAAGAGGGAGGAAGAGGATGAGGAAGGAGAGCATGACATGCATGGGCAGGACAGCGACTCAGACGGCTCTGTGCGTTATAAAGATGAAGATGAAGATGAGGAGGATGAGCCCCCACTTAGTAAGCATAACCATATTTTATGAAAAGACAAAAAAGAGTTTTGTAAATCTTTGCATGTTTTTTTTCTCCTCCCCACCTGAACACATCTCTGCTTGGCTTTTGTCCAGGTGCCCTGGCCAGCAGGGTCAAGAGGAAGGACACCTTGGCTCTGAAGCTGAGCAGCCGTCCCTGTGCCCCAGAAAGGGACAGGTTTACCCAGGAGAGGAGTAGCAGAGACGACCAGCCTCCAGGACAGGCCGGCCTCACCTGGCAGAGCAGGGAGCAGTGGGAGGCCATCCGCACACAGATCGGCACTGCACTCACAAGGTAGACAGACGTCATGATACTTACATGCGTATTCCATTTCCTTTGTCTCCTAACTGACAAGGGTGAATGTGCATTTTCTGAAGAAATCAGGAGATCATTTCTTGGATCTTTGTCCTACTTACTGCCTGAATGACAAAGTGGTGAAACTGTGTAAAAATAGTCCTGCTCTTTTTTTCCCCTACTTCAGGCGACTTAGCCAGAGACCTACTGCTGAGGAACTCGAGCAAAGAAACATCCTTCAGCGTTAGTATCAAGATTCTTTCCTTTTCACCTTTTGTTATCCATTACTGAAGTTTATAATGCCTTCACAAAAAATAAGGGATTCTGATATGTGTCTTTTTGACTTGTTTAGACACATTTTATTGTGAGCTTTAACAAACATCACCTCAATTCAGACTGATGATTTGTCAGTGTCTTGTGCTTGTTTATCTAAATAAATCCACACTTTTGAGCCAGGTCTTCACAATGTGCAAAATAATAACATTTTATACATGCAGTAATAGCAAGAATGTAAACTTGAAAAGACTTACTTACTGTTCAGATGTCTAATTCTGGAAACTGCTTTTACTCTACCTTCAGTGAACATCAAGCCAGGCTTTCATGCAGCTTCTATATAAAGCTCCCTCTCTTTTTTTATTTCAGCCAGAAATCAGGCTGACAGACAAGCTGAGGTTAGAGAGATCAAGCGGCGGCTGACCAGAAAGGTGAGGCAACACAACCACAACAGACATGTGTCTGATCATGTATTTGCTGGATATTAAACAAAAACACAAAAACTCTGTTTTAGCTGAGTCAAAGACCCACAGTTGCAGAACTACAGGCAAGAAAAATCCTGCGGTTCCACGAGTATGTGGAAGTCACAGATGCCCAAGACTATGATCGGAGAGCAGAGAAGCCATGGACCAAGCTGACTCCTGCTGACAAGGTACCTGCTCAGTTTGCCATCTCCAGCGAGCACTTAACATACCCAATAAATGCATCCAACAGATCTCCCTGTAACGGATATTATGTGTTTCAAAGTGTGATGTTTAGTGTGATTTCTTTTACATTCACATTGTTCTGATCTCTTTCCTGTTGTTTCATCTAGGCGGCCATCCGGAAAGAGCTCAACGATTACAAGAGCACTGAAATGGAGGTTCATGAAGAGAGCAGAATCTACACGAGGTATACCTTTTATCTGTTGGATCTTGGTATTATAATCCTTCAGATATCAGTCCTGGTTGCATTGCCCGTGGTAACCGTGGTAACGGCAAGTCCGTTGTAATACTACAGCAAGTACTCTTGAGTTCAGCTACTCTGTCAGAAGTACAACAGAAGAGCAGCTAGTATATCTGTTTAAAGCACAACCAAATGAAGTCATGTTTTTAGTTGATAATTGCCCTATTTCCATCGTCCAATGAGCACACGGGGCGAGTAGTTTTCAACACCAGGCTAAGTAAAAGAAGTTCATTACCTTGCCAAGAAGGAGGTGTGCAGCCTGTAACTCTTCATTCAGCTCACTGTGGCTTTTATTTCTTGTCCATTTCTCCCTGCAATGTTTAAAACTACCGAAATACAGAAAATGACTTACATCTTGTTTTGTCGCCGCTTCTTTGACAAAGGATTGCTGTGAGCTCTGACCTCTGTGACACATACATTGTGTTTCCTGTGACTGTTTCACAATAAAAGCCACGTCGTGTTTCACCTAAGCACTTTTAATGTGAAGCAGCAGCAGAAATGTTGGGTTTGCATGAGCAGTAACTTATTGCAGCTCTGATACACATAAACAGGTGAGACTGATAGCAGTGAGATAACATTAAAAAGAGTAACAGATTAGTTTCCTGTGGATCCCTCCTGCATGTGAAGGCAAATTTAATCCAGCACGGGAATGGTGGACCCTGCCATTAACGATGGAAACTACTGTATAGTCGTAATTACAGAATGTAAATATATTGGGGGTGCTGTTAGCTCACTTGCTACATTTTGATCACCATGTACGAGGCTCATCTCTCGGCCCTTTTGCTGCATGTCATCCCCTATCTCTCTCCCACATTTCCTGTCTCTCTTCAGCTGTCTCTGTCAAATAAAGGCAAAAAAAGCCCCAAAATGAATGGAAATATGTTGAATGGGTGTTGCTGAAAAACCTAAATTGTAACACTGTAACTGTAACTTTAAGCAGAACATGTATGTCTGTTCATGCCTCATGAGATCTCTTTGTTTTGTTTAGGTTTCATCGGCCTTAGCATCCCTCCTCTTCACGGATAATGAAGCACTTAAGATATCTGTGTGGCAAGAAGCTGCTCCCTATGCAGACAGATCGCCCTTTTACCTTTCCCGAATGTAATGTACAGATTATCAGGGAAAGCCTGGAACCGACTCAAAACAAGAATGCTTCTCGCTTGCCCTCCATCGCCCTCCCTCTACATTGCTTTCACTAAATCAAGGTGGTGATGGTGGTGGGTGAGGATCAGATGCAGTATTTCTCCCGGACGACAGGGGGAACCACGTGCCAATGAAGTGGAGAAGTGGCAGAGGACCTACAGGGCTAACTCTCAGTCTGCTGTTATGTGGTACCCCTCAGGGACTTGGATCTAGTTACAACCTTTAATGCGGCCTCATTCTGTGTTGCCTTTTTTCTTCTTTACTGTATATGGAAAAGCTAATTCATCTTGTTAATGTCATAACATATAATAATAATAGTAATAATTATGATGATGACTTATAATACTCCACACAGTAATAATAGATAATAGAGACAAACGACTGATGCGAGAGCGGGCTGGAGGATGAAGACTGGGATATTCTGTTATAGGACTGGACATCTCTGGGATATTGTGTATGTTTTCTATAAATTGTGTACAGACTGCTATTATACCTTAGAATGGAACTTGGAACGATCTAATTACAAAATATTCTGTAATGCACAAGATATTTTATATTGTAATTTTGATCACATGGGTAGTGACAGCTTTTATTTGAGCCTTTTTTTAAATTTGGCTTGCCTGTATTTATGGTTGTGATGTGAAGTGGCCATAGGATACTGGTTTTCATATTACTGATTTCTGCATGAGCCAAGACAGAATCCAATGCCATTGGATCTGGATAATCTCTCTTCATTTATACTTTTTTTTAATGAGTTTTTGTACTTCCCTTTAAAGTTCAAACATGCAATGCATTCTGTAGCCATTTCAAATAAGGTCATGCTAATAGAGTCTATACTAAGAGTTAAATGTAAGTTGCTGTGAGTGTAGATCAGGGAATTATCCAAAAAATCAGAAAACGTATAAACGGTCAACAGGGAGTCATTTTGGCTGGAATCTTTTGAAACTGCAGATGTGTTTTATCTTGTATTGTTGTTTGGCCAGTAGCTTACAGGGTTCTCTATGCTGTGTACAGGTTGAGATAGGTTTAACTGATACTTGTGTATATCTTGTCTTCCTTTCATTTGAAAAGAAATTTTAAATATAAAAGTATTATAGGTTGCTATTTTTTTAAGCACAGAATATTAGTTAATGATTAAATGCTACAAGAATGGGAATATGAAATATGAAGCCTTTTCTGTAAAACTAAGTTCATTTTTAATTGAATGTGGAATTGTATGGACTGACAGTTTTCTTTTTAATTGTAAATAGTCACATCTGGATCTAATTAAAAAACCTTACAATTCCTTAAACCTTTTGTGCAATGACTCTGCACCTGGATCTTTAATCAATAGATCTGTTAGCTATTCATTGTGTTCAGGTTGAGATTGGTTGAGAACATTTAAATTGGCACCTCAAAACTAAGAATTATGGGGCTGCAGCAACACCTGCTGGTAGGGTAAGTTTTCATCTATCTTTGTAGGAGCTAAACTTGGTGAGGGAGATGGTTTTGGATGCATCATGCACAATGAAAGTGTCTATAAGAACCTTGGAATATGTGTGGTATTACAAATGGACGTTTCAGACGTTTAAAGCTGTATTTTCTGTAAACCGTGAAGGAAAATTCATGATAAGGCGATGCTGTAAGGTGAGGAAGCTGCATTGTTGCAGCAGCAGAATAAAGCCAGAGATTAAGACAAAATATTCTGTGCAGATTTCAAAACAACACTAGAATGTAGATTAAATTAATAATGAGATTGCAACACATATACAGGGTGCATAAATTAACGTTAAATATGTATGCTTTGGAACAAGTGCATAACATATAGAGTCACCCACACTTAGTAGTAGTTGTAATATATTAGAGGTCAATGAGGGACCTCTAATATATTACAACTACATCCAAGTTTATGCTGGCCACAATTCATAATGTTATGTTTTGTGTATAATTTTTTATCTCAACTTCAAAAATGATTAGAAATATAAAAACAACTGAAAATGATACATGAAAACATATTTTAATCTGTTGTTCACCTAAGTTCTGGTGGACCCACAACATTACTGGAGTTTTAGAATAATAAAGCCATAACAATTAATGTAAAAAAAACCACTTCTGATTATAATTACAAGCAATATACAGAAAGCATGTATGTTTAATATTTGCCATTTACAACTTGGAAGATTTATCAATACAAAAGCTATTTGAATAAATCATGGTGATCTTTATCAAACAAACAAAACAAGGTTTTCAATAACGATGTTTATTGCTTCAAACTGAACAAATTGGAAAAAAACAATCTTTTTACACAACTCCAGAGATTATTGAAAGCAATGTGTGGTGGTCTACAGACCACATGAAGGACAGTGTGTGTACTGCCCATGTATTTCTTGCACTTGATGCATGTGTATGCGTCTTCCTGTCCTTGGGTCCACAGCGCTTGTTTTTGTTGCTGCTGCCTTCAACCTACAAGGTTGAAAACAAGTTCAGATATTTTACTAACACACACATATACGTACATACACATGAGCATATGCATAAATACAGTGGTGGAAGAAGTACTCATATCTTTTGATTAAGTAAAAGTAGCAATACGACATTGTTAAAATACTCTGTTACAACTAAAAGTTATGTATTCAAAATAAGTAGTAACTAGTAAAGCGTACAGTATTTGTCTTTGAGTTGTAGTGGAATAGAAGCATAAAGCAGCAGAACTGTATTAATTTATAAATTAATAAATGTAATGTGTTAATTTATTAAATTGAATTGAATTCATTAAATTTAATTAATTTGGTGTCATTAAATGTACTTACTGGAATATCTTTATTTTAATTCAATTTATTTTATTTAACAGTTAATTTAATTTAATTGATATATTTTAATTCAACATATTTGATAATTTATTTTTTGATTATAATTTTTATTATCAATCTGAATTTTCAAAGAAACAAGTAACTAAAGTCATCAAATAAATGTAGTGGACTAAAAACAATATTTGCTTCTGAATTGTAGTGGAGTAAAAGTATAAAAATGCAGAAAATGGAAATACTTAAGTAAAGAAGAACCCCAAGATTTTTACTTGAGTAAATGTACTTTCCACCACTGCATACATAATGTATATGTACAGTACTGGTGGGGAAAAATGCCGTAAATAAGAACGCTTTCAAAAATAGACATATTAACAGGTTATGTTTATCAATGAACAAAATACAAAGTAAATGAACAAAAGAAAAATCTAAATCAAATATTTGGTGTGACCACCCTATACCTTCAGAACATCATCAGTTATTCTAGGTTTACTTGCACACAGTCAGGGATTTTGTTGGCATACTGTCAGGTGTATGATTAATTAATTATACCAAACAGGTGCCAATGATCATAAATTCAGTATATTATGTAGGTTGAAACACAGTCATTAACTGTAACAGAAACTGCTGTGTGGGAGGAATACAACTAGGTGAGAAACAGCCAAACTCAGCTAACATGGTGAGGTTGCTGAAGACAGTTCATTATCAAAAGTCATACAGCAGGGCAAGAATGTGCACAGCAACAAGACACAAGGTAGTTAAATTACATCAGCAAGGTCTCTCCCAGGCAGACATGTCTTGTGGCCAAAAAAGTCTTACCTCCGAGTCCAACATGGAAACAAGGCACTCAACTGTGCACGGAAACAGTGGAACAGGAGTGCAGAAAAATGGCAGCAGGTGCTCTGGACTGATGAGTCAAAAGTATCTGGCTGTAGCGGAAGGCAGTTTGTTCACCGAAGGGCTGGAGAGTGGTACAAGAATGAGTGTCTGCAGGCAGAGCCCTGATCTCAACATTTCAACAAGTATGTCTAGGATTACATAAAGAGAGAGAAGAAACTAAGGCTTCACAAATCCACAGAAGTGTGGGTAGTTCTCCAAGATCTTTGGGCCAAGCTACCTGCAGAGTTCCTTCAAAAGTTGTGCTAGTGTACCTTGAATTGATGATGTTTGGAAGGCCAAGGGTGGTCACACCAAAAATTTATTTTATTTAGATTTTTCTTGTGTTCACTCACTTTGCATTTGTTAATTGATAATTATAATATATTAACATGTGTATTTTTTAAAGCATTCTTACTTTATAGCATCTCTCCACTCCTAAAACTTTTGCACTGTACTGTTTAGTTACAGCAGACCAAGGTAGGACACCACACCACAAAAGGGGTAAATTGTGGGGTGAACCTTTTCTTTACATTAGCATCACAGATTTGCAGAATTGAAATGTATTGGTATATGAGTTTGAGGTACTCCTATCGATTTTCTGCAACTTTTACATCTATTCCATTTGACAGCTAGGGCCTATAGTTAATAATTAGCCAACTTTGCAGATAAAAACTTTAATACAACACACATGGGCTTCTAGAATACATTGTTATAGAGATATCTAGATTGCTCTTAATGTATATAGAAGATAAAATAATCAGCAACATTAACATTATATTCACATGTTAATACTTCAGCAATATTATATGCTATAAGATGTGATTTAACTGTCACAGAAACATTGCGCTGCATAATCAGTTGCTTTTGTACATTAATTGTCATTGTTATTAAATGTTATTGATAATACTTATTGGGCAATATGGCCAAAAATATTTTTAAAAATTCATATCATTCAATATCGATTATCATCATTATTTCTTTCAAGTTTAAAGGCTGATTTTTGCTCCTGAGTGAAAGTTGAAGAAACCAAATGGTTAATTGTGGTTTTAAACTATTCTTTGTGGTCAGAACATGACAAACACTTGCTAAACAGTGGATCACTTCACCTATCTGTAGTAGAACATTAAAAATAATTATGATAGATCTAAAATCTTTTTTCAACAAACATGTATGTAGTAAAATTAAGTAAAATATTTTTTATTATATATTATATATTTTTTCCTCAACAAAATAAATATCCTAATAGAAAAATTAAGTGGTAATTCATTTGTGGTTCAAATTACTTGAATCAAACATTTATTGAACATTTGTTATATTGTTATTGAGGAAGTTTTATTGCCCAGCCCTACATGTAATGGACTATTTTAAGTGAATTGTGGGAGTACCTCTTCCATCGTTGCAGATTTGAGTGCCGCTGTCTCTTTAAAGACGCAGGGAAAGTGGTGCAGGAAAGTAAGAAATAGGCTATGGATCCAGCTGTATGTTTAGTGCATGAAATCAGAAAAGCACAAGTAAACAGAGAAAGTGTAGTGTCTGTCTTTTTTGACATAGAGAAGGCATATGATATGACAAAGCCATTTGCTATTTTCCATAATAATAAATTATGTTTTCAGGGAAGGCCCTGGACTGGCGACCTGTCCAGGGTGTACCCCGCCTTTCGCCCGATGTCAGCTGGGATTGGCTCCAGCCCCCCGCGACCTTGTACGCAGGATAAGCTGTTGACGATGGATGGATGGATGGATCAACAGCAGCACTACAGGAGAAATGGGAGAAATGCCACTAGAGATTACAATAATACAGCTATCTCTGTATTATTGATTTGGTTAATTTACAGGGCCTCGTGAAAATCGTCCAGCACAAGGCATTTTAAAACCTTGTTGGGAAAAGGAAAGGAGGGAGACAAAAAGCTTTGGGTGGACAGTTACAGAAAGCAACAGAGCTAGAATTAGCTGAATTAAACTTCAGTCCAACAGTCCCATTGCCAGAAGTACCACCTTGGGTGCTCCCTGAAGCCACAGTAAATCTTACATTATTAGAAAAGAAGAACAAGGAAAGGGAGTACATTTTGAATTCACATGCTATACAGGCATATATTAATAGTTGCCACAGTTACATCCAGTTCTACACAGATGCATCAAAGTTTAGTTAATAAGATAAGCGTAGCTTTTATTGTTCCAGAGTTTCATCTTACAATAGGGAAGAGGATTAGTGATGAAGTATCAGTAGGCCTATACACAGGAGAAATGCTAGCAATTTTGTTAGAGGTGCAGTGGATAGATGAAATAATTATTTAATTAGTAATTATTTGTTCAGATACAAATTAATCACTAATCAGTTTATAGAGCAGTCACTCAGATAGTGGACCAGACATTTTGATAGAAATTAGACATTATATAGGATTCAAATTATGGGCATTGCAGTGATATGTTTGTGGATACCAGCACATATTGGCACCAAAGGAAACAAAATGGCAGATAAGGCTGCAAAAGAGGCCACAAAAAGAGAATACATCAATATGGCAGTTAGCATCAGTAAGATAGAAATAAAGAGCATTATTAAACAGAGATTGAAGAACAGGTGGCAAAAGCAATGGGATGAAGAGAGGAAAGGACATTAGTTTAACAAAATTCAGTGGCGAGTGGGAGAAATGAGATGTGCAGAAATAAACAGGAGAGAAGAGACAATTATATAAAGACTTAGATTTGGGCCCACTGGATTAAACAGCACTTTATTCAAAATAGGTAAACATAACACAGGCAGGTGTGAATATTGTGTGCAACAAGAGACAGTCGAACACATCATGGTACACTGTCAGAAGTATGAGGAAAAAAGAAGGGAAATGATCCAAAAGGAAAAGAATACATTTTGATTTAATAGAAATTCTTAGAAAGAACTCAAGAGATAAGTGCTATGGAATGATTGAGAGGATCTGAGTTTTGTATTATTTTCATTTATTTGGTTGGTTTAGTTTGATTTTGGTGTGTTTGGTCTAATGGTACTACCACCACCACAGAAGCAGTAGTCATTCTGAGCCACACTCCATAGCCTACCAGTTGGTGGCGGTAATGCGCCATTTCGCGTTTGCCAACCGCCAGTAAAATTCCATAGAAGAAGAAGAAGTAAGGACGCGGGGTTTCCAAAGAACGTAAGGTACGTAAGGTACGTAACTCAAGACCGGGAACAGGCTGTGCACGTTCACTTTTGGACAAACTGCAAACTTCTACATAATCACAGGTTAGTAAATGATCGGCTCCTTAACTGTCCAGATGGAGAGGACAAGCAATTATAAACGCTACTTTAGCAATATCTATGCAGTTCATTCATATTATTGTTCATTCACTCTCGAATGTCATTCTAACGGTGCTAACTAGTTAGCTCAGGCTATCAAACAGCTCTGAACGTCAGGCAGTGTCCGCTAGCTACACTTTAATGCTAGCCAAACAACATTTGATATATGGTTAAAGACGTGATTTTACATTATATTTCTGTATTGGTAGGCAGACGCGTCACGTTTATTTTAAAGAATTAACGTTTGACTGAAGCTCAGCCATGTCCGGTAACCTATCTAACTTAATGTTAGCAAGGACACATGGGTAACGTTGCTGCCAACGTTAGGTAATGCTGCTTATTTTAAACTACGGTAACGGTATGGATGTAGCTCATGTTAAATATCAAAGCATATCTCTAGACATGTCCTTACAAAAGGTTTGTGTCTATCATAGTCTTTGGCTGTGCCTGAGTGGGACTCCAGTTTAAATGGTAACTTAACGTAGTGTCCTAACTTTGCGGACGTTTATTTCATATCAGCATGGGGGCAGCAGGAGGAAGCACAGCTGTCTGTCGGGTGGAAGAACCGGACACTGTACCAACCATTGAAATTACTCTCCGACAGCTGTTCAACCCCAGCAACTCCTGGCTAAGATTACGACCAAAATAAAGAGTGATTGTGTCTATCGATCAGCTGCGTTTATGGAAAATGAACATATTGCTTACAGCAGGTGTACTTCACACTCCAAGCACCACAGCGTCAAACAAGGTCCCATGCAGGAGAGAGACCATGGTTGTCATAAACCACTCTCATTTATCCCATGATGTAGTGTCTATCCAGGTCCTTTTTTAACTCTAACACAACTTTTTCTTTGTGCAGACATTGACGTGTCACCAGGAAAAGCATTTGTGATGGTTCTGTTCTGCTGTAAAGTCCCAGTTTGCCACTAGTGTTTGTTGAGACTGGTCCAGTGATTTTAGGTTAGTTATGTTGTATTTTTGAGACTTTTGTGGCTTCAAACAACTAACCTGTTAATACCCTTTTGGTCACTTTCAGCTTGCAGCCCGTGTTTCCCTTTTACATTTGTAGTTTTTGTGACCAATGGATCTGCAATTCAGTCACTGTTAATTTAGTTATTTTTCCTGCACTCAACAGCCTCATTTTGTTTTAAAGGCTCTGTAATCAAAGTGCAAATTGTTAATAAGCTGTTGCATACACTTATCTAATTTGAGTAAGCTTTGCCGCTGCATTTGTAATTGTGGTGTACTTACTAATAAACACCATTTCATGTAGTGCTCAGCACAGCTCAGTGACTTTAACCAATGGTAGGTTATTAAAATCATTCTTCTCTTTTGTTTGTCCCAAAGTCCTTAAGTTTTGCAGTCATGCCTGGTAAAAAATCCACCACCAAGAGGAAGTCTGATGCTATTGTGAAGGATCATAGAGACATCAAGAAAGTGAAAGGTAAATCACTGACCATTTAAAAAAAAAAAAAAAAAAAAAAAAAAGGTTTAATATAGACAAACAGATTGGACCACACCCATGCCTCGGGTTAGTGACAACAAAACCATGTTGTTTATGTCTTTGTATGTTTTTATATGTCGTTATCCTGGAAAAAAAAGCAGACATGAGAATGAGACTTATTTTGAACATACACTATAGATGTCATTTCAATCTTGAAGAACAAAATCAAATTGCTGTTACAATACGCACCCAGTTTGTGCAAGGATAGCATGTGTGTGTGTGTGTTTGTGTGTAACATCGGTATAACTTTACAGGACAACAGAACCAGCAATAATGATTCTGTTAAGTCCCAGTTTGCCAGTAGGCATCGCAACCTTGTGGCATTAAGCAACTATCCTGTCAAGTGTCATTTTATTCCTGTTCGTAACTTTCTGCTTGTAACCACTACTTCCATTTTACATTTGTAGTTTTGGGGACCAATGGATCTGCAGTTTAGGCACTGTTAATTTAATTTATTCTGGACTCAGTTTTCTGATTTAAGAGCGTTTAAAGCAAAATGCTGATTGATTGGTAAACTGACAATTTCCAAATTTAAGGTAGCTTAGCAGCTGCATTTGTAATTATGAAAGAATTTTTTCTAATAAACATGTGATTATGTGTGTAACAGTTACCCACAGAAGTCATGGCAAGGAGGCAGGCCAGGTTCTTGTTGTCGGTCAGGGTGATGTTGGGCAGTTGGGACTAGGCGAGGACATCATTGAGAGGAAAAAGCCGGCCCTCGTGTCCCTGCCAGAGAAAATTGTGCAAGTGACAGCTGGAGGCATGCACACTGTGTGCCTCAGTGACACTGGCCATGTAAGCATCTGTCTTATTAACACTTTAACTATGGATCTTGAGTTTCCCAGATAAACGGCTATGTTTTTTTTTTGTTGTTGTTTTTTGTTTGTTTGTTTTTTTCTTTCTTTTTTAGGTCTATACTTTTGGCTGTAACGACGAAGGGGCCCTTGGTCGGGACACAACAGAAGAGGGGTCTGAGATGGTTCCAAGAAAGGTGACACTGGAGGAGAAGGTGGTCCAGGTGTCGGCAGGGGACAGCCACACTGCTGCACTCACAGAGGATGGTACAGTGTACCTATGGGGCTCCTTCAGGGTTAGTTACTTGCTGTTATCAGACACATAGGCCTGTGCTTGGTTGTGTGTGAAAGGGATCTTCCCTACATCTATTCAATAAGGGTTTTTTGTAACCTTTTTCAATCTTTACAAACACTACGTATAAGCACCAGTAGTTGTCCTGTACTCACCTTGCACATACACCTGACTATCACAAACTGTCAACTGACGGGTCTCAAAGTAATTTTTGAATCTCTACTTGACAACTGTGAACAGCCAACTCATTAGTGTCTTTTGGTACAACAGACCACTGAACAAGACGGTTTTAGGCAACCAAAATGTTAAAATTAACTAACTGAAAACACACTGAAAGCGTCTATCCTGATTGACAGGTCGCTGTGTAGTATAGTGCATGCCCTGTTTTACCATCTATTTTACGCTAAAAGGGACCATCATTTATAAAATAAACATCATCGGATGGTGTTGAAGAAGACTTAAATCTAACGATTGAAAGAAACTCATAAGGGAAGTGTTTACTGATGCAATAAATCGAGTAGGGCTGCAGCTAACGAGGATTTTTGTACTCCCAACCAGGCCGAGAACAACAAACGCACGTGTATACATTTACAGCTGAGGATTGCGGCTTACTTTTTCTAGTCTTCAACTCAACAATCTATCATGGTTTCAGTTAAATGCTAAAGTTGCTGTTACTGTTAACTTGTCTTAAATGTGCCTTACTTCTAATGGCCAGAAGCAGGTGACTCACCTGGTTGCAAAAAGTCAGATTGTATGTAAGCTTATGAGAAAATGACCCTACTTCTCACTTGGCTGATACGATTCATTGATTAATTCGATTACTAAAAAGCATTGACACAAATTCTTTGCATCTATGCTTCGTTTAATCGATATAACACACTGTTTCACACGAACATTCATTACTGTCGAACTTTGCGTTTACGCTGTGTGAACACGACGTGATTATGATGGCGCTGTTTGCAAAGTGGAGGAAGAGAGAAAATAGTGAGGGACGAAGAAGAAAGTGTCCAAAGTATGGGGTTACTTAAAGCTAAATGAAAACAACAACTGTTACAGTCTGTCCACCGTAAAATTAAACTTATGTGGCCTACCACAACAGCACGACGGCATCTGATCAGAAAGCACATGGTCTGTCATCCATCCATATGACACATTCATTAACGTAAAGATTTCACACACAGTGATGGATCAAGGACTGGATCAAGTGTGTGAAATCTTTAAGTTAATGAATGTGTCTCATCCTGCTCCTCCCCCTCCATCTTACCCTGGTGCAACACACCATACAGCAAAAAAAATCTAGATTTAGTGGTTAATTGTTTTCCAGCACACAGATGACCCTAACCCTAATGTCAACCTTTATTAAATAAAATAAACCCAAACTTGACTTTTAGTTGACTGAAAGCCTGGGCATTTAAGTCTTAGTCAAAGAATTAACTATTAGTTAACTATCACTTTAGTAACTATTAAAGTAACTAAAGTAACTATTTTAGTATAGTTTTAGTGAAAACCATCATGCATACTACTGCTGGACTGAGTAGTTTTAAGTTAGCTGTTTTATGTTTGTAATGTGTTTGTTCAAAGCACAGCGATATATGTTGGTTATTTTGTGCTGATTTATGGCTTTAACCATTAGTGAGGTGGCTGTATTGTCCTATGGGTCCACAAACCTTTTCCTTTTTCTTCTTGATGAGAGAGATTATCATGAATTTTTTTAAAACTACATTTTAGTCTTTTTTCAAAAACATTGAATGTTAATATAGTCACAGTTTGTCTGTCATCTTATCGTCTCATCTTAGTGATGGGGGGGGGGTTGTTGATGAACATATTTAGTCATAGTGGTCGTTAATGACATTAACATTATAACCCAGCATTAAAAGCAACCACATTCATCTTGCCTGCTACACATCCGGCCATCAGTTTCCTTTCCTCTTAACCCTGCAGGCCTATTCCCTAGTGGCGTGTCTCTCTTTCCTCAGATGTCTTTAATTGCCTCTGCTGAAGATATGTTCTTCCCATAGGCTGACCTTTTCAACTTTTTCTCATGTCCTCTCGTCTTTTTGATCTCTGTAATCTCCCCCTTCATGTGGCAACATGACCATGTCACATGCTTCACACATTGTAACTCATTAGAGAGCAAAGTAAAGACATTTAAAAACAGAACTTGATGATCCTTCGTTGTGCCATTCGTAATCACTTATTAGTCCTTTTCTGTTTTAAAACCAAAATGGAAAAACAAAACAGTTGCGGTTTGTTCTATGACTGGTGTTGTATCCCTACTGGTTTTCAAACTGGCTGCTGTAAATGTGCGCCTGTTTGCAACAGCAGTGGTCAGCGTCAGGCTTCATTCAACCAGAGGGAATGATCCACCAACCCTCCGCAGTACACCTCTGCCTCTCTGGTAGACCTACTATGGGTTGTGTTGCCATTGGAACCGGCGTAGTGGACGGTGCGTGGTACTTCCCTCTAGCTAGATGAAGTCCGATGCTCACGTTTTACGCATAGCCTAATCCATGTGTTACTGCAACTCTTCGCAGCACTGCCCAACTTTCAAAATTCTTCCATCTCAGAAGACAATAAAGATCTGGTCGAAACAGTGTAGACAGACTAAACTAAAACTCCCCGAACCTTTTAATCCGTGTATGAATCGTTCATTTACAGCTCGCCGATTTAACTAATTAGTTAGTTTTTGGTTTTAAAACAGAAAAAACAAGTTTGAATATTTTCTGCATGTGCATTATACATCCCATCAACTAATCTACTAATCCATTCAGAAGGAATCTGGCAAATAAAATGCTTCTTGCTTTAATCATCTATCACTATATTCTGTAGTCGTCTTTCCTGAGTTCGCTCACACTTGGATTTCTACTTCCACTCAGTTTTTTAAATTTATTTTTTTAATCTAAAAGTGATCAAGTACATCAAGTTAAAACGAAAGTTCTGTCACCAAAAAACATGTAATGGAGCTGGCCCAACAAGAATGAAGTAATTGTTTGAAAGACTTTTAATTAACCTGGATTTCCAGGTAGGGTGGTTTTTTTTTTTTTTTTTGTTTTTTTAATTGCTCAATTCAGTTTGGTTGGCAAAGCTGTGGAGTGGACAGACCAAACAACACTGTCGTGTGTGTGTGTGTGTGTGTTGATCACAAACTACATTAGTAGTAAGTAAATAGAGATACTTGAGATCTGAGTAGCTAATTAACGGTGGAAGCATTTGCAAATAATGTACTGCTTGACTGAGCTCTGTTGTTAATTGAAGCCTTTGGGAGGAAATTTGGTTTTAACTAATCCAAAAAAAGAAATTTACTCAACGTTCCCAGTTTTTGTCAGGTTTCATTATATGAAACAAAAGGCTAGTTTCCAAAATGGTCCCATTTACAGCCATGCTATACTTTTCATAAACCAAAACAGCACTGCGGATCTCTCTGTTAACCATTAATATGCTGAACCCTTTTGCTCCCAGGATAACAGTGGTGTTATAGGTCTTCTGGAGCCCATGAAAATATCTTCTGTTCCAGTCAAAATCCCCATGATAGAACCTGTTGTAAAAATTGTGTCAGGTAAGAAACCTTCTTTATTTCTTTGCTGTTTGCACTCTGCATATTAACTTCTAACAATGTTTCTGTTTTATTTTCATGAATCCTTTTAATAGGTAACGACCACCTGATACTGGTTACACTGGAGGGAAGTCTTTACTCATCAGGAAATGCAGAGCAGGGGCAGCTGGGAAGAGTGCCTGAGCATTTTTCAGACAGAGGAGGCAGGAAAGGCCTCGGTAAGTAATTGTCTTACTTTGAGCGCTCGCTGTCAACTGGAATAAAAGCGTACTCGAATTTACATCTCTGATTTCTGATTACATTAACAACAGGTATTTTCATCACTTCTGTGTAATTTATATTACTGTCGTGTTGTGGCTGACTCTTTGACTTCTGATTTCAGGCCGGTTGCTGGTACCGCAGATGGTACATGTCAAAGGGAAAGTTCACTTCATAGATGCCTTCTGTGGGGCATACTTCACCTTCGCTGTTTCAAGAGAGGGACATGTTTATGGATTTGGCCTCTCCAACTATCACCAGCTGGGTTAGTATGGAACATCAGAATTTTACATTTGATGATGTGAATTGGTCCAATTTGTGTCATAGCTTTAACTAGTAATATCTGACTTTGCTTTAAGGTTAGCATTAGCATCAGCCATCATGAAGTGTTTTATTTGTTCTCACTCTTTTTTATATTCTTTGTCTGTTCAGGCACTAAAAGCATGAAGACCTGTTTTGTCCCAATAAAACTGACATGCTTCAAGAACTCTACCACTTCCTGGGTGGACTTCTCCGGAGGACAACATCACACAATCTGCCTCGATGCTGAAGGTAAGCTCCATTTAATTGTGCTGTCAGGCCGTGTCTGATAAAACTATGTTAAAACTGAACAAGTATGCTTATCAGACTTTGTGATCCCATCAAGACTGATGTTACAACTCAGTGTGTTAGACAACTGCAACACAAACATCTCCTGTGTGCTCTACAGATTATACTAACGTGCAGCTCCACGACACCCAGAGATTCAGCACTGTTTATTATTTCATTGTTTGTTAAGAAATCCAATGCTAGTAGGCACAAATGACCTGCGGGCCCAATTGGTTCGGAGGGATGGCACCCTATACAGTCTGTCTGATGATAACCGCTCATACTCTCCAAATAGGGGATGTGATACATCTCTAATAATTGCCTGCCCCTTCCTCACCAATCGGGATTTGCAGATCGTCGTCATGTTAGTTTGCTGTTCTCTGGCAATCTTACTGGACATATTAACTATCTTATGCAGTTTATTTTTATTATTCACTGACAATGTAAAATACCAGGCAATGGAACAAAAAGTTAATATGCTTTCCACAAAAGAGCAATAGAAGAGGACCAATATAACTCTTTCCACACCAAACAGTCTCAGTTTCCGCATAAAATATAGACTCCACAACCCTATTGACAGACCACATTTGTTTGTAAACAGTATAACCCAAACCCTGAGTGAAAACTGTTTGGAAAAGAAAGTCGATACATAAAACAACATATCAGGCATTGCCAGGTAATGCCATAAACAATGTCAAGATATTAAAACACAAAAGACACATGTCCTAACAACCTCTGGTTGGGAAGCTGTTTTACAAGTCAATGACACCTGTTTGTCAAACAAACAATGAATGGATCCCTTTTCTCTTCATCTTTTAGGACAGGTATATAGCCTGGGCAGAGCTGAGTATGGGCGTCTCGGTCTGGGCAAAGGGGTTGAAGAGAAGAGTGAGCCCACGCCTGTGTCGGGGATAGAGCTGGCGTGCGGAGTGGCATGTGGGGCGTCTGTCAGCTACGCTGTCACCAGAGAAGGTGAGAAACAAAGCAAAAACAACAGAGGATTGTTATATTGCTTTTTTAAAACAGGTTATGTTCTGCTAGCTTATATGAATTGTAACACAACTGCATTTGTCTAATGTTTGCAAAGAGCCAAGAAGGTAAAAAAGGATGCTCACCCCGCTAACTGTTGGCTGTGCTTACTCCAGGATCTGTGTACGCCTGGGGCATGGGCACCAACATGCAGCTTGGCACAGGAACGGAAGAGGATGAGTGGAGCCCTGTAAAGATGACTGGCAAGCAGCTGGAGAACCGCACAGTACTGATGGCCTCCAGTGGAGGGCAGCACACCGTCCTTTTGGTCAAAGACAAGCAGGAGAGCTGATGTTCATCTCAGGCAGGGAATGATGGGGGAATCTTTTGATCTGTTTCGAGGTGGGGCCTTGTTTACGATGCCTAAATCTGGGGATGGGGCTTAATGTAAATGTGACTGCCTGTGTCGAGCTGAGGAAGTGTGGCAGGTGCAGGGCCCTTTTTATGAGAACTCTTCTCCTGGTGTGGGGACAAATGTTTTGTTTTTTTTCTTTTAAATCTAGTTTTTGATGTTCTTTTCATTAAAAGTCATTAGTGTGACTGTAAATGTGATGTTTGTGAATGTGACTGTTTGCATGTAGATAAAGGAAATGAGAGTGCAAGCCTTTTAATGTATTCCCCACACGATAGTCTTTTAAAGTGTTTTTTTTTCTTTGCTTTAAAGAAATAATTTCACTGACCCTGATTCAGACAGGACATTTATACTCCATGAGTTTAATACGTGAGACTACTGTTCATTTTACCTATGGCACACACAATTGCATCATACTGTATCCTGCATTTTGTTGCTTTTCCTGTCTGAAAATAAAGATTACATTTTAAGTATTTAAGCCTTTTCTCATCCAGTAGGACTGCTGCAGCTAACGATGATTTTAGTACTCGAAGCTTCTATAGATTATTTCATTGATGCATCGTTTATGAAGTACTTTTGCTTGGCGGCAGCTCCCCAGATCAACACCATACCTCAGGAGACTGACCACATTTCACAGTTGGTCAAACACTTGACTCAAAGGTCAAAATAGGTTTTTAGCCTTAATTTAAGAGAGGGTTAGGCGATTCCAGATTTCACACATGTTGACTGGGGCGACACAATAAGTAACCAGTAACTGGCAGAGCACAGGTTTTCCTCCATCTCGTCCATTATGCCTTTTGTTTCCTGCCACGTACAGAATTTCCAGTGTCATTGGCGTCAGTTGAATGCAAACAACGTGTTGATCCTGTGAGTGAGTAAGTTTCACCTACAGCTCAGACTCTTGGCTTCTAAAAATGCCAGGAGAAATCAAGCAACACCTTTTGTGCAGCTATACTCTAAGAATCAGTCTTATAGTAATCAAGTACATCTATGACAATCCTTCATTAATCAGTTCAACAATATATATTGACTGGAATCATACGTATCATCAAAATAGTAATAACTAATTTTGCCAAAAACTACACTTGACCTTTTATTTTCACTACACATTAGTCTAGACAGACATGGATGTAACCTGCAAAATAAATGGTTAGTGAAAACCTACAACCACAGGACGGTAATTCTAGTTTTGATTTATTTTCCATTCAAAAATACTGAACATTTGCTGGTTTGAGCTTCTCAGATGTGAGGATTTGCTGCTTTTCTTTGTCTTGTGGTAGTCAACTTAATCTGTTTTGATTTATATTGTTGTTCAGACAAAACAAGCTATTTAATTGTGATGGGCATTTTAGCTATATGATTAACTTTGTTTTTACAATTATATTAAATTAATAATCAAAATAATAGTTAGCAGTTAGAATAATAATGAAGGTTTGTAGTTGTGGCCGTAAATACAGTAACCACGCCATGTTTGCGAATGGAAATCCACCCTAAAACAAAATCTGGATATGGATTTTCATTTACGTTAATAAAAGGAAACATTTAGACCATTCTCACTCACACCATTTTCACTCATTTTGAAAATATTCATTGTTGGGGATATTTTCCACTTGATGTTTATAACTTTAATGCCATAAAGAAATAACTAGTGAAAATGTAGAAGTAGCATTGGCTGTTGATGGTGAATAAAGATACAGAAGTTGTCTGCTTATTTCACAGATGAAGGATTTGCTAGCCTGTAGGATTGGGTGACATGGATAAAGTACTACATAAATATAAAGCGGTTAAACTCGAGCTGCTTCATGTCTATTTTGTATGCAAACAACACATTCCATACACAGTAATCAATGTAAATGAGAAACACTTCAGGATGCAAGTGATGGTCCAAGTACATACATCAAAGCTACATGCTTTTGTGTTTTGTCTGGGGGTGAAATGCACGGGGTCCTTGCTTGTCTCTTCTTGCTTTCATCTGACCAAAAGGACCGAAGATGAAGTGAAAGCTTCTAAAAAAGCTTTGAAATGCTAAAGTGTCTTTCATAAGCAGTTAATTGATCAGAGGGAACCTCTCCCCTTGTTTGTTTTTCATCACTGTTTGTCCTGTCACAAAGAAGCAATGTCAGGAATACATTCGATGGCACTGTTCATTGCTCATCGGTAATGGTTGTACAGTGGCTATAAGAGTCTCTCAAAAAGCAAGAGCGATGATTGTTCTTAACTGCCTCTGTTGTGCCTCCACCACACTGTTAACTCAAAACACGTATGAAATGGTGCTGTGTATAAACACAAAAGCAGCTTTCTTTGTTACACCTGATATGTACTACACATATTTTTGAGAAACTTTCTCAAAGCACATTGGTCTGCAAAGAACATGAAGTGTTAAGGTTTTTTTTGGACAGTTAAGTGTGAAGGTATTGTTTGTCTCACCTACTACACTGCTGTACACAACTCACTATTACATAATAATACATTTTTCTACTATGATGAAAATAGCCTTTTATGGCAGAAACCAAAAAGAAAGTTTGACATTTTGCAGTGTGTCTGTAATTTCGGGTTATGTCTCTGACGGATCAACCCCTCAATATTTTTTATAACATTTTCTCTGGTATAATGTTGCCTAAGTTCAGTAATGAGCTGTTCCAATGTCAGACACCAAGCAGAGTGAAATGTTCAGTCATATTATTATGACCCTGATGAAGTGGCCTTTAGACATGCACTCATTATTTTTCGTCACCCGCTGTGCTTGAATTTGAAGTAATTTAACATTTGTTTTGTAGAACTTTGTGAAACCTCCAGACCGCATGAAATGTCTTGAACCTTTTTAAATGTAGTTTTTACATCTCTGTCCTTTCATTTTGCACTTTTAGACCTCCAAGAAAATATTAAAATATTTTAAAGACTTTAAAGAAAAGACTTCAGTGTGCAGACTTGGGTAAATGGGACTGTGAGCTTGGGAAAGGCTGTTAAAAGCATCTTTGACATCTGTTAACAGCCTTCCACATGCTGGAGCATTCAAAGTCTGATAATGCTCGCAAACCCAGAAACATTCTCTTACGTTTCAGGTACAAAGAGAAGCATTTATCCAGGGATTCAGCAGTGACATCCTGTGATGAATTCCTTTCATTTGTAGAAAGTGAAAAGAGGATTTTTCATAATGCATGTGGTCTCTAATCTTCCTCTCATTAAACCAATATCAGAGGAGACCGAGGAGTCACCTGCACAGCCACACATTAACCACTCAGAGCTTTACATACGGCTTTATAAGCTTTTGTTGTGGTAACTGTCTTTGCGTGTGCTTTACACTGCACATCTGTCTTGCGACAGGCTGCATGATGCATTCATGAACAGCAGCATCATGCTACTAAAATTGTAACCTTACAACAGAACACATTTTGCATCATTTAGCTCCTTCCTTGATTGGGATGTGGCAGCCCCTGAGACACCCTGCTGCTTTCTTAATTAACTTGTCATTTCAAGTTGTATTGAGTGCTGTTTCTCAAGTACGTCTTAATCAAGAAATCCAAAGTGTTTTGATGATTCCAATGCTTTGAGGAGGCTCTTGTTTTCGTCAAGTGGGCCATCATAGTGGGAACCTGGTGAATGTGGCACAGCGGGTAGCTGTTGTCCAGTTCATTCCCTTCCCATTTTGGATAAAATACCTTAAAATACATGTGTGTATGTGAGAACTTAAGGTGTAGAAAGAAAAAGAGGCCCACAAGACACTTGTCACCCATTTGCCATTCTCCGTCACTATTGCCCTCAAATGACAGGCTTGTCTTTGTGTTTGTGTGAGAAGGCATTCAACCCAAAGCTCTTTTCCAACATACTGATTACAAACACTTTGAAGACATCGCCTGGTGTTTGTTCTTTCATTTTTCAGTTGGAAATTAGCATACACTATACGGAGGCTCATCTGTTGCATATGAGAAATGCTGCTCTGTACCAACAGATATTACAAACACAATGATCAATAGTGTCACATTCTTGGAAGCTCTAATAGGAGAATGGTGTACACTGCGAAAATGTGTATTGCTGTGAGAGTGTGCACAAACTAAATAGGGTATTATTAGCAAATGAGTACCTCTCTTGCTGTTAAGCTGCTGATACTCCCATTGCCTGCGGACCACACTTGTAATTACTGGAGCCCCACAGCGGAGGACCAACAGCTGTGCAGGGGCTTGTAGAATTGGACCAATCTCTAAATCTGATTCATGATTAGAGATCTGTCACGTTGACCAGATGACAACAGGCATCAAACCGCGTTAATGTTAGCACAAATGGCGTGTGACTTATCCCTGTAATGGACTTTTCTTGTGATTTACTTGATGATATATTGCTTGTGCTAATCACCTACAGAGGTCCACGTAAATTATGATCAAACAAGAATAGCGGTTTTTCGGAGGGAAGCAGCTTGTTGTGGTGGCAGCCCGGCTGACGGTGAGTGTCCTGGTTTTTTCTCCTTTTTTTGTCTGTGATTCTGTTTTTTCCCTGGTTTTCTCTGTTCACTGCCTGCTTCCCTGTGTCTCCTCCACCGTGTGCTCTCTCTCTCTCTCTCCCTCCGCTCCTGAGCCAGCCAACGACCCGCACCTGCATCTCGTCAACCTCCTCCTCTGCCTGCCACACCTGCCAGCAATCAACTCCACCTCTGCCAGTAGGCTACTTCAACCCCGGTTCTCCACACTACCTCTGCTTGATCGTCGTTGCTCCAAACCTGGTGCCACTCCATCACTCAAGCTCTTGCACGCATTCGGCATCTTGTTTATTTCCCCGTGCTTTGTCCCCGCAGTGTCACTAACCCTGTCTTTCCGTCTGTTTCTCCCCAGGTTCACTCACCCTCATCCTCCGTCTGGTCAGCTGGGCTCGCTCACCTGCCCTCTCCCCTCGGGCTTCCCCCCACTGCATCCTCCCAGTCCTCCCGTGCCTCCTCTCTTTCTCACTCCCCAGTGTCCCCCGGCTCTCTGGTCTCAGTCTCCTTGGTTCCCCGTACCTGCGTTTCCCCAGCAATCACCTCTCCCTCGACTCCAGTCCCTCACCCCTTTTTTCCCAATAAAACCCATTAACCTGGAACGTTGCATTTGGGTCCACTCTGTCCACACCACACCCGTAACAGAACGATCAAGCCACAAAATGGACCCAGCAACCACCCTCCAGGAGGCAGCGAGTCAGCTCTGCGTGGAGCTTTTGGAGTTGGAGAAGTGGAGGAACTCGAGTCACGCGGGCTACAAGAAGGCGCTTCTGACCTTTGGCCAGGTAAAAGTCTCCTAGAGGCCGTGGCTGAGAGACTCCATTCCTGAGTGGCTGGCCAGGTTTTTCCACCTCCCCGCTAGCGCCGCTAGCCCCCGGTGGGCTCCTCCCCGGCCTGCTAGTGCCGCTAGCCTCCAGCCTGTCTATCCTGATCCCCAGCCCATTAGGGCCGCTAGCCCCCATACCTTGTCGGGGGTTCCAATTGACACCAGCTCCGTTGGTGGTCCGTCCGACTCCTGCTCCTCGCACCAAGGCCCTCAGCCCAACAGTCCCATCCCTGATTTCCCCTGCTGCTGTCTCGCTGCCGGCCTCTAGCCCTAGCTCAGGCTCTCGACTGACTCTAGATATATCTGTTTGCATTTCTATAATATTTGGTATTGAACGGACTTCTCAGACTCCTCAGTTCTTCCCTCATCAACCAACTCGGAAGTCGTTGCACTTCAACAACTCCGACTCAAGGTGCGAGACCAGTGAACAATGTTTATTTTTAAGAAACGTCTGAGCTTGCTATTATTCCCCTCCCTCAGTTACCTATAATCTGCCAGCTGCGCGCGGTCACATGTAAGAAAGGACAAACTCCTGCAGCTACTGTCATTCATCATAAACTTGGCTTTAAAACTTCATACAACAAGGCCAAAACAAAGAACTGCTGAACGCAAAATAGGTTAGTAACCTGAGATTAGTGAACATGTTCAGCACAGCATTGGCCATCTAAAATTAGCTTGCTTCTTGCTTTAGCTACGACTAACCTCCGACTGTTGTTCATACAAAAAGATGAATGAGCGTTTGTTTGCTTGCTTGTGGTGGTTGATTAACGTAATCATTTATGTCCCACTGGCTGCCATCGCGTTAATAATTAACGTCGGCTGCAAACAATTTACAGGTTCATTGTTCATCACGCAATGTTACAGTTTTATTCAGTTATAATGTTACACTGGGTTTGAGAGTCCGGGGGATGTGTTGACTTACAATAGTTTAAGCTGTCATTGATTGCATTGCACATTACATGGTTGTGCTCTGTGACATACAGGTTTATTGTTAAGTAATGTTGCAGTTTTATTTAACATTAGTTAACATTACACTGGGTTTGAGTCTGACTTGCAGTAGTTAAGGTATTATGCTTTTTGGCTTTTTCCCTCTTCTTTATTGAGTTATATACCTTTTTTGTGTATGTAATAGGTTTGCAAAGTGGAAAAAGTCCAGCCCAAAGGGAGTTCCCATCTCCCACAGAAAACACTGCACTGCTTGTTTGTAGTCCAGTCCCTGTGACGACACAGGGATGAATGCTAAATACACCTCATAACGCTCGCCAAGCAGCTAGTCCGACACGCCCTCAAAAACACCGGTGAAAAACAGAGCTGCAGCACACACCTCTTCTCCTTTCCAAACACTAGCTACCCTCCAGGCAGTCAATGGACATAAAGTTGTTACTGTGATGTAGAGACAGAGCTCAGTTAAAACTTTATGGATGAAAGATACTTTTGTTACAGGTTAATAACTCACCCTTCTGAAACTCTTGCTCCAGTCTATGTTGCCAGCTGAAACAAAGCCGTGTTTACCGGCTTCTCATTGGCCCGCCCTTCTCTGCTTCTGATTGGCTAGTAGTCCTTAACTAGGAACTGCGCATGTGCAACTCCTAGCAAAGATCATTTACTCCATAGCTAAAACAAAGCTTTCAACACAGGGCAAAAAGAGGAGCTGTAGCAATGTGCAGGATTAAAAAAAACAGGGAAAATTAAACTATGTAAACCTGTTCTGGTACAACCCCTAAATAGGATTTTGAACCTGAAAATGAGCATAATACCACCGCTTCAGTAAGCTGTGATTAATTGCATTGCACATTACATGGTTGTGCTCTGTAAGTGAAAAACAGGTTACAGTTAAAGAATCCCTTTTAGCTATGCAGTTTTCTAAGCAACTTGGATTGAGCGCAGCAGGTGATGCAACATTCATTGAGACTTGACTTGGACTCTAACTCAAAGACTTGTGAGCATCTCTGGGGGAAGGGTATTGTAATTTTAATTTTGGCTGAAGTTGGGGTCTAACTTTGTTAGCAGAGGAGGATCTGTTTTTTCTTTGCCTAAAGATATATATCAGCTTCCTTTGCAATGTAGTAAATAGTTACATCAAAAAGACAATTTTCCCCAGTGCCAAGGCTCATAAATGTACACATGGCCATATGAAAAATCAAAATCGTTGCAGCAGAACCTGAGATATTGTCTTTTATTCCAAGCATTCTTCTAATTCATCCACATTGAAACTAAACAAACTCTCATCAGGCTGTCTCTGGAGCCACAACAGGCTTCAATACTTTTTTCACACATGTAGTAGTACTCCCCAAGACTTACGTAAATAAGTAAAGATACGTAAAATCAGTGGAGTTCCCCTTTAATGTGTACACTGTTGGCGCACATGAGATTTATATATTATATATTTAAAATATAAACATGTTGTAGCAATTTAACATTATAAAATTAATTTGACATGTTGTAGGGAAGGTGTTTTTATTCAAAGTCGAGAGGAGGGTTTAATGAAAACTATTACAACCCTGGGGAGGGCCTTACTTTTTTATAGTGAAATGCAAGGTTCAGCCTCCTCTCACCACCCCAAGAATTTTAGTCCCTTATGACTCTCAGCTGGCAGATGGCACCCAGTTTGAATCTCTGTTTCTGCTCCTCAGCAGGGAATATCAGAGTATTTGCCCTGTGAAACATCCACTAAAACTGCTTCAGAGCCTTTTGCCCTTCTGGCTTTTCGTAAACACCTCAGGCAACAGGAGGTCTGATTATCCGTGTTACGCCAGGCGTCTAATCACACAAAGCAGCAGGCCAAATTGCTAAATCTATTAAAGAATCTCTGCATAATCACGATCTCAATAACAAATGTGTTTGGGTTAATTTTCCATCTTCAGTTTTGGGTTGTATGGTTTTGACTCAGCGCAGTTGTGCGCAGTCCGCCAAGTATTGTGTGAAAAGCCTCACTTACAGTATGTAGGTGTCTACTGTTGAGACGCCTAAACGTCTGTAAGCGCTGGTTATCTTGAAAGATACACACAGTTGCAATATTGTGGTATAATGGAGCTCAAGTCGCGCTTTTATCCAAGCTGCCAAACAAGATCACTGTGTCTCCCTCACACACAAATGTGCAGGGGAAGTCACATAACATATGTTGTCCAGAAAACAAAATCTTGCTTCAGAACTATTGGGATGCTCTGAGCTTTCAATGCTATCAAGGGGATACAACTGTAGAAACAGTGAGAGCTGTTATGACCGCTTCAGCAGGATCCCCTCCGTTCTCATTTCCCTCTGTTAATTTGTTTGAGTGCATGAGCAACCATTAGTTAGGGTCACGAGATGAAAGTGTTTAATTATCTGCGTGTCACTCTGGAAGTGGTTTACAGTATCTCTGTGTGTAATGTTTGACAGCAAATAATTTTTTTAAAAACACACCTGTTGCATGTGCATTCAAGCTCTCTGAGAAAGCAAAAGATAGATTTCAAAATGCAGGAGAAAACAGTTGCTGTGGGGGCGAAGATCACAATTACGCTTGTTTTCAGACATGAGCTGTATACCTGACTGCTCTGTTCAATAAATTACATTGGTATTCACATTAAAAGCAGCGTTGTCAAGTCAGGAACCAGCTCATGGTGTTTGACTAAATTATTAATTTTGTTGCTTTTTCGTTTGCCTTTTGCACTGTGTGCACATGTAGCCAGAGCCATGTATATTTCATAGGGAACATGTATGCTCTGCTCTGTCTCTCTGGTCTTGTGGTGGGAGCCCTATGATGTCATGTATAGGAGCTTCTGAGATATTTAGACCGAATGTCACTCGCTCAGAAAGACAAATGTGGGTGAGTGATGCCTTCCAATCAAGGTTTCTCTTCTCTGAGACACCATCAGTTTTTAAGCAGAGAATGGTTTCAGCCCTTTAATGTGTGCATTAAATTAAATGAAAGATCATCACACATTTTCAACACATCTTCTGTGGGCCTCACTGCCATGTCTCATTTAAGCGTTAACTGCATCTGTAATAACGAATCTGAATTCTTTAAAATAAATAGTACAGTGGTTTATTTTGACGATATGTTCTTCAAGACGATTGAAACGATTAAAGTGTTGGTCTAAATATGTCACAGTCAGGACTTTGGGCCTGTGTCACTTTTAAACCATTAAGGTTGAGGCTGGTGCTATTCTATACTTGTCTTATTGTCAACAAATGAATTGATTCGACTATATTGTGTGTCCTACTCCTGAATGTATTCCTCTGAGCCATAGAGCTCCATTGTTGTCCAAAAACTATTAAAAACTCATCAGTGAGTCACACTGTTGCACTGGGAGACATGTTTCTTCATAACCATGAACAAGGGCACTGTAGTTTTTTTTGACATACACTTGAGTACCAAATACACAGCTGAATATAGTCCCCAGTTTGAGAACAGTGTGCTTAAAAACTACAATGGCCAGAAAATATCAAGCTTTTTATTTTAAAATAAAAGTATATATTCATGACCTGTTTAGATTTGTTTAGATCTTAAGGAGGAGCGAATAGTCATGGGTATAAGAGCCACAGACCAGCTGTGGAAGTCAGAAAGTATTGATAGATGGATTAACATATTGTTGTTTCAAAGGTTTTGTTGACAGTAACAAAGATAAAATATCACTGGCCTGATTTACATTATTTATTATTATTTATTTATTTATTTACATTACGAGTGATACACTGTAAAATGAGCTAATTCTCAGGGCATCTGGTGGCCAGAAGCCCCAGTATAACCCCTGACTTATTTCATATTGTGCTTTCATTTAGTCACTTACATTTACACACACACTTTAAACATGTCTGATTTGTACCTGTGACCGGTGGCCTCTGACCACCAGCTCAGGCTTCTAGGTCAGAGGCCCTTGGTTGATGGGGTCATCAACATTCCCCCTAATCAATAATTCATTTTTGATTGTACCAACAAATTACATGTCTAACTCCATGAGGCCTCACTGGCTTTTACAAAGAGTATAAATGTGAACAACAGCTGTAATAACAAGCACGGAAATCTAAATATTGGATTAAAACTGAAAGTTATTTACAACAATATTTCAATTAAAAGCACTTGAAAGATACAAATTATTCCATAAGACCTCATGTTTTCAAAAGCAGTTCTATACAGTAAAGTACTTTATATACTGGATCTGCTGAAACACAACAAACAAAAACATTTAAAGATTCAGAACCTTACTCTACAAAACAATTTACTATTTGCAAAAAAGAATCAAACATAATGCTGAATAAGGCATTACGGTAGATATTTCCATTCAGTTAAACACAGTTTTGCCCACACTGCAGAAAACATTTGCAAATTCTTACAGTGATGGAGATTTTTTTTTTAAACGTTTTAAAAAAACGTTAGAGATAGTCCATACAGGAGACCGGAACAATCTTTTTTTTTAAAGATTTAAAATGCTTCACCTAACATTTATAGCACTTAGTGTAAATACGTAGTTTATTTTCACTAACTGGTTACAAGTGAAGCTTAATGTTACAACAGCTTGACAGCACATTGAAACAAAGTACACCACATTGTCACTTAATTTGCTGTTACAGAACAATATTCTCTTTACACTTGATATATGTACTGTAGGTGCCTTTTTAAGCAAAACTGCATTGCTGCAGTGGCAAGATGAGAGGCATCAATTTGACTGCACTCCCAAAATGTGCAAAACATGTCTTCCTCACTTTAATCTCCTCCTGAAAATGTCCGATGATCATCAATGGAAAAGAGTCCATTAGCTGCAATATGCGTAGGAAGCTTCTTGTTGCTTGCTAATGCTTTTGATCCCATTCAGACTTGCCTCCATGTCAGTTTGAGGTCATTCAGTCACAATTCTGAGTTGAAACAGTGGCCCCGCTTTCCCCTTCAGCTCCTCAGTCTACTGTCAGCTGAATGTTTTAGTTGTGCAAAAGAACAGAGCAGCCTAACTGCTAGAGGAGTGGAAACAATGAGTCAGCTGAACGGTGATATCCTGGAAGCGCCAGTCATCTCGGCTTAATCATGAAGGCCTTATTTTCATGTTATTTGATGTTTTTCATGAGCATCTCCCATGACAAATGTGATGGATGTTGCCATAGTCATATAGAATTTCACTTCCTTTGAAATTATTTTTAATTATTTGTGCCCTTTGTCTTTCATTCACATTTTTGGATTCTCATTACCTTCCCAATATGGTTGAGTGACAATACTATTACCAGTCTAGATATATAGTGCATTCAGAAAGTATTAAGACAGAGGAACATTTTCCATTGAGTTGGCTCAGCACACTGGATGTGAAATTAAATTCCTGACTTAAAGCAAATCCAGCTTTTAAAGTTGCTATATGAAATATTTTTATATTAACAATGGGTCAAATGACTATGTGTAATGTAACAGGAGTCGCTCATAGTAACAAATCCACAGACAATAATTACTCCACTCTGCAGTTCCCCTCAGCTGTAAGAAGCATTATAGTGTCTTTAAGCTAATTGTTTTGGTTTTAGGGCCTGCAACTTTAATGTTTTGGTTCACTCTCACTGCTCAAAGAGTGTTGTCCCTGTTCACCCACTGCTGTTTTAAAAACCCACTGAACTGTACCTGCTCAGTACCAAACAGTAGACAGAAACAGTTGGTGAACACAGTGGAGCATTTACTAGCTGAAGAGCCAGCTATTTATGTCAGGAGTCATTGCAGGCCGAAACAGTTTGTCATATCAAGTTGAAATGTTATAATATGTCAGTGTTGTGTTTGCAGCCCACAAGTGGCCAAAATTGCAGCCCAGCAGTATCTTCCTTGTTGACACTCTGCCAAGTCTGTGCTGCAGCCACCATCACTTCTCACTGCTACAGGGGATTTTTGGAGTCAGCCTGGTCTTCATCAAGTGAAGTCTATGATTATGTTAGATTGAGGTCAGGTGACTGACTCGGCCAATCAAACATCGGCCACTGTTTGGCCATAAAAAGAGTCCTTGGTGGCCTTGACTTTGTGTTTAGGATCAGTGTCCTTCCTGATAATCTGGTCATTGTGGGACTTTGTATACACAGGGCTATGAGCCCTACATTGTTCACCTAATATGGATGTGAAGACCTACAAACCCCTTACAATAAGCACTTGTTTTATTGTGCAGAAGTAGAACCAAAGCAATGAAAAACACATCTCTATGCCAATACGTTCTGGCTGCACTGTATGTCTTTGCTTACTTGGTTGCATTGTTATTTTGCTTTATACACAGTTCAAGAAGATATGTACATTTGAATCCATTTCCTTATACACTGGCACACACAGGCATGTTTGTGATCATCCTGAAAAGACAATCCTGAAAGAATTCTGTGTCACAAAACTAATGGGATATTGACACAGTTGGTAATGTACATACATGGTAGGTCAAAAGCCTGCATCTGCAGACTCAGACTCCTGTGGTGGAAAACTGTGTGACCTCAGTCTGGAGGTCATCCTGAACTGCCCCCCCCCTCCACTGACCCATGCCTAGTCAGGCCGGCGGTCTCTCTGTCATCGCACGAGCACAAACAGACACAGGCTCCCTTGTGCTATTGCGTGCTCTGGAGAAGCTGTTCTGTTCCAGACGGGAGCGATAGGGCAGGCAGAAATCCCTGAAGCACCTTTTGAAGTTCTCATCCAAGAAGGCGTACAGCACGGGGTTGAGACTGCTGTTGGTGTAGCCCAGCGCGATGCACAGATGCCAGCTGGCCATCACTAGGAGGTTCTTGTGGTCAATTTCCACCATTGTCTTCACGATGATGAAGATGTGGATGGGGGTCCAGCAGATGATGAAGGCTGCCACGACCACCAGGACCATGCGGGTGATCCGGCGCAGGTTCCTGTCCTTCTCTTTGGAGCCCGAGAGCAGACGAACGCTCTTGAGCCGCAGGATCATCAGACCGTAGCAGATGGTGATGACCAGGACAGGAACCACGAAGGCGAAGATGAACACGCAGATTTTCATCACTGTGTCCCAGTACCGCTCAGGTTTGGGGAATCTGAGCATGCAGGCAGTGGTTCCTGAGGAGTTAAAACAATTAGAACTTTAATAGAGGGCCATGTGGAGAGGCTAATTTAAGTTAATAACCCAGCTCAAATGTATTCTCTTTCACGACATGATCACTCTCCGAAATCAACGCTTGCCAATAAAAGTGCTAAAAAGCTTGTGCTGATAAGTGAAGTTTTTATACAACGATGGTAATTTTAGGCATTTTTCCCCACTTCATGAATAAAAATCCCTCACCTTTTTCTGTCACCTTGGTAACAGCCATGATCATCACAGGGACTCCAACAGCAGAGGAGAGGATCCAGATGCAGACATTGATGAGCTTGGCTTTGGCGGGCGTGCGGAAGTCCAGGGCCCTCACCGGATGACAGACAGCGATGTAGCGGTCCACACTCATCATGGTGAGCGTGAAGATGCTGGTGAACATGTTGTAGTAGTCGATGGCGATGACCACTTTACACAGCGCCTCCCCAAAGGGCCATGTGCTCATCAGGTACTTGGCGCTCTGGAACGGGAGGGTGCTGGTGGCGAGAGCGTCGGCGAGAGCCAGGTTGAAGATGTAGATGTTCGTGGCGGTCTTCATTTTGGTGTACCTGGTTGGTTGGAGGAAAAGGCCCTTTTAATTGATTCTGACTCATAGTCGACAGCAACTGCTGTCAGTTGGAGGAGATTTCTTTCATTTTCTTTTGAAGGTTTGCATGCTACTGCATCACAAAGAGGTAGCCGAGTGTGGCTGACTCACGGTTTCCATTAAAACATTTCAAGGTTAGGAACCAATTTGTTTGCTCTAATCCATTTCCTCTGTCAAACTATCTGCTGTTTCCCCTCGAAAAATATCAAACTAATAAAAGAGCTTTGTAGATGTATAATGTTTCTGAGGCGCTACACTAAATGCAGGAAAGACTCTATGCTCAATCCGAGTCCATTAAACTGCACTTCTGTGTGAACAGTCCACCACTGAAAAATATTTCAAAACTCCTTGATTTCAGATTCACACTTTTTTTCCTTTTACCAGTGCCCAGTCTTGTCTGAATGCCAGCTGAACATGTTGTCTGGATGTTTAAAGACGGATTCCTCCACATTATGACAGTCACATTTAATTAAATTGCAGCAACAGGCTCTAAAGGGATGAGCAAAGACAAAGGGATGTCTTGCTTTATATCTTTATCCTTCGCATAAGTACTTATTTATTGCTTTCACAGCAAGAGTGGGCACAATGTGTTTTGTATTCAATTTGTTTGATCATTCTGAAATTGGCAAACCAATGTTTCACTTTCGTCTTCCACACATTTCACCAGGGATTTAGGAAGCAGCACAATGAGAGGATTTTTTTTCAGTGGACATCCACCCATCTCCTCTCATTTAAGCTGCATTAGTTCAACAACAAGTCAACATGGCAGGGATCCTCAAAGTCTCCAGTACATGAATTAGCGAGAGGGAGAACAGTCATTTCTATTGATTTGCAGGTGAGGGGTTCAACATTTATTTCCTATGCAAGTTAATCATCTGAGTGTACCACATAATTCCTGACAGGAATAATTGGTGCAATGAAGTAATTTTGATGCTAAGCTGGGAGGCACACTGCCCTCCCGCTCCTCTTGTGTGTAGGAGGTGTGTGTGTGTGTGTGTGTAGGTGTGTTAGAGAGCAGCTCTCAGATACACTGAAACTGTGTGAAATTATAAGAAGAATTACTATTATGGCCCTAGAATATAAAATATTTCCAGAAGTAAGTGGTGCTTTAAAACAATCCTGATGGTATAAAAAAGACATATTTATCATTTCCATAGTGGGTCTGATGCTATAGTTTCTGTGTGGCTTTTCACTGATCAACAGCAAATTATAGTAGTAAATATCAATTTAGTAATCATATTCTTTATTTTATTCTTATTATTTTATACTTTATTATTATTTACTTATACTTTATTAGGCTATTATGCAATTATACTTACGCCTAAACTAATGAGTTTATGGTTCTTTGTTTATCATATGTTTTCTTACCTAACCACCCCGTACATTACAAGCAGGTTTCCCAGAAGTCCCACCACACAGATGAGAGAGTAGAGAGCCGTGATACAAACTGCGATGATGAGACTTGTAGTGTTCCTTGTTGCAGCCCCGTCGGTCTCGTTGCTCTTTGATGGCACGCGCAGCAGATCCTCAGAGAACGTAACATTGAAAGGAGTTATGGAGAAGGAGTAGCGCTCGTTAAAATCACCAAGAGCGTCTGGAGGAAGAGTGGGTAGCTCCATATCTAAAATCCAGATGAGATCGTAGCGCGCCAAGAAGTCAGATTTCCAAAAGAAATCCGGTACACAGCAGCTCATGGAACCTGGACTGCAAATTTGTAATGAGGCGCCTAGGAGGTTTGCGCTCTCTCTCTCTCTCTCTCTCTCTCTCTCTCTCTCTCTCTGTGTGTGTCTCTGCGCGCTCCCTTGCGCACTTGTGCACAAAGCAAGATGCCAGGAAACTGTTTCCCTGCCCAATCCTTACCCTGCCTAAAGGGATTCCATTTGTGTGCTTTAATTAGCTCTGACATATAATGCTTCATCACATCCTGTTTTTGTTTTTGTTAATTCTCCCTATTATCCCAAGTAACAGATTCTTAGTCCACTACCCACCAGCAGCTCATCAAACAATGTCAGTCAAACCCAATCTGAGCATCTGTCATAGTTATATCTTTACAGCTCAATCAGTCATGTCTTCTTTTATTGAGCCATTCCTCTTATTGCTGCCTGCCTTCAACCCTGAGGTACTTCTTCTCCCACTCTCCATGTCCTGTGGCCTGTGTTAGCGGAGCTCCATTAGGACTGACTGCTCTCACCAAGCGGTCACCTCCTTGAAATTGTCTAACTAAACCGCATGAGAGATGTAATAATTAGCCAGTTGCAAGGCTGATGAAATATTTATGATGGTTTTGATATCCTGTAGCAGCAGTCAAGGGTGTGGATTTTGAAGTCCTACAAATTGTCTTGTTAGCCTTTACATTCGCCACCTGGGTAATTGTGCATGTAATTGTGTTGCATCTGTATGAGCAAACATCTTGATGCAGGCATGAAACAGGCAGGCACATTCATTTGAGAACTCTGTATTTGCTGTGGGTCAATATTTAATCAATGCTGCTCATGTTTAACCAGATACAACAGGCTATGTTCTTTTCTCTAATGGTTCTTAATGCATCTGGAACATTTCTCATCTCCGGATTAAAGAGGTCCTGTGTCGCCATATTGGTTTGTAAAACATTTATGCTTTTGGGTATTAAATTTGTTGAAGCACTCACTGTTCATTTCCAGTAGGGCACACTGCTTGACCTGCTCAACTGACATTATAAATTCTTAATCACGCAAATGTTTGACTTTTAATGCCAAGCAGGTGTGTCTTTTTTCACAATGTTCATCAAAGCACTCATTTATCTGCAGCTGCCTTTTATCTGTAGCCCATTACTGTGAACATCAGAAACCATTAGGATCACGCACCTGCATGTGATTGTGTGCGCTGAAATTGGTGCATGCATGTGCAAGTGTGCAGTCTTTTTGAGTGCGTTTCTCAGGGGTAATTGTTTATTTGAAGACAGACACATTAAAATCCTCCTGCGGCTGTGTCTGTAGTGTTCATAACTGAGGCAGTCTTTATACACTCCACAATGTGACCTTTACAAAATCCGCCTTTAAGCAACTGGCGTCAGCGCAGCACAAACATAGACTGTATATAAAAAGCACAAAGCAGGGACAGTCAGACTGATAGGGCCGGCGTGCTGAACAAAAGCTCTGAAGCCTCACTCTTTACTGTTCCTTCTGAAGTTTGCGTGTCTTCCAATGATGAAGAGCTCTGGCTCAATTTGGGAATTAAGCGAGCTCATTGCTTTTTCATTAATGAGGGAAGTTTGTTTAAAGCGTCTCTTTAGGTTTCTTGCAATGCACAGGTGAGCATAATTCTCAGTATGAGACTGAGTTTTTAGCCTTGGTTGGACGTTAGTTGGTCATTCTGTCAGTCGTTCAGTTGGTCCACCACTTTGGTCCAAACTTAAATATCTCAACAACTATTGCATGTTTTGCTATCAAAATCATTACAGATATTCATGGTTCACAGAGGATGAATCCTAATGAATTTGGTGATCATCTGGCTATTCCTCTAGTGCCACAAGCAGGTCAAAGCTTTCACTCAGCCTGAGAAATACAGTATGTCATCATATTTTATCTGGCTGCATCATCAGGTTAAAATTTCAATTTGTCAAAATCTTTTAGTTATGACCAAGTACTTCCAAAACAAAAGAAATCCCTGTCAGTGTCAGCTTTATTTTTAGTGCTATTAGCAAATGTTGTCATTCTCATGGGTTAAACTAAGATGGTAAAAATTATACCTGCCTAACATCAGCAAGTTAGCATTGTCATGGTGAGTATATGTTAGCATATTGTAGTATTTAGATCAAAACGTACCTGAACGCCTCACAGAGCCGCTGGCATGGCTGTGGACTCAGCTGTGTTGTTCATATCCCTCTATGAATTACTTCTACTTTGTGTTTACTAACAACAATAATACATTTTATTTGGGGGACGCATTTCAGGACACTCAAGGACATCTTACATACAAGGTAATAAAAAGTTGCAATTAAATGAGGTTCATAATTCAAACAGTGCTTAGTGGTAATTACAAGGGAAATGAGGAAAATGGTAAACATTAAACCTGCTAAACATCAGCATGCATGTAACAGCCTCACAGACAAAAAGAGACAAAAAAGAAACACAGGAGTGGCTAGCATCAATAGTGAAGTTATGAAAAAATTTTAACCTTTTGTGTTACAGAAAGTCTGAGAGTTTGTACAAAATCTGATGAAACAGATGACAGATTTTCAGTCAGAGGGTGAGTACCTTTAGTGAGTGAGATGAGGGGAGGGAGATAGTGGAGGCGGAGAGGTGTTATCAAACAGACACATATGTTTCATTGAATCCAGCCCACGACAGCTCCAGAGGGCTCGGTAGTAGCTTCTGGTCTCGACAGTTATCTAGCCTCTGTATACCTGACATAGAAGCCCTGATCACAACACTCACGCTCAACAACAACAGTCCAAGTGGGACAGCACATTCCACCGGCATGAAATGGCTTACACAGCAGTTCAGGAAGTAAATTTCGCTAAGTTTAATTTCACTTACAGCTGGGTGGGAGAACAGCATATGACAACAGCAGCTGTGATGATATCCAGGGTCAGATTAGAGGGCTGTGCCCCTAAAGAAGAGGCCTAAAAATACTATGACGTATGAGTGCAGGGTAGGTGCTCTCTGTAATGGCAGCAGACTGAGTGTGTATGATGAGCCATATCTTTCTCTGCACACAGTTTTGAGATGTGGCGGTAATGTGTTGAAAAAGAGAGAGAAATGGGTCTGGACGTACAGTAGCCGACACAAACAAAATGCTGCTGTTGTGTTTATGTTTTCTCTTTTTCCCCTCAGGGAGAATCACTCACCATTAAACTGTACAGACAGCATGATTACTCTCATCATTCACCAGCACAATGGAAACCTTGGGAAGCATTACGCTGCCTCCCTGAACCCATCACATTCGTGGCAGGGAATAGCCTACAGTGTGCAGACCATTTGAAATAGGCCTGATGTTGGGTTTTTTGCATAAGGGTGGGGTGATGACGTTGCATGTTTGATTTTTAAATGATTACACAAGACAAACAGACTTCTGTCAGCTACTGATAATCGATTCAGTCTAAACAATACACTGGCAAATCAGCTTGTATCGACTGAACTGCCATCCTTGTTACAGTCATTTTATATTTTATCGCTGCTATTATGAATGGATGCATTTTATATCTGCTATCAGGTTGCAATATCTACTACAGCAGTTCTGATATATACTTCATAACTTCAGAAAGGTCAGAGATAAAATGAAATATGGTTCACATATATCTTGACATTTTATTTCTCCACGTTGCCAGTATCTTTCCGCTCACACAGCAATTGACAGTAGAGGAACTATACGAAAAGGCACGTGGTGAGGCTTTGGTGGTGTTTTCTGTTACCTGTTTGTTATTGTAGCTGAAGCGCAGAGGGGGAGTGAGCTTCTGCTGGGTGTCACATTGCATCACTATCTCGCAATCACACACCAAGCCACGTACAGCGTAAGTCTGATCTGTTCAACCTCAGGTGTGAACTCATGTTATCTGCTGACTCCTGATAGGCAGTCACTGTTATTAGTTTCTACAAATACTCGCAAATTAGAGCAATTTCTGTTGGACAGGGTCATTTGATTTTGCCGTCACACATGTCATGATGTTATTGATTCACTGCAGGATTGAAAAGTTGCAGATCAATAGCTGTGTGAGGGTGGTCTTTCACTGTTATAGATACAGTTCTGCATGACACTGACTTTACACAAACTGGAAAACAGACAAAAGAAATGTCACTATGACACAGAGAAACCATACAATTGAATCTGACAACCTGACTATTCTTAAGTGTTCAGTTTTCTGTGCAGTAATCCTCAAGGGATGGGACATCCATACTATTTACAAAGACATGTCTTTGCACATCAATCCTGTAGGTATGCTTTTGACTGAATAAGCAGCACAATAAACCAGAGTAAAAGAGAAAGTCATTAGAGGGACAAGACTGGAGCAGAAGAAAACAGCAGGCTCCCTCTCCATCACAGCACAGAGAGATTGTGCAGCCAGCAATCTGATTCATTTTAGAATCTGTGATGAAGTCAGAATTTTGTTAAATGTGATAGGATGTCTCTATAGCAAATGAAAAGTGTGTGTGTGTGTGTGTGTGAGAGAGAGTGTGCAGGTAGTGTCAACAAAGCATAGCCATTTATTTCCTTGGTGACAGAGACACAGAGAGATAAACAAGAGTACAGCCTCAGATATGTTTTAGCTTTTTTTTCTTTTTATTTATTTACATCTGTCATCGAAACAACACTCTTTCCTTTATAAAACGTGAGGGTGCAGCAAGTACGTTTATGCATTATTAATTTGTGGAGAAGTCACAGATGCCCTGCTGTGGTATTATGCTGTCATAATGCAGAACAGAATGAGCCATGCTGTGCCCTGCAAGTCTGCCTCACACTCAAGATATTTACTCTCTCTTAGTAGAGAAACACGCATCAAAAAAGTATATTTTAAAGCATCTTCAAGCTCGAGAAATGTATGGATAATTGCAACACGATTACATCATGTCAGAGTATAATAAATAACTGCACTGTTGGTGTAATGGATGCAATGAAGAGCTGGTTACAGCTAGATTATTATACATTTACGGATCCAGGGACTGTATTATAGGGGGAGAGGGTCAGAAAAGCGGGAGGGTTATATATTTTTGACTCCAGAGACTGGTCTGTGGTTGAGTTTAGCCAAAAAAAGCAGTTTGGTTAAGATTAGGGAAAAATTTGACCTTGAACTCACATTTGATAGGAGTTTTGCTTTAAGATGTTTTATTACACAAAGTTTGTGAAACCAATAACCAAAATATTCATCCATTCTGACATTGTGTCATCAGAATTATAGTAAAAATAAATGATTTCCCTTTTTGCTGGGGACCCCCTGGAACCTCCTCAAGGACCCGTGGGGGTATCGGGAACCTACTTTGAGAGCGACTCCTAAACCAGACCACAGTGTTTCACTAACCTTAACAAAGTGCTGCCAGTGCCTAAATGTAATATAAAAAGGTTATTAATGCTGCAGTCACTACGAGCAGATATTGTATTGCAGGATCATTTATTTTGGTGGAAAACAAATGAAGTAGGTTGTCACTGATACTAATACATTCGGTATCAACATGTTTGCAACTTGCCAGTTAATTAGCAACATTTCCTCATTATGTTAATGAGAAATGTAATCCAGTTGGCATTACGTTCCCTTCTAAATGTATTTGCTGTTGCAAATTTGTTGTGTATAAACGTGTCTAGGAGACAGTGTTGGGTTTTGAGATATTGGGGCTGAGGGTATTACAGTTTTTTCAGTCAGGGGGAGGGTCTATTAACAATGGCTTGGAGGGCCTTGCTTTTTTATAAAAAAAAGTATAATTCTGAAAATTTTCAATGGGCAACCACGAAATTAAGGTACTTAGGCTTTTATGAGCCTGTAAACTACTGAGTTATCAGCACAACTAGGCAATCACGTAGAGGAAATTGGAACATTGTTATTTGCGTAGTGTTATAGCGTCCTCAGAGGATTCTTCCTGCACTTTGTGATCTTTTTCTTTACAAACGCACGCAGGATTAGTACAGACCTGGAACCTGACTGATACAGTAGCACTTAAATGTAGACACTTCATGGAATAAATCAAAAATGATATCATAGAAATATAGAATTTATTTAGAGGTGGTTGAATGATTTATAAGAAATGAATTAGTCACACTAATAGTTTATCACTTATACAATACTCATAGTGTCAGTGACTCTGATTGCAAAGTTACTCATGCTTGCCACATCCATTTACTGCTTATTTCTTAACACCATTAGCATACCTAATGTAAACTGTGAAGTGTTCCCCCTGATTGCAGTGCTAATAATTTTAAATATGAGACCTCCTCAGGCATGATAGCTGTGATTGACAGATATTCAGTCTGACTAGCTATGGCTGCTAAAAGAAAATCTCACAGTCCCCCTTTCAAGATGTTATTTCCATCCATTTTTTTTTTCTTTCTCAGCGGCAGAAGTTCAGCAGTTTCAGCTGACAATTAGTTATGCAACAGCAATTTGTCTGGGTCTAGGAGTTGATTGGTTTTCTGATTTGTTGGAATCAACCAGCACAGTATAGATATGGCAAGACAGAGACAGCATGCACCAATTTAAAGTGTTAAACTATAACACAATGACTGTAATAACTGTTGACAATACCAGAGTGCCTTTAGAAGTAAGGCTGAGGTAAGGCTAATTTAGTCTTATTCATAATTTCTGTTCAAGGGGCAATGCTAATGTAATGATGATGGCAGCAAAACAAAGCATAAAAAAGGCAGAGATAGTATCCAGCCTTCAAGGGAGGAGGTTTAAAGGTTCACGTCAAAGATGAGGCAGCACTGCTTTTGAAAGAGCAGTGTTAGTCATCGCCATTTTCCACTGGGGTTTATGTGAGATGGCAGAGCATCTGTCCTTCACCCAATTTGTGTCTTGTCATACTGTATGCTCTCTGTACCATGTATTAAATCTGCTTGTTATGTTGATTTTAACGTGTGTTTGAGAGGTGTGTCAGTGAATACACAGTGTAAAATGAAAAATTATGCTTGCAACGTGTTTCACAAAGTTCAACCTCAAACAGTAATTCTGTGCTGTCAGCAGAGCAGCACTGGTTTGAATTGGTTGTCTAATTTGTTGACTGTTGACTGTTTTTATTGATTGTAGTGTTCATAAATTCACTGTAATCACAGGGAATCAACCTGCAACACATTTGGGTTATTGCAGGCACAGAAATACAGAATGACACAGAAAATAAGAAATTATTTATGTAATTCTTTTATAATTTCTTATCTGCTTTGCTCTGAATCACAGAATTTTACCACATGGCACACACACTCACACACACACACAGTTCTTTCTCAATGACGCAGCAACTGTCCTTATTATTGTTATTGTCACTGCACAATCTTCTTCAGGGTCACTGGATATTTGCACTAATTCTTAGTGAAGGTGCTATATAGGGGTAGGTGTCAGATAGGTGTGAAATGACATGGAAGAGAGTACAACATGCCGGAGAGGAGCAGTGTTGGCCACTGATTCCCAAACACACGCACATACGCACAGAGAGGCACACTCGCAGAAATATACAAACATGGCTATTACCTAAACAGACAGTTAAACAAATTGCTTTTCACACGAGAAAACAAGCAGGGGGAAAGGGCTTATGTAACACTGCAACGAGGCACAGATCACATCCAATTATACACATGACCGTTGGAGTGGCAGATGATCATCAGTGTTCCCTGTGACTTGCTAAAATGAAACCTGCTAAGAGTGAAAATGGATTTGACTTTCATCTGAAAAATCCCCTGATGCCAGTGCACCAACTTTTAAAACCTCTTTTTTTCTAAAGTATACAGGAATCTTTTAGGATACAAGCTGAGGTCAACTTGCTATAGTAGTGAGGATGCTGTGTGTTTTATTAAATCAGATTTTAGGCTTTTGATCAATATCTTACATTGCACTGTAACTTTTACTGTCCTGTTTTATCTTGTTTTTATTTCCTATTTAACTCTTTGTTAATTGTATATAATGTCTTTTCATCTTGCCGTACGTTGCTTTTATGTTTTATGTAAAGCACTCTAAATTGCCCTGTTTTTGAAATGTGTTATACAGATGAACTTGCCTTGCCTTGCCTTGCCTTACGACTGCAGGTTATGGAGTGTCCAGGCTCAATGTGATAACATCCACTTCAAAAGCTACTGAACTGAGAGGAAAGGGAAATGTGGACATGATGGCAGCCAAGGAAAATATCGAGTGGGCCAACACAGCAACAGAAATCTTGACTAAATGAGTTACAGGATGACAAAAGCCTGGGAGAAGAACAAGAAAAAAAGAACGAGACGGACATGAAAAACGGCTTTGAGAGATGAGCCTGAGAGCAGATGTTGAAAGGAGATTGAGAGGAAAGTGATTTTACGCCTTTTTGAAAAGAGAGAAGTTGTGAGGACCTCGGTGATCAGTGTGGACAAAAAAAATCTAAGTTGGTAAAATGTGGTTGTCAGGGAAACAGCAGCCTAATCTCCATATCAATTCTTCCTGAAAGAGCAAAGGAGACCACTTCATTTCAGCCTTTTGTCATCCTCTTGGAGGTCTGCTGCCCTCACTGTAACACCTGGACCAGTGACACATGCTGTAGGCTACTGAGATGTTTACATCAGCCAGCAAAGACACGCTGATGCACGGTGAAACCCACCTGAGAGCTTTCTCAACAACATGGTGAAATGAAATAAAAACGCTGTCTGTAGCTCTTGCTTTTAAAACAAGGTAATATACGAAAACCAGTGAGCGAGGCTGCTTTTGGGGGATTATGTCAGCCCATAGGAGAAGCTCATGTGTGAGTGGATAGATGCTGATTTGTGTTAATAGAAATGGCCATTAATTGGGCTGCTCTCTAGCCAGACAGTTAACACTTAATTTTAGTTGAGTAACTAATTACAGGTTGTTTCAAGCCTTCACTGGTGAATGGTGAGTTGCTGAGGATCATGCAAATTTCATGTAAAGCATCAATGTTGAATTATACTATTTCTCTGTTTGGTTAAATCAGGCCTTTATCTGACTCTCTGTTCACTGCACAAAATTAGATTACAAAATGAAACATTAGGAGTATATTTTCCACATCCCCAGCAAGTTTATACAATTACCTGGTCACTGTGAAATTGTCAGTAATTATTTTTGTGTTTTTGCATAAGCTATATTTCTATCAAATACTTCCTGGTGCTTTGTTCCCACCTGCAAATGAACAGGACATTTTGAGCATTGTGTCACAGAATTAGCTTGTGTTTTTAATTAGGTATGCCCTTTATGAAGGGTTTATGAGTTGTAACCAAGGGTGTCACTTTGTGTTGAAAAGTGTTGGGGACATGAGGGCTCAGATTAGGGGCGTGATGATATACTTGGGTCATGAGACATGAAGATGCACGAGAACAAGACGAGAAGACTTTTTTGAAAAAATATGAAATGCTAAAATATGAGCAGGGGTCTGAGGTTCCTCCCCCTGAAAACTTGAGCATTAAACACTTAATTTCCTGACATTTCCTGCTCCGATTTACGGTGGAAATGTCTTTTTTTATATAAAGGGAAACAAAAAATTCAGCTGGCAGGGGGACAATTCCTAAATATAAAATTATAACAGAAAATAATGCTGTAACCTAATAAACAGGTTGTTTTTTGTTACTTTTTTCTGGACAATGCACATTTGTTTGTTGTATATTAAATTGCAGTTCATGTTTTCTTATTGTGCAAATAAACCTTTCTCAAAGCCTTTTCATTTGTTGAAAATCAGCCATTTCAAAATGAGGTGGAGACAGGTCCCCAGCGCCCCAGCGTAAGTGACACCTATGGTTGTAAAAATGTCGTAGTCTTTATAGTTAATAAATAATTTCATTATGCTTGCAGTTATAAGCCAGGGGCGGCTTGTTCATTAGGGCGACCGGGCGACGCCCCGCCAAGCCGGGGAAAAGGCAGGGGATTTTTCTCACGCTTTCTACCACACTGTTAGTTAGCTGTGACTGTTTTCGACAGACAGTTTGTCTCTGAATATCGCTGTCCAATCAGCGTCAAGTCGTGTTCCGTGGAGTCCTGCCTCTTTTGGTGCGATTTCAGTCTGGTTATAAATCGCCCAGATCTCTCTCATAGACTTTCATGTAAAGGCAGTTTTTTCGATCTGCGGCCGCTGCAATGCAATCTCTATGGGTTCCGGGAGGGCTCGCACGTAATAATAATAAATAATAATAATAAATTTATTTTAATGCACTTTACATTTCAGGGAAATCTCAAAGTGCTACAACAACAAGGGGTTAAAAACAGTTCCAGAAAATAACAATCGCAATAAAACACCGTAACAAAAAATTTAAAACCATGACTGTTAAAAGGCCTTTTGAAATAAAAAAGTCTTTAGGCCCTTCTTAAAAACCTCCAGAGTTTGTGGGGCCCTTAGGGGCTCTGGGAGGGCATTCCAGAGCCGTGGGGCGACTGCCTGGAAGGCCCTGTCTCCCATGGTGGAGAGTTTAGTCCTTGGTTGGTGCAGGCAGTGGGTAGAGGTGGAGGAGCGGACGTGTTCACGTACGTGTTTACGTCATGCGCCCAGCAGCAGAGCTTCGCTTCTGCCACCTGCAAACGACTCGGCAGTCCTCCAGCTTGTTGCTCTCACTACGAGCAGCTGCTGTACAAAACTTACGTTCAGGCCGAAAATTCGACCGTGGTGTTGTGTCGGGAGATGCAGCGACTTTATCAGCGGTGAGTAACACACAGTATAAATAATACATGTAATTTGTTAAGCTATGAGGAGAGGAAAAGTCCGCTAGCCACTAATTTATGCCCTGTAAAATGCCATAGGCTAAGCTAATAATCTTGATAATTATTAAAGGCAGGGTAGGCAAGTAGCTTCTAAAACACTTTTTGTCATATTTGTTTAAACTGTCTATATACACCAATGCATATTAAAAAGTTAGGTGCTCTGACAAAGAGAGTATAAAAATCGTCTGTCTGTAGTCCTCTCAGGGCTGGCTGACTGTCACTCTCCCTCGCTGCCATGGCTACCAGACCTAATGCTACAGGAGCTGCCCCCGTGCGCGCACCCGGTCAGCTGTCAGACCTGAGAGCGAAGCGGTCAGACCGGAGCTAATATCTGCGTGGCTTGTCATAGTGATGGGCAAAGCGAGGCTTTGTGAAACATTGAAACGTTTGAACCAATTTTGCTGGAATTGTGTCGAGGCTTAGAAATACTTCGACACCCGTCTCCGCGGTGACACCTACTGGTCACTTATGAAATCGACACATCTTGGTAATGGTTTCATTGAAATAATGACTGACCTACGTTTACAATTCTAAACGCCTTATCAATACATGACCAACAGGATTTCGGAGAAATCACCATACAACAAACACAAACGCTTTCAGATTGTCAGAGACAGCAGATGGGAATTGCAATAAAAGTGTGTTTAAATAAAACACATCTGTGTGTTGTTTCATAAGTATGAACTCATTTAGCCGATGCTTTTCTCAAAAGCAAATCCCAATTGCTATGTCAGAGGGCGCACCTTGGGAGCAACTAGGGGTAAAGTGTCTTGATCAGGGACACATATGACAGTGGGAATCGAACCCAGGTCACACACCAAAGGCACATGTATTAACCACTGCCCAATAGAGACAGCTTGTTCATGTTCAGAATCGGAATACTTTATTGATCTCCGACGGTGAAGTCTTTGTTGCAGATACTGCAAGACAGAAAAGGAATAGGAAAAATAGGTAGATGAAGTTAGTGAGTAGAGAATATAATAAAGTATACAAATCTAAGAATATAGCCTAATGATAAATGTGGATATCTACAGTATTATACAGTAACTTATTAACAAAGGTGTAATTAGCATGAAAGCTATAGGCCCTAGTGTAATTAATAATAATGAGTGCTGGCAGTGATGAGGTGTAATGGATTAAAAATCTGTAACTGAGTAAAGTTGTTTCAAGAATGATAAATGAAAGTGGAACAATGTCTCACATTTGTTATATGTCAAGAATTGTTTTCAGAAATATTCAGCTGTTTTGGGGCTGAGTCGGGTTTTATTTTATAATTGACATCATCAGCATTGGAAAAATTGGTCACATGGAACATTTGTTACTGGCAAAGATAAATTTTTATTTTTTTGCCATCATAGGCCTACAGGTGCGAATATAGCCTACTACAGCACGTCGCTCCAATAAATCATATGATTGTGTGTCCTTGGATCAAATCTATCAAATGAGTTAGAAGCTGATGTGCAGTTTGTTCCAAACACTGTAATCAAGCGTAGAAGTGGCAGGTGTGCCACCTGTCGAAACAGGGGTGAAACGCACCGAAGCTTCGCTTCACTATGGTCACGTGACATTGACGTTTTGAACGACGCTTTGGAGCAGTGTTTCGAAACGTCTGTTCTTGGGATCTTGACACAGCGTCGACACGTCAGTATCGAGCGTCCCATCCCTAGCTTTTCAACGATAGTGACTAGGAACACCAAGGGGCTGAAAAGTTACACCGTGGAGGCTTTATTACTGCTGGACAGGTAATCTGGCTTTTATCATTTTGATGGTAATTTGTTACTTTCATCGTTAGCAAAAGTAGCTACCTACTTAGAATACAGCTAACGGTTGCTACGAGTGCAGACGGTGCAGAGTGGTGTAGGAGCCAGAGTAGAGATGATGATTATATCTAGCTGTAGGTGAGCTGGAAAACAGCAGCCCCAAGTATTTGTGTTTCTGGTATATAAGCTACCCATAATATAGTTTGACATTGTTCATAGCTAAACCTACTGTGTGAAAACATTTTACTGTAATTAGTGCTGTTATGCTATTACTTATTTTTCCAGAAGTAAAAAAAGTCCTGCATGTTTTATTTCTACTGTGCCCTCAGGTCACCTGCAGATTTGGAGTCTTTCATAGCCCTGCACTTCTCACCAGTACACTGATCGGACCATGCTGGCTGGCCTGGATTACAACCACCATGTCCACAGTCCAGCCAGGAGAAAAGCTGATGACACAGTTCAGTATGTTGCATTATGAGTACTCCTCTGCATTTTACTCAATACATTTAAAAGTGATGAGTCAAAAAATATTAAACAGTATGAGGAATACAGATAGATGGTGCTGATTACGGTTTTGATTGCATTTTATGTGGAAATGGTAATTACTGTATAAGAGAATAATGTCAGGTATTACAAACTTTTCACTAAGCTGATCCTCCTTTCTTTATTATCAGGTACAGCAAGGTATACAACAAAAAGTCCAGGAAGTGGAGCTTGTACTCATTGAAGGTGGCATCGTTTAATGATGTTTAAAATGATCTATTTGTGATATGGGTTGTAGTTTTAGTAGTATTTAATAACAATAAACAAATGTTATATCACATTTGGATGTCATTATTGGAGACATGAGACATAAATGTACTTGTTTGACTGTGAAGAAAAGGCATTTATCATTTTCAATGTATTCAAAAAAGAATGAAAATATTATCCAAAACAGGGAAAAAGTCTTTGTATTTTCTCTACCCTCCTGGGAATAAAACTAACAATGTACGGGTATTCATTCACACAGTGGAGGGAATTATTTGTGTAGCAGTTAGTGACATTACATTACACACTGCTAGGATTAAACCTCTGTTTTGTCCTGGTGGATCAGGAGAACAGTTGAATATCTTCCCGAAACAGCAACTCAGTATCACAACTATAAGTGCTCCACATTGCCACACTACAAACTGTCTGTATGCTGCCTGACTGAACTGTCTGTTACTCTGTCCTGGGTCTGGAAGGTCAGCCTTGTGTGGAGCATGGAAACACTGTAGTCTGGATGTTGTCCAGTCCTCAGATTCTGGCCTGTAAAGGAATATATAGTTGTTAGAACTCCAAATTGGAAAGATCGGTGTAATAGGACACAACATTCATCAACATGATCAGATTTTTATTGAACAGGGGTTTGTTGTTCTCTAACAGGACTTCTGTGTCCACATTACACACCAGGTCAATGTACATGACACAGATGAGCCGATGGCTGAAGCAGAGCTGTAGTTAGTTGTTGTAATCAGTAAACAATAAAAAATTAATCACAATAGTGATGGATTACATAGCACTTATTTTTGACATTCAAAGGGCTTAGGGGGGGGAACACCAGAGAAACTTAGAGACAAGTACACTGGGAGACAATAGACTAATATTAAATATATATATACCTGTTCATATGCCGTTGTTGGAGTGTGAAGCTCGATGCAGGTATGTGCTGCTCGGCTTGCACCTCGTCCTCCCCGTCCTGCCTCTTCTTCCTCGGACCCTGGCAGCCCTCCCTCCTCTGCTTCGTCTCGACCCGGTCCTGTCCGGTCTGTGCTTGGCTCTGGAGTGCAGTCCTCATCAGAGACAATAATGCTGTCACAGTGGAAGCTCTAACATGCAAAAAACGTACATGTTATGAGTCTAAGACGAAATTTCGTGTAGTGTAACTGATGGAAACGGGAAAATGTGTATCAGCCTGTTTTTAGCTTTGCCCAATGTTGCCGCAGCTGTTCGTACAGCTACCTGTTGCTAACAGTTAGCTAGCCAACTCATTACTGAATTTCCCTTTGGATACTTTCAAAAATGCTGCAGTTTCTAGCTAGTTTCTCAAATTTACCTACCCTGCCTTTAAGCCAAATTTTATGCTTATGTTAATGTGATTGTTATTACGCCATGTTTTATGTGTGGTGGTGGAGTCAATTTAAAGTTAACTTTACTGCACTTAACCAGTAACAATTATTTATGTGTTGTTTTTTTCTTTTATTAATCATAATAAATATCATTAATGTTTAAATGGGTTATATGCCTGGCAGTTAACATGTTACCTTCAGACAGAGCCAGGCTAGCTGTTTACCTGTTTCCAGCCTTTGTGCTAAGCTAAGCCAAACATTTGCTGCCAGAAGCTCCATATTTAGAGTGACACGAGAGTGGTATTGATCTTCTCATCTAACTCTTCGCAAGAAAGCAAGCGAGTTTCCTCAAATGTCAACCCAATGCTGTGGTGTTTAACTAGATACTATAACCACAAGCACTGCATTGAAAGAAGGTGTTCTTTTAATGTTGGTGTCTCGAGGGGAAATGGTGTTAATAACATTAAATTACTGTGTTGATTATGATGTGGTATATATACTGTCTAGAATCTGAGTAAAAAGTCTACAGAATTTCAGATGACGGTAGGTGGAGACACTGCAGTCTTGATGAGGATGGGGTGTTGTAGCAGCATCTACATACGTTAACACTTTTCCAGGTGTAAAAGAGGACAGAGCTGAAGTGAAGACTGAAACCAAGCTAATGGACTGAAGTCAGTGGAGGCAGTGCTCTTAAACAGCCAGGAGGGCGCCTATAGGTGAAGTCAAGAAAATAGAATCAATTTTCTGATTTTGTCATTGAGAGCAAATGCCTTTCGGGCTTTCACTGTTCTTGCAGAAGGCTTCAGTTCTTCGCTGTTTATCATTGTCACTGGATGATAGCCTTTGAGTCAATCGCTTCTGAAGGCCACTGATATTTGCGGCAGTCTAAAGGCCATGGCGCCATTCAGCCTTAACAATGTCTCCCTATTAAGACTGACCAGGAATAACTTGAAGGTCTATCACTGGCTAACAGGTATGTACCGAGAGGTTTGGCGGCAGTCCCATTCAGTCTTAAGTGCTCAGCACCAGTACAGCAAGAGGTCTTTAAAGATCACTTTGAACTGTGAAGAGGAAGGCTGGTTCATGAGTCATCTGTCTCACAATCAGAGAAGGATTATAACCAAAGGGTCTTCAGGTTCAACAAAGTGGGAGGGGGTATTTGATTTTATGAATATGATGTGGGAAGCAATTGCCAGGACTGTAGTGACATATAGCTGGGTTAAACTCGGAGGGAAGAGACGGGGATTATGTGATTTGAGTTCCTATAAATCTTGGATTGACAGAACCTCCCAGAATGCTGAAGATAAGATGACAATGAGTGTAGAGAAGGGATTGTTGCAGTCCCAGTCATCTTTCAATTATACAATTTCACAAGTAGCCTAATTAATAAAGACCTAAAAAATCTGTTTACAACAGTACAACATGTGGCATTGTAAAAAGAAATAAAACATTGCTGCATTGTACAAAAATAGTAGTAAATTGTTATCAGTAAAAATATAGGAAATATAAATATAAAGGGTTAGAAATCTACCAGCAAATAAATTCTGTATAAGCAGCACATAATAAATGAACATTTTAATATAGAGAAGGTTATAGAAGATGTGCAAACATCTGCATGGTTTCCATTTTATTAAGTCCAGACAAGGCCGCCTTTGCAGCAAAGTACAGTGAAAGACAGTGTTGAATGAGGGACTCCAGGGGAAACTTAAAAAGCTGGCAACTGCGATCCAAGCATCCTGTTTTCCTTCAAACACTAATGTTGGAGGGAAAGCGTTCAATGTTAGAAGGCCGGCTGCAAATCCCTCATTTGTTTGTCAGAAATTACACTGCAGTGAGTTCATCAGCCACGAAAACAGAAGTGAGGATGAACACTGCAGATGCCTCCTTGTTTCCCTACAATAAGAGACAACAGTGAGGACAGTGTTTTCCCAGGTGCCACCAGTCTCTAATGGACCTCCAAACACATCACAGCTCTATTGGCTCAGTACATACTGTAACTGACCTGTAAACAAGGTTGTATCACTGCTGTTTCGCCAAGAGGAATTCTCTTGAAATAGTCGTTGCATCAACTAAACACTTTATAATATCTTAGTGCTTGTATTATTGGAACACCACATTACATTTTGAGATTATCTTGCTCCTTTACTCAGGGGTTGTGAAAAGACTTCCCAAGGTTTCAGATAAATGTGACTTCTGAAGAAATCTAATATTATTATTATCTATATACCTTCAGGCATTTTTCATAGATGTTAGTAACATCTTATTTGTACTGCTGACAGCTTTTCCTGTGGTTACGGTAGCAATAGCGATTCAAAGACTAATAATTTCTTCAAGAGCAAGATAAAAGGAGGGAAACGCAAAAGAAAATGAATGTACTTTGAATTTCTGCGTTATGGTGAACACTTGTGAGCTGTTGACCCAGGTGCTAGCAAGCTGTGTGAAAATTAAACAAAGCGAATCACTGTGTACTGTAAAAAACTTTAATAAATAATAACATTTTATTTTTTCCTTGACATAATGCTTCCTCCTACTCCTGTGAACACGTTGCTCCCCTCAGTCTCTGTTTTTTCACCATCTTTAGGACCTAGAAGGCTCATAATAATTTATATATATAATTAATATTAATGTATATATTATATTATATTATATTATATAATCATTTCCAGCAGAAGAGGAGAGGGGAGGAACATGCTGGTGCTGATAAGGACTGTCTGAAATGGACATGACATTTTTGGTATCATTCAGGAGCGTTTACATAATTCATATAAAGGTTGTTTATATTTGTTGGTCTGTTTAAAGTTTTGAATCAAACAGCTAAACCTGGAAAAGATGACTTCTCTCTGACAGGCCAAGTTAAGTTTCTTTTTAATTTATAGTTTAGTGGGGTGGCTCTAGGAATGGCAGCGTCAGTCTGCTGGTAGGTTGGGCCACCACTTTAGTCCAGGCTGAAATATTTCAGCAACTATTAGATGGATTGACATTTTTGATATTTATTAACCTAAAAGGATGAATCCTAAAGACTTTGGTGACCACCTGACTTTTGCTCTTGCGCCACCAGAAGTTAATATTTAGTTTTTTAGTGAAATCACTGAACAACTATTGGGCAGATTTGCTAAGAAGGTGATGCAGACATGATTGAGAGCCTATGAATACTTCTATGGCTCATCCCCGACATCGAGGGATAGCCATGAAAAATTGTAACTTTGGTGAACCCTTCACTTTTTAAAAAATGTAAGGTCAATATTATAATTTGCCCAATACCATTACTTGCAAATCATGTCTTACCCATCAGCCTCAGCTGTGTTTCGTGCTGTTTGGCAAATGTTAGGATGCTAACACATTAAACTAAGATGGTGAATGTAGTAAACACTACACCCGTTAAACATCAACATTCATTGCAGGCATATTAGCATTCTGATGTGAGCAAAAGCACCACTCTGACCAGCCCCACCGAGCCGCAAGCATGGCTGAAAACTCTCGCTGTTCATATCCAGCTACTTTACTTCTTTAATTAATTCACATTTCTAAAGCATCCCGTAACACAAGACAGATTTGATTGATTTCTTGGTATGTTTTGTGTGTCTGGAGAAGGCTTTACTTCTTTAAATGTTACTTTCAGACAGTGGCTGATTGTCTCTCTAGTTGTCAGATATCCCTGTATTAACAACTATAAGCTCAGATAGCTGCAAAGATATCTTAATTTTACTTGAGTGTCTGTGGGTTCAGTGTTTAAAACTACCATTATAAAGTAGAGGTGGCAGACTGTCTGCTGCTACCCATGATGTTGTTATAATTTATTTGGCAGTACACAGGAGTAAATCTTTAAAGCACCCTAACATGTAAGGCAGCAAAATCAAAGCCAGCTCAGGTGAAGTCAGGAAACAACCTCGCAGAACCCAAATGGAGTCCCGCAGCTTGTCCTCCAATGCTCTAGAGCAGACCACTGTGCTCCTGTCTGGTCCAGGTCATTTCACCCAGCATTATGCAACCATGCATATTATATGGGGTAGTATTTGAACACCACTGCCCTGGCTCCCTTTTTCTGACAAACATTGCTCCAAACATTTAAAAAGTTGCAGGTTCTCAAAACTTCCTTGCAGGTCAAACATCTTCAGCTGTTTATTTCTACTCAATTGTCCAGTTTGCACAGCCTGCCAAAATATTCATTCAAAATCGCAACGTTAAAAGCCATAGCTTGTTGCTAATAACAACTAAATTTTTCCCTCTACAGTTTATTATAGACTATAGGATATATTTGCCCTCTATACAGTAGATCAGAAGGCAATAGCTTGACTAATTTAATACATTCTAAAGCAAAAGAGACAGGTGTTGGACAGGTTTGGATTAGTCCTCCACAATATGACAGCTCTCGACATTGATACAATACACTTCAACCGGCCACTCATAAGCAAAAGCTATGAAGAGGCATTTGTTTCTTAAGAGAGCGAAAGGGAGGAGTGTGAGGCAGTCGAATCCTCAGATCATCCATTCTCTCTGTTCCTCAGAGCACTTTCCTTGCAATTTAAAGAGTCTCAGCCATGACACTTTCATCTGACACAGCAGCAGTAAAGGTGAACATTTTATGCCCACTCACAAGGTTATTAAAGAGTTCTCAAAACATCAAGCATCAAGACCAGAGCAGATGATGTTTCAGTTTTTAAAAGAGCAAAGTGAGGATGCTGAGGATGCAAGTGATGCAATGCCATTTTGAGTATTAGCCTACTATTTGAATAGGCCATTTTATCCAACTCAAGCAGTTTGCATGGAGTGCAAGGATTGCAGCCGTTCAAGGGGTGAAGACCTTTTGGATGCTTCAGAGCCTGCAGATGTTCTAAATTGAAATGTTTCACAGAGAGATGTTTCCCTGCAGCATGACTCTAAAGATACATTACAGAGGCAGAAAAGCCTAAGTAAGCACTTGCTGGATTCTCATGTAATTTCTACAACCTAGAAGAAAAATTAATTCATAATCATAAATACTCTGCATGACCCAGTAACTGCTTGTTACTGGGTCAATAACATTGTCTGACTTTATGTAGATCTGATCTTTATGTGTGTGTCAAAGGTTCATACAAACAGACACAAACAATGTTTAAATTATAATATTAATTGTTACATTTGAGCTGTGCAAGTGCAAGTCTCTGGAACATGCTGAGCAGTCAGGATAGAGATGTTTTGGATGTTTTGGAGGTGTTCTGTAATGTTTTAGCCACGCTAGCAAGTGCACAATTGTTCTTAAAAGTGTGTAAGTTTCAAATTCATTTCATGTCCAGCCTGACCTTCATACTGTTATAGTTGTGGGGTGAAGTGTTCAGTTACATTTAATCACCTGACTGATGTTATGCCTACCAAGTCTCATTTATTTCCATTTATAGAGAAGCTGCATGTAGCAACAACAGGAGGCTGAGAGGTTACAGACTCATCACATCACTGCAGGAAACATTTCAGACAATGAAGGCTTCTGCAAGTCAACAAGGCAATAAGTGTTGAAGAATACCGACAGTTTGAGCTCTGTAAGCCACATGATCACAAGGGATGTGGTAATAATTAAAGCATCTGGGTCTCCTCTCCTGTGAAAGTTAAATTTTAAGTTTTGGGACGCAGTACACAGTATTATGCAGCATTTAACCTGCCAATAACATGCAACTGAGTGCAGTGTTAATGTTGAAAAATTCCAGCGATGCCTGTTTCCCTCTGACAGAGATGTAATTATGCCCAAATGTTCAGCTGTGTGGTGAAATAAATTCATCCTGACTGACAGTCGCTTCAACTCGTGAGGTCGGGCTGTTTTGAAGCCGAAAGTGATTGGATGATGCCTGGATGTGGCCGTCAGTCATGCATTGGTGCACATGTTCTCAAGAGAGACTGTAACATCCATACTGAGTTTACATCAATGTGCGTCTCTGATTTACTTGACGTGGCTTGTCACATTATAGGTCACATAAAAAAAAAGAAAAGAAAAAAGAACACAACCAAACACTCCTGTCCCATTCTCATGTATATAACATAATAACAAAACATCACCACAATTCAATTAAAATTTTGCAGCAGACCACTCGCATACATGGATTTGGAGTCCATTTAGTGCAGGTTTGATACATAAGCAGATTTCTTTTTTTTTCTATAACTGATTGTAAATTAAAAGTTGAGGTACTTCTGCTCTTTTAAATGTCATCTTTTATTGGAGTGAAGCCATCAAACTGATGGCCCCCAAGCTACAAGCTACATTGGCTTAAAAGTAGACAATTTGTACTCTCTAATATGGTTGTATAATAATAAGGGTACTAAGGATAATGATAATAATGAATCAAAAAATGTATTTACTTTTATTAAAGGACAATTTTCAATGACTTTACAAATAATTATACATTTGCATGAAACATTTTTGCCATTATTTGAGAGCATTATTCATTTGGGGCATAGTATTGAGAGTGTTACTGTTTCAACAGCTTTTATTTTCTCAGTTCAGCAACTGTTGGGGATGTAAAGGTTACGGAGCGGAACAGCTGACACTAAGTGAAAATATGGGGAATTATGTTGTAGAATCCATTAACAAATTATTACAGAAAGGGCCTGGCACAGATTATTGAGTTAATCGAGTGGATTTTGCTTTTTGTGTTTCTGTTTTTTATATTCCTATTTATGTGTATCTGTTAAGTTTAAGTTGAACTTCAGGAGACACACGGGAAGAAAGAGGGATGCTGATTTTAACACTGATGCACCAATGTAGAATAACACAGTCAATTATGCTTTCTGAACTCTGCCTGCACATCAACAGAGGAATTGTAATGGTGAAAATGATGCAGAAGTAAATTAATGTGGTTTCAACTCACAGGAAACCAGATGGTGGATACTCAGCCAGAGGGCAGCTTTTCCTTTTCATCATTTCTACTGGCATACAAACCATATTTCTCACATTACCACTACATTTTATATTTATCCATTAATGCAATGCATATAGCACAAATTCTTCAGGAACACAAAACTGATGGATTATAATTTGCAAAAACATATTTCTCATAAGTATATGAAATTCAGTAACATCCAGGACAACAGTGTATTTTGTTGAATGCTGTTCAGCAGCAGCGCTTCCCTCTGGCTTTGCCAGCCTGTTGGACTGGCACTTACAAGCAAGCCTCTAATTTGTGCTTGGTAACCTGAAGAAAGAAATATTGTGGGAGCCAATGCTGTCCTTTTGAGTTATGATGAATTGTTGCCATCTACTGAACATTTTCAGTCGTGCAACAACAGACACCATTTTCATTAAAAACATTTGAATGTTATATTTTAATTAGTTCCAGATTTATTTATAATTACTAACATGTCAATTGTATATTTAAATGTGGCCCCCTTGGAATATTAGTACATTAGAGAAGTAGTGAAAATTGCAGATGCAACACTCAGTTTTTTCTTTCTTCATCAGCATCAATAGCATATTCTTTGTGCCACAAGACACCGATGATGGTGGTGATGATTGTGATAATGAGGGATGTGACTCTATGACTGATTGTCAAAATCTTTTATTATATGTGAGTTTAAAAAGCCATCATACTGATGATTTATGCAGTTTTATTAGAATTAGATATATACAAAGTGAACAGCTGTAATATGACACAGCATATTAACTGGGTAGTTTTTCGATCATGGCAGCGCCGTGATCATCACTCATTGTTCAGTCATCAAACTGGCATTCATGCTCAGTGTTCAATTCCACAAAAAGCAAACCCGGATTATTAGCACATGCTTAAAAATCTCAAAATGTCAAGTACAAATTATAAGAACCCTACTGATCTGTTTAAATCACAAGCTGCAATAATTTATAAACTCCCTCCCATTACAGAAAATATGCAGTTCAATATGCTCAGGAAAATAAATCGTAGTTTCACCTGGAAGGCATCAGCAGAACTGAAATTTAGAGGAGAGGCAGAATTATTACAAAGGTATCTTTTATAGGATTCAAAAAGGTACAAAAGATAAGTGTTAATGAAACAGGGAAAGACCTACCTTCCAGCGGTTTCCACACTCATTACACAGAACAAATGTGGTCATTGGCTCATCAGCACTGCGTGTCTGCACCTAAAACACACATGCACACACATTTATACAGGAGTGTAAACAATATATTACAGTGCAAGTAAGTGCTGAAGTTAATAAAACATCAATGGTATCATCGAAGCAGATTTAATACTGTGGCACTGTGGCCCTAAAAAGTACTTTTATTGTATGTTTTCTTTCTCTAATAATGACTTTTGCTTTGTTGAAACCGATTATGTACAGGGTGCTCATGTCTGTTAACCTGGTTGTAGGTGCAGTTCTTCTTCTTGCACTTGCCGCACTGCAGCAGGTCAGTGGTGGTGCCACCAGTTTTGGCCATTTGGTGTTCCCTGATGGCCTCCTGGGTGAGAACGTTCCTCAGCTGTTTCAGCTCGTCACTGGCCATTTCCTACATAAACAGAAAGATGGAGCAGAGGGGGCAGTTTGAAGTACTACAATGAGGAGGTCACCAGTGGTTTACTATGCAGTTGCAGTGTTCTGTACCTCAGAAGACATGGTGGCGATGCGGCTTAATTCAATGCTTCCTGCGAGAACATTTCTGCGAAGCCCAGGGTTTTTTGGGTCCTTTAAGTTGCTGATGCGGCTGCGGACTCTGTTTTTGTATTTCATATCAGTGGCCTTTATGTCCTGGTAGATATGTGCAATCAAACAGTCAAGGGAGATCTGATCATATTAATCATCACTGAGTGAACCACAAATTAATCAAACCAATCATAACGGCAAATAATTAACCAAATTCAAGGATATGATCTTCAATCTCTGCCGCCATGCTGTCACAGTTAGTTCCAAAATCTTTGTAGTCATCTGTGAAGTAAAAACAATTCATGTTAATCTGCACACTACACTTAAATTTGTGTGTTCCTTGTGTGGCATATTGCAGCTAAGTTTCACTATCCAGGCTGTTTTTGTAAGTGATATCCTGTAAGCATATTTAGAGCCTATTAGCTGCTGTACTCTTAGTGTGAAAGTGTGATCTCAGCCTCACTGTCTGTGCGCAGGGCAGCTGCCAGCATCTCAATGCACTTGTCTCTGACAGAGTCTCCGGTTGCGAGATGAGGAGGCAGTGGACCCCCGGCAGAACTGAAGCTGGGTGACATGGGGCTGGTCGGGGTTGTGGGGGTTTTAGGGGCATCAACTTTGCCCTTTCTGCAAAAAAGGCCACATCAAAACAATCACAGATTAGAGTGTGTGAAGTTGTCAAGAACATGTTTGACATAAAAATCTTAAATAGATGTATAAAACAAAACTGAGATGAGCTCCTGGGGAAATGTCTGACCCGTCAGCCGCTAAATGCTCCACTCTATTAACCAGCTAGTTGCACATTTTGTCTGTTGTTTGGTCCTGAACAGGTAGCGTATGGAAGTTCTTCACCAAAAACGCCTGGCTGGAGCTGGAAGAAGGCCGATGAGAGCCTTGAGACTTAACCAAACAGTAAAGTTCCCGGTTGTAAACCACTACCCCCACCCCCAAAAGAACTGAAAGGTGCTAAAACGCTCTGCTGAAAGGACAGTGCGGTGTGGTGATAATTCTCTGTGCCAAATAGCCACACCTAGTTCATCAGCATGTATTCTATATTTCAGCTAGACTAAATATAAAATAATTATGGGTATCATCAGTAAAATTCTACAATAATTCATATTGAAATACCTTTCAATGCTGTCAGTAGAGGGCTTCCGCTGTGGAGGTCCAGGATGAGAGGTCTTGGAGCCGTGAGACTCTCTCCTATAATACAAAGTCAGTCTCTATACCACTGAAATAAACCTTTGAAACTGTAATGAAAAATAAGCTTCTGTTTCTTTCACCTTTCAGCTGATAGCTTCTTTGCTGGTGGCGAGCTAGTTTTCTTTGAATCAGTGGATTCCCGCCTACAGTAAGTAGTGAGACACTTTCAGTACATCTTGTTTTATTGGCAATGTTTATTTAATTTCCAGTGAGATTTAAAAAAGTGCATACCAGTCCCACCTGTCAGGTTTGGAGTCAATTGAGTGACGTTTCACAGGCTGGCCAGGCTTCAAGTCACAGGAGTCCTTTCTATAACAAAGGTAAACAGCATTGTGACACCATGTTTTTAAAAATAAAATACACATTTGGGATTATGTCCAACATGAAGCAGCATAAATTAAAATTAAATGTACAGTGGCATTAATTTTCCTGCCCTTGCACACCTGTGTTTTCTTTTTTGATATCCACACTGGGCTTTTTGGGATGCGGCGGTTTAGAGTCACATGAATCTTTCCTGACAAAAGGAAACATTTGTTTGATTCTCAAACAAACTGTCACAGGACAGTAAAGGCATAAAAATGGAAGCTCCCCATGCACTGAAAACTGATAAAGAGCTGTTTGAAGAAGTGTAAGATGAACCACACAAACATTGTGTGTCACACCCACAGCCCAACAAGCATTTTAACACCCATGACTTGCCAACCTGTCTCTCTTGGCTTCATCTGAGTGTTTTTTAGGCACTTTGCTATCCGATGAGTCTTTCCTGCAAAAAGAAAACAGTGCTGCTACACTCTTTGTTGTTTGCACACTGAGTTACTAAACGGCAGGTTTAAGTAATGATGTGTATGTGCAGGTATTTCCTAATAATATATCAGGATATTTAGTCAAATAAGTTAAATAATAGTCGATCCAATCTGCCTGTTATACTATTAAAAGTGTTCAATAAACATGTTATTTGGAGTTTCCTTTGTAGTAGTGTAAATAGAAAAAGATCAATTACTGACATAACTCTTGGAACAGCACGACACACCGCATCGCTGTCAGAGAACGACACTATATTGTTTCAATTGTTTGTCCAAAACAAACGAAAACCAGATATTACAGTCCGGAGGTAACTGATCCTCCAGAGACAACAGCAAAGTAATTTTTCAAGGATGAATGAGAGACAGAATATTTCCCAGATCCCAGACCTGTCTTTCTTCACATGATCTGACGTCTTCTTCTGTGAAGGAGGTTTAGAGTCGGAACACTCCTTCCTGCTGTAGCAAACAACACAAGGATTCAATGCAGAGAAGAAAAAACTCCAAATGAAATTATAGGTTACTTTTCCAAAACAATCCTCCCAGATACTTGAAGGCATCAACTTAATGCAGTCTGTAATGAGAAATCATCTGATCCAGACCTGTCCTTTTTCCCGTCCTGTGAGGGACGCTTCGGGGGAGGCGGGGGGTGAAGGTGAAAAGGAAGTGGAGGAAGAGGAGCGTTGGGATCAGGGGGCTCTTTTCTAAATAAAAAAACACCTTTGAGCTTTGCTGAATAACGTCATGATGAGAGCGAATATTAATGTGAGACAGTGCAGCGGCCATGCAGACCCTGACCTTGGTGGAGGCGGATGAAGATGCAGAGGAAGAGGAGGAATTGGAGCATTTGGTTCCGGCGGAACTTTCCTGACGTGAAAATCAACATTTGTTTAAGCATCCCCTAAAATCTCACACAATCTCTGCACGTAAACTCAAAAAATGGTTTCACAAACATGCACCACAATACGCCTGACCTCTCTTTCTTCACTTCCTGTAAAGGTCGCTTAGCCGGAGGAGAGGCGGGTCGAGGAGCATGAGGACGAGGATGTTGGAGGAAGAGTCTTTACCGTCCTTCCTGAACAAATGTCACAACAGTACAGATCAGAGTGCTGTAACTCAAGGGTCCCCGATGATGTACAAAATCCTTTCAATAAAGACACACCTGAGTGACCCATCACAACATGCATCATGCACAGGGGGCATCCTGTCAGGCCACGAGTCCACTTATAAAACTGTAGGAACAAATGTCAGTGCATATGACTAACTCAGAAACAGTTATGTCATGCAGCATCAGCGAGAACATTTCAGTCCGTCATGCAGACGATGCAAGAGTCCTGACCTGTCTTTTTTCATGTCCACAGAGAGGCGTTTGGTCGGGGGAGGAGGCCGAGCAGGTCGAGGAGGAGAGGGGAACCGGGTGGGATACAGAATAGTGCTGTCCAACACTCCTCTCCTGAAATATATAATTCAATCTGAAGCACTGCAGGATGATTTTGATATGTGATAATCAGTTTTTGGGCCACCTCCATTCTCACCTTTCAAATATTGGTCTGTGAGCGTCAGCAGGCGTCTCACTCGGCAGCCTCTCTCGTTGCAGTGTGTTTATTGGCCTCTCACGTCTGCTGTCTTCTCTGTGTTTGTACTTCTTCATGTCATCTGTGTAGCTGTGCTTCCTGGGCTCTTCTGGGCGTTTGTCTTTTTTGACTTCTTCCACGTGTCTCATTTTTTGGTTCTTCTAACAGCCTTTCTTTCCTTGGTTCTGGCTTGAGTTTCTCAATCTGCAGGTCTTGCACATGCTTCTGTTTCTTGTTATCTATCTGCAGTTGGGCATCCTCCGCAGGTCTTTGTTGTTTGGATTCTTCTAAATGCTTCTCTTTTCTGATTTCTTTGGGCTGTTTGTCATGCTGGGGCTCCTCCTGGTGCTTTTCATCCCAGAGGTCATCTACGTGTGTCTTTTTGTTTTTGTGCTCGTCATTATGTTTTTCTATTCTGTTTTATCGGAGTGTTTTTTGTCAGGATCTGAGTCATGTTCAGGTTTGACATCCAGTCTCCTGTGGCTAACAGAAACAAAGGAAGTATAATTTTTTACGTCTGTTCAAGAGCCAGCAGACATTTAGCTGTTTCACCTACGTCAGGTTTGTTGTTGTATTTAGGCCTTATTCGGACAGGATTAAAATTAAAGGGGGAGGTGGGTAACAAAACATTTCCCCCCCTGGCGCTACAACAGCCCATCTGATTAGCTTTACTTTTCCCTTCATTGTGTGAGCTGACTGATGTTAACTAGTGATCTATATTTCTACTTCTTAAGTAACACAGCTCTACTATATGTGTAGAAACTCTGACTGGACATAAACTGCATGAGGACTAGCAAATTAAGCAGGTAAGGAGAAGTGTGGGATTAAAATATCTGACTTGCACAGGTAGTATTTAAATCCCACCTCCCAGACACATTCAAGGATTTCTATCAGTACTTTCATTGCCTCTTTAGAAATATCCTGTACTTGCACTTGTAAACTACTGACTAACCTGAAAAATAACCAAATTACAGCCTCTAACAGAGGCCATTATCGCAGGCGCAGAGACATTAGGGTAAATTGTTGAGCGACCACATACACACTACAGGAATTTTTATTTTGATTCTAAACATAAAGCATTATCCTTGGTGCTGAATATTGTAATTCTTGTTTGAGCCATCAGCCTAACCCTGGCATTTACTGCTCAATCCGGGGGGTAGCCCATTTTCCCTTGTAGAACAATACTGCATGTAAGAATGATGCAAGTCCCCCTCCAGCGGTCGGTGGCCAGAAAACTGTACTAAATGATAATGCAATGTCATTTAATGACAATACAACTGTTAATTTACCTCTGGAAAGGCTGCTACAGTAACTCCTGACACTTTCTTTCATCTTCTTGAGTGCTTTTCAACAGAGCTGTTGTTGAGACATTTTCAAGGCAGGTATTTTGTATACACATGCAGAGGCACATGTTATCATAATACATGTCTGAACATGTACTAATACTGTAGGTCTAGTGTAGTGGCATCATGGCATGTATGACAAACACCTCACCATTTCACTGAATGTTTCATAATGTCTCTTCCTTTGTGTTAAAAATCATGTTACCTGTGAGGTTTCTGTGCAGCAGCTGTGAAAGTACTGACCTGCCTTTTGTCTCAGGAGGGGAGCTGTTTGGAGACACCGTTGTTTTGCTGGAGTCCAAACCGTTGTTCCTTTCAGAGGGTTTCTCAGAGTCTGTGCGAGTGTTTGAATGAAGCAAATCAGCAAATCATTCAATTCACTTGTGTATTTTTTGCACAAACAACTAACTGCTCAGTGAATCATTTACATAATGTAAACCATGTCACAAAGTCAAGTACCCAGAAGTCTCTTCCAGTCTTTAATGAGGACTTTTGCCAAGGCAATGACTTCCTCATCTGTGCAGTGCTTCCTGATACCATTCACAGACATGCCTATCCTAGTTTCCTAAAACAAACATACACATAAATGTGCATTGTGAGCTTTATTTTGTGTATTACAAGCGTTTCTGATAAGTGAATTGGTTGGAAACTACAGATATAAATAAATGTAATATAATACACTGGAGCCTACCTGCAGAAGTTTTAGTGTCATATTAAAACCTTTCAGTTCCTTCAGCAGGTCCATGGCGCCCTCCTGCACACACATTACAATCGCAACAAACATCATCTTATTTAGACTTTTAACACCTTATCTTATGTGTTTAGTTATCGTATGTGTTTAATTACAAATGTAAAATGCAAAATTGATGCAAATGTATAAATTTTAAAAAGGAAACCACAAACTGATAGGCAGACTTAGCGGTAAACACTTTCACTTCTGTATTTTGGGGGGTTTAGGAGGACATTCGAGCAAATACATATAGATTCCATAAATCAAATGACTGTATCACAAATTAGTATGTCTGCTTTATTCTGATTACTACATTATCGCCTGCATCGAGAGAGAGCGATCATTGAACAATGTCCTGTTTGGAGTCAGTCACAACGCACACACGACCTTGCCCACAGGCCGCGTTGTTTACCTTCTGTTGCATGAGTCACTGATCGACATGACCACCAGCAAAAGACTTGCAAAAAGTTGTCAACAACTTGACAAAAATTGACCCATATGGCGCCGCACACCCAGGGACCGAAACGTCCTGCGAGCGAAATGTCTGCAAACACCTGTTGATCATTTGCTACAGTTCAGCCAGGTTCATATTACAAATGTGCATACTTTACAAGTACCGAGATTCACCAGAATTCAAACGTATCTCCAACGTAAACCTGCAGGAAAACATTTCATTTTCAAACAAGAAGTTCAAGGGCCTTCAGGCGGCAGCGCAACACGCCACCTGTGGGTGTCAAAATGCTGTAAAGTCTCACCGTGTTATTTCTAGACACCATCTTGTCCAGTTTTTTTGCAATCCGGATGAGATCTTCCTCACGCGTCATGGCTGCATTTATTCGACTAAGAACGAACCAATATTGTCGAATAGATACTCGAAATAAAGTTTAAATTAAAGTTTGGATCCGCTGCAGGTCGGACTTTACGCGCGGCGTGCTCCATTCACTCCAGAGGCGTGTCCTCCTGCAGGGTCCCAGCTGACAAGCGCGACACATGACAACAACTAAATATAGAGCTAAAGCAGACACATGGGACACCACAAACATCTAATTCTCAGTGAGATTCGTGTAAAGTTCTTAAGTCATTAAATACTTCCTCATGTGTACTATTCAAGCCAATCAGGGACTTCGACTTTAGTTTGGCTCCTATCCTGCTTTATGTATTTCTCTACATTGCACACTGCACGCCAGTGGCAGTTTTCAACTGGATCAGTTTACTACATATGTATTACTTCACTCGCAACCTCAGCACTAGGTACAAAGATTTATCGATATTTTTAGACGTTGGGGTGTGTAGTCAGTGTGCAAATGTGGAGTGAATTTCGCTTTCGTTTACAAAATGGAGTTAATGTGTTAAAAAAAACAAGATCCTGGATTTGTTTGTACGTGTTTACCACCAGAGGGTGCTGTGATGTTAGTCTGTACACAGATTCACAGGCCAACTGATCAAATCCTGTCAGGAGAATTAATGTGATTTCCTTTAACACTGAAAACACTGACGATCCACCAACCATAACGCTTGCTTCTATTTATTACCATTAACTTTGGCAGTACAGGATTTCTGATGTCTTTACACTCCTCTTGAGCTCACAATGAGATTTTCTATAGCACATTTTTCTTATTCTTATTTTCAACTAACCTGTTTGCACAAACATTTATTGTTGAATGTTGTTGTATGAACATTGAGTCTGTGGGGTCTGTTTTCCAAGAAATGCACAGACGCCCAGCACCAGACACTAAATTATCCTAATATTGAACTTGAATGATATTATTCAAATAGACATGAGCCTGTAATTGCATGCCTCTGTGCTGCTGAGTGAGTTAGCTGAGGTCAGTTAAACAAACATTCAGAGAATGAAATTATTTGCAATTACTCAAGCAAGTGCTTTACAAGCTCCATGGGATCCTTGTAAAATTGTGTGTAAATCTCATCAACTCTGACAACTCTTTGGAAGGAATCATTTTTAGATTGCTTTCACAGAAAATCTCTTCCAAGGGAAATTCACTCCCAGAACTGAAAGGTATGAAGGGTTCCTCCCACAGTCCACCGGGAACCAAGCCCCGCTACAGTTCAGATCCTCCAGACGTCCCTGCTGTGAGGACGTGCGACATGCAAGTTTCAGAGGGATGAAGACTTGAGGTTTTAATTGGTTTGGATCTGTCTGTATATTAATGTACTCATACTCAATAGGTTATATGGACACCATTTATGTTGACAGCAATGCACTCTAATATGATTCTATATCATTACAGAACAGCTGGAAAACTTAAATGTAAAAACTAAAGGTAAGTGTATGTGTTCAGATTTAAAACTAAAATAAATATGATCCATGTGTTCCATTAACATAAGAACAAACTCTTATTTGTGTTGCAGGGATTTGAAGAGAACTGTGTTAATGATGGCAGGTGAAAGTACAGTCTAAAAGCTTGTCTTGAGCAAAGAGTATTATGTCTTTATAACGCTCTTATACAACAGGCTGAGCGTTCAACTCGGCCCTGCCATCCGCCTGAAGACAGCAGTGTGTCTGGCAGGTAGAGACACTGCCGGCCAACTCGAGAAGTGGGACAGCGGGTAAGTGGGACTGTGAGGTAAGAGAGGAAGAGGGCCAAGAGGAAGAACCAGTGATCAAGATCAACCCGCAACATCCTTTATCTTCTGTGTGCTAAACTGGCTTGGAGCTGACGAAGAGCTGCTCTCTGTCCTGTAGCCTCTGAGCCCCTTCCCTGACTCTCAGACTAAATAAATCTCTTAATTTTTAAGAGAAGATCTCTGTGTGAACCGTTTACCATCAGCCTTGGTCTCCAACTTCAAATCAGGCTAATGCACAAAGTTCTACTACTACTAGTTACTTTTACTGAAGTAAAGCATTTGAATGCATCTTCCCCACAGTCACGATCATTCACATAAAAGAAAGATGTTATTCCTTGAGACAGTTGAGCTGTAGATTTTTCAGAAAGGAATCGGCCCCTGATGTTCTCAGGCTCTACGTGGTTACATAACTGTGTGTGCATTCCCATACGCTGCACTGAAGTTCCCTGAGCCTCTGCTGCCGATTTAAAGAGTCTGTCATTAGCCTCTTGGGTCTGACAACATCAAGTCCTGGCTTGTCTTTGCTTGCTTTCCGAACAGACAGGAGAAAGTGGTCCTGTACCCCTTGTTGTACTGTGCGCCCCACATGCTTTAACAGACAAAGAGTTAACAGGGAACATCCGACAGTCTACTTTCCTCTCCGTGCACCTCGCCCAGTGCTAGTGTCTCTGCCAGTCACAGACCAGAGACGCCAGGCCTCAGCAATTATGGCAATTTTTGGATGACATCAGACCAGAAAATGAATGATTTCATTTAGCTGTCAATTTTTCTGGATCTGGAGTAGGATGCAGAACCTGTAATAGAGCATCTCAAAACAGAGTGGGAGAATTGTTTAGACATTCACATCTGCAGTTGGCTGGACGGTAACCCCAGCCTGGTGGGGTTGGTTTGTCTGCTAATAATGACCACTGTTCAGCGTTGGCACTGCAAAAAGTAGGCTGAATCGCTCCCGGAGAGGTTGGACCACCCAAAGACTTTAAGAACATCCTTGTATCTTCAGCTGTCTCTTAAGTCTCTATTTACTGCCACACACACACACACACACACACACACACACACACACACACACCAGGTCTGCCATATCCAAAACAGTTTTAGGCTGCCTTTGACCAAAATAACTGGTGGTGCCACTGTTAGACACAATCCAACCAAAATAACTAAATGACTGGCCAAACTAAATCTGAATTATGCCCTGAGGAAGAGATGTTTAACCCCATTCCTGACTACAAGAATTACCTTTACTGTATCTCTCCCAAACTGATTATGAAGAAGTGAGACAGAGAAAATGATTCACCATATAGCTGCACAATGAATAACCCGAAGATGCCTTTTAAAGGCAGAAACAAAGGCATATAAAATATGTACTATAACTTATTCACAACCGTCAATTACATACTGGCACACTGGACAGACACTGAGTCATTTGTGTAGTGTGTCTGCAAAAAGATCCTGTGGTTCTTCCCAAGGCTGCGATTTGATCTCTGAGCTCTCTTCGTTTGTGCTTGAGCTTCGGCTTTATGCTGACAAACAAGTGCATAACCCCTTTGGCCTGAGCCTAAAAGAGGGAAGAAAATCCTTCAAAATAAAGAACCAAATCAGGCTGTCACTAATGGAAAAGGAGTTTGAAAGACTGCTGCAAACCATGGAGCCAGTCTCTTTATTCATAAAACTGTAAATAGGATTCAATAATTGCACTCATGGAGGTGTAACCTAGCAGTTTACAAACATCACATCGCACAAACCCTTCAGATCAAGCTGTGCTAATTGACTAAGCAAAGTTCATATGCTAAAAGGCCAAATAGTGTTAGTGTGCAAAGCCGCTCTTACTCTCATTTCCTTTTCAACTGCCCACTAATCCAATTAGATCACCATAGTACAAAACCCGCTAGGTCTACCTTTCCTCTCGGTAATAGCAGCATTTGCATTGCTTTCTTTTGGAATGGATTCTGCCCAGGTTAAATGTTTATTAACAGGAAATGCACTGATTTAAGAGAAGCAGGGATTAGACTCAATGCTAAATTAGTTAGTTGTTGGCATTGTGCACACATGTCACACATTTGCAAGCTCAGTTTGCACTTCACTGACTTTTCTGGAAATGATGTGTCCATGAATACCAGAGAGCTCTGAAATGTCAGACGCCAACAATGTTCTTATAATTTAAAGACAACAACATAAACATAAAACGACATGGAAACAAGACATCAGGGTAAAAAGAGTGAACATATTTATAGTACCTCCTGTCATGCACAGGGGCACCTTTAAAGGTTTTGAACATCCTTAAAGCAACTTGTTCACATACATCATGTGAAATGATACAGCTTTAACAAATGATCCATGTGACAAAAAACATCCTTCCTCAGAATTTACTGCTGTCAGGACTGCAACTCATCCTTATTGCCATCATGTTGTCTCATCTCTTGTTCATCAGCTCTACAAAATGTTTATATGGCTTTTTGACTTATCAGGCACTGTTAATTAATACATGATGTGCCTTCTTGAAAATGCTTTTTTTCATTAAGATCCATTTACTGAACATGAGAACTAATACACCGCCTGTGAAAACAGCTGTGTAATGTCTTTGGAGCTTTGTCATGGTTGAGTAAATAACCAATAATGATCATCTGGGTTGTCTCACCATACAAATGTTTAACTAAAAGCATGCACATTAATAGGGGTAAGGAATCATGAAAGACATGGGACTTTACCAAGAAAGGAGTATCTGACAAAAAGACAAGGCAAGTTGCATGGAATTGTGGGAGTGGTTTTGGACCTTTACCCACACGATGTCAGAAATCATGCTAGAACCCATATGCAGACCAAGAGACAATGCAGCAGTTTAAACAGTTTATTGATAAAAGCAGTGAGTAAACTAAGGCAGAGTGAGGACACAGGGAGTTTCCTTCCAAGCACTTGGAAAGTGTGAGGGCTGGGTTGGCATGGCTGGCAGGAGTGTGGCTGGAAGGGTTGGATCTTTTAGTGGCTCCAGAGGCTTGGAACTGGTAGGCAGGCTGAGCGGGTTGAATGGGCAATCTGGAGACAGGAAGGCAGATATTAGTAAAGGCGAACTCGTTACTTGACAAAACAGGCACAGAGCTAGACGTTAAAACTTAACCTACAGCACACAACTTAACAATTCAGCAGGGAATGCAGGTCTGGCCTCTCCTTAGGAAGGGGTAGGGATGGCTGATCAGAAACAGGTGTGTGATTACAAGCAGGTGCAGCTTGTGCCAACCCAGGAAGCCAGACACGCCCAGGACTCAATAACTGAGAGAAAGGAGGAGAGAAAAACAGACCAAACAAAAACACACAACGCATGCCTCCCTCACCCAAAGGGAAAAATCAAATCAAAACACACTCACTCAGTCTCAAACTCAGGTGTCAGATGCAGGAGTCATGACACATGGGGATTATAATTTACTATATGCTGCATCAATTTGAACTTTGTCTTTAAAATTAGTCTTTTGCAAGTTTCCCAACATTATGGAAGTGCAATACTCAATCGACAATTTTAAGTCCCAATGGCCCAGATTTTACCATTATTCTTGCTAATACGAACGGCAGACGTTCAGGCTACCAACCAAGATGTGTATAAGCTTCAAAGGACTGAACACTTATTTTATTTAAAACTGTATTTTGATAGCCTACAGCTAATGCATTTTTAAAAAATTATTGTTGCACAACCCAAGAGGAAACCAGCACACATATTTTTCTATATCTGACCATAGCTACCGTCTAAGAATAATATTGTTTTTTTTCTTCTATAACAGAATATGAAGAAAGTTACCAAATTGTTGAGATATGTGTTTGATTATCAGCTTTTCAAGAGATAAGAAAAATGCGCTTAGAAGGATGCTTTTTCCTTCATAAGAATCTTTGTGAATTAGCCCTCAGATTTTTTTCTCTGTGATTGTTGTGTCATTTTGTTTTGTGTTTGGTGTACAGTATATATAATATATAAATATAATATATGTATAGATAATACAAATATAGCACAAATAGCACAAGGAGTACGGTCTAGACCTGCTTTATCTGAAAAGAGCTATGAGAGAACTGTTGTGAATTGGCGTTATAAAAATAAAATTGAATTGAACTGAAATTGAATATATAATGTGATAGTTTTTTTGAAGATTAATGAGATTTCTAAGATTTATAAAGATTTAATTGATGGAAACGTTGCACAGCAATTGTGAATATTGCCTACATAGTGCTGGGCTTTGGCCAAATAAAAGGAAAGATCACAGTATATTATTTCCACTTAATTAATATTTCCATTACTATACATGTCTTCCCTCAACTGGATCCACGTAGGAGGAACTGAAAACAGTGAAATCAGGCACTGAACAAAAACAAACATCCAAAAAAAAGAAAACCATCTGATGGGAAGAAAAAAATAAAAAAAGCAGGAGGGGCTATCCAAACATCTTTCTGCATTGTTCGTTTCAAGTTTGTGGTGGATTTATTACTACCACATGAGACTGCAACAGCCCAAAGGAAACGAGGGTATTCTGTCCAAGAGCTTCCGTGAAAAAACCCTCCTGATGACCTTGGGGGTCACCCCAGGGTCACCCCAAGGTCATCAGGAGGGTTGTGTCAACGCTGTGGTTGCGTTTCTGTGTCTTTTAGTGGAGGTGGGGAAAGGATGCTGTGTGTGTTTGTTTCTGGCTCAGCTAACTGAAAGCTCACAGATGCTTTCTGTCAATGTGGGGTCCAGGGAGTTAAAATGCCTCAGAGCAGAGGTGGTGTCTCTGCTGAGGACAGGATGCCTTAATTCATCTGCTCAGACTTCCTGCGATCAGATCACACGACAGCAATGTATGCTATACATTTTACATTTGTCCTGTTATCCAACATCAAGGTCATGTTTTTGTTTTTATCTCATTTTATTTTATTTTATTTTTGACAGCTGATTAGTAGCTTGCTTAATGCTGCCAGGACTTCTGTCTACCCTCAGCAGGAGATAGACAGGAAACCAAGCAAAGCAAAAAGATTATAAAGATGAGGAAAAGCAATGTTATCCAATCAAATCATTAATGCATTTGAGCCCATAGAGCTGTGGAAATCCGGTTATTGTGTTACATCACTTGGGGTCACGCCAAAGGTTACTGTTGGCTGCCTTAGTAAACTTCAGCCGGGTGTTATCGCTCCTCTGTAACTCTATCCAAAGTTAGCAGGTGTTGTAGTAGGTCTTTGGTGTAAATTTAGAAGACAAACAAAGCTTCTTTCTCTTTTAATGTTTTTTGTTGTAACATTGTTGTAACAAGTGCAGTTCATTTTCGGAGCACACTTAAAAAAGAGAGAAATTGCAAATATGATTTAAACTAAAACAAGTAGGTGAATAACTGTTATACTAAATCTAAACAATCGTTAAATTGAGGGCTTTAACGCAATTTAAAAAGGTCTCTTCTCTTCAGCCATTAGATGGGGAAGGTCAGACTGTGAGAGGTAAACTCTTCCACAGTTTAGGCACAGCAATAGAAAAGGCTTGGTCACCTTTGGACTTTGACTAGGAACTTGAAATGGTGAAGAATAATTGATCAGAAGATCTGAGGGGTCGGATGTGGCATGAGTATGGACTGAGGAGATCGGAGCAGTATGCTGGTGCCAATTCATGCAGAGTTTCTAGTAACCAGTGAAAGGAGGCCAGTACAGAGTAGCAATTGTTTCTGCTTAGTACCAGTGAAGGGTCAAGTGGCTGCATTTTGAACTATAGTTGCAAGAGACTGACTGACTCCCACACAAAGACCTGCAGCAATAAAAGCAGTTAGACAGACTCCAGACATCCAAAAGAGAGAAATGTTATTATTTTCAGCCTAATGTGGAAAAAGTTCCTACTAATGACAAACTTTATTTGTTTGTTTGAGTCAGAGTCACATGTATACACATTTGAAGACAAAGCCCAGGAATATTTTCCAATAGACATTTTTGGAACCTTTGTTTTCAAGCTGGAGAAAATGTTTGGCCTTCCAGCATTTGACATCCTCAACACAACTTAAAATACACTGGAGGTTTAAGTATAGTTGCATGTTGTCAGTATAGCAGCAGTAAGGGATGTTGTATTTTCCAAACAAAAGGGCCAATGGAAGCTTATACAATCCATATCAAATAGGGCCTAAAATGGAGCCTTGGGGAACACCACAGGAGTCAGCAGCGGGTAGAGAGGTCAGAGAGGTCACTTTTCTTTGAGAGCCACTGGCAGTAAAAAATCCACAATGTTATACTTATTCTGTAATTGTTTCATTAAATCAACTACTTGAGAGAACATATTGCAGGATTAAAACTAGAGACCTCGGTGTAAACAGGCTGACTACGCTAGAGCACACTGAAGCCTCGTGCTCAGTGTCCTTACTATAAGATGTCCAAACTTGATCATTTTATCTTCGGGAGAAGTAGAGGCTTGTATCCGCTGTAGGTTGATACAAGTGGGTCAGGCTGGTTGTTCCAAATCTGCACATTCTGGTCCAGCCGGTCAGGATAAAAACCAGTAACTGGAAAATATACTGGCCAAAACAGACAATAGACTGACTAAAGTCAACATACCACGCAGGAGACATGTGATCATTTTATTAATCACAAAATATCGTCTCAGCTGGGTATTTGAAATAAATTTGTTAATGATAAGTTACAGGGGCTATCACATGAAGAAAAAAATTTAAAAATTAATTATTATTGCTGGGAACATCCTGCCTATGCCACGTCTTTTAACAATAAACTTTAAACCTTTTGGTAGACAGACAAAATTATTTCATGAGAGAAGGAAGTGCTCTGTTTTATATCTCCCTATAAAAACTGACTGACAGAACAAGAATTAAAATGATCAACAAAACAGCTGGAACACAGCATGGTAATTATGGGTTCATAATTCACTCCCTCTGACTGTTTAACAAGCATGGTTTAATGCTTGGAAATGCAGTCGAGTAATTAATTGGAAAATCCATTGTGTTCTTGCTAGGGACCAGAAAAGATTTTATCTTTGGAATTATTGTTGTATGCCATCACAAATATATTTCCCAAGGTTAAACATTTGGCTTGGTTCAATTATCTTATTATTTCTTTTTAAATTCAAATCAACTGAATTATGTGATTCTTGAAATACACCTGGAATCAATTTTTCCTTGACGTTCACTGCCAACTATCAGATTTATGGCCTGTAGTGAACATGGATGCACTTTTACATTTTAATACAATAAATATGTCGCTAAATTCCCACACGAAAGACAGTTTGTCAGCATAGCATACAAAAAAGTTAAAAAATCTGTAATCACTGCAGGCAATGCAACTTTGAATTTCATAATAGCTCTCTGGCATTTTGTTTACAGTTATATTTGAAATAGAAGGGGAAAAATGATTTATAGGCTGCCATGATGATACATGCTGCAGAGGCACATTGGTTTGGAGCAAAAAGCATATGTTTCAGAGGTGAAATGTAAACTGGCAAAACAAATGACTGATTTATGTGTTTTGATGAGTCCTCATTTTCCATCTGATCTCAGTCGCAGACAGAGACGAAATACAATTTGACAGAAATGTTGGTTTTGAGTGAGGAAATTGCCATCCACAAAAGTTCTCCAATGACCTTGGAGCAACATCAAGACATGGAGCGTTTAATGACTTCGCTCAGATTAATATCAACACAAAGCCATGGCGTTATTATAACCAGATTGAACTGATGTGCTCAGTGAGTTGGTAGCCAACAACCCCAGTCACTCGCAGCAGGAGACAGATTGTGGGGGGTTGAGCAATCAGCCGACGGCAGGGTTAAAGAGCAGTTTTGGGACATGTGGAAAACTTTAAATGTGGAACAATGACTTTAACTGGGCCCTGAGTAAACAAACCCACATCACAGTAGACCCAGTTCCTCGTGCGTGAGTCACTGCTATCACCCATAACTTAAAAACTCACACGTAGATCCTCAAACATCCTCTCTCCACCAGTGTTGATGAAGAGCACTCCCCTTCTCTCAACAGTACACTTCCTGTCCTTTTTCAGGAATGCAGCATTTAGTGAAAGGGGTCTTGGTGATGGGCTCCACGTGTCGTCCAACTGGTGAGAAAGGATCCAGAGGTGGGGATTTTACATGGCAACATTAACTTGAGCCACTTGTCAGGATATATCCTGGAAGGGAAATACTATTTTACTTTGTAATGTCACCACAATGTCCATTTAACCCTGTCCCAGAGCTTTTGACCTTACCACATCTTCCTCAGCAGGTGGAGTTTGCCCAGTTATGGAACTGTATAGTTAATTCTTGACCTAGGAAACAGAGGATTAAGAATAAACTTTCAATCTCATCTTTTAAGTCAGCATGGACTAAAAGTTATTAAAAAGGGGGAAAATGTAAATTTCAACATCTACAATTGACTGTTAGCTATACCTCACTCCCCTTTAGTTATTGTCACTACATCCGTCGAGCTTTCCATGCCAACATGGCAAGGAGTTTAGCAGTGGCAGATTTACCACCTTAAATTCTCAATTAGGTCAATTAAGGATTTTCAGCTGTAGCTAGGGAGCGTAAGACAATTAAAGCAAAGCAGTGATTAGATTTATGTTTTAATGTTTGTATTTTCAGTATGCTTCACTTTTACAAGAGAAAAGAATCTGAGGATGAGGAGCAACCGATGATTTTGGCAAAGGTAATGCTGGAGCTGCTGGAGTCTAAACTTCTCAACAAAGCAGCTAACGTTATTCTGAAACTCTGAAATACTAGCGTGTTGGCCCCCAAGGGCTGGTTGTTCCAGTCAAGCATTTTTCTCAAGAAACCTGTAGCCCCACAAAATAATGAAGTTAGCTAACATGCCCTTTGCCTTTGGAAATAATGCAAGATTACCATTGCCGGCATTAAGCTAGTTAGTCAGAGACACTAACCATGACAGCTGGTAAACACACTGGCTCACTCATTCACTACTCCCTACTCCCTATCTAGAGAGTTCTATGTAGAGGACTATTTAGTGAACTCACCAGCAAAATAAAAAAACACCACTTTCGGACACTATTTGGGTGCATCGTTAATTACGCCATTGCTGTTGCACAATTAAAATGTGCCAAATCAATGTTGGCTGGGGGACCATTTTTCTATCAGGGATCAGGTATGGTATACCACTTTGTTAGTGACCATCGGTTTTACATTACTTTTCAAAATGCATTCTGGGATACTTTGGGAGTCCACCTTAGGGTTTAATAATTCTCATTAAGCATTACGGTTGCTAATGATTAGACAATCGTCCGGGGAAACATTTGCAGTCAGTTAACAGTCAATTTCATCTAAAAATGTGTAAGTCTGCAAAATAAGATCATGTGAAATGATCGAAAGCTTCAGAATAACTAAATTGTATTTGTCAGCTGCTGTTTCTAAGGTCAAAAATTTACTTTTAATCTCTACTAAATCTCTTTTGTCCTCACATGACACAACATTATCAACTATGTGGCATGGTTGTAGTGTAGAGTTCATAAACGTCTGTCTGTGTGGGTGTATGATACTAAAAGAACAGGCAATAGTTTGATCTAGATGTGTTCTCATAAAAAATCTGCTGTGCTTTTGTATCTTATAACCCCAGCTGAAATGTTTTCGTTTATAGAAGCAGACGTGTGCTTATGTGTCTGGCAGAATTCATGAACATGTTTTGGTTTATTTAAATCTTATGACCAAGAGAAGGCCATCTGGTGCTGCTGTAATGAAACTAACAATCAAATGAAAAGTACAAAAAGAATTACTTGTTTACTTCCAAACACTAAAGATTACAAGATTTCCAACACTGAGTTGACAGTTCCACCTCAGACATTATAGCGTTTGGATGGGGACAGAGTGGAGGATCAGGCTGGGTACTGCCTGTTCGGTGGGTAAACTCTACACACTGCAGCCATTCAGTTGGCCCGGCTCACTGGATAAAGTTAGGATTGTTTGTCAGCGGGCTGTAATGCCAGGAATGCTCAGTGCTGGCTCCTCCTGTGTGCGAGTGTCTCTCACACTTTCTTTTGCTTCTCCAGCAGCAGTTTGGATCTGTGGTAACACCCCCCACGCTCCCTGAACTCTGAAGTGAAATACCAGATTCTATTTCTCTCCTGCAAGCTATTTTGGTACCCCAACGCACACACCCACCACCTCAAATTACCCCACTCTCTGCCTCACATTGCCCCAGTAGAGACTGTCCTGTCTCATTGGCATTTTCTAGCATGTTCCATCATGACATCACTTTCTAAGTGAGTAGACACATGAACATGAACACACATTCGTCTGGTGATTCACAATCACAGCTTGAGTCAAACCAGCATCCAACTGCATCTGAGTCCTGTTCAACTCTCTGATCCACCCTGAGTTTAGGGTTTAATACAGATTTAAGATGTTTGACATGATCTTTTTCATAAATTTACATTTAATTTATTCACAGGCATACTAAGTTTATAGGTTATTTTAATGGCATAATTAGTGGTAAGTATGGTTTTTAACAGTCATAAAAAGTCATATAAAGCAAAACTGGGTTGCCAGGTGAACACATATGGTAGAAAGTCCAATATTTTGGGAAATTTGCTTAATCATTTTTAAGGATTTCCAAGAGTTAGATGAGAGGATTGATGCCACTTGCATGTCTGTAAGGTAAACATTTGCCTATCAGCACATCTAGCTAGTTGTTTTCCTGTTTTGTTTAATCAATAATAATGCATCATATATTATAAAGTGATCATACATTTTGTGTATGAACTTTAAAGTCCATAGTCCATCCACACAGGTGTTTTCACATGTTGAGTGATCGGACCTCTTCTATGGACTGCGTGTGTGTACCAATTATATCAACTTTTCCCCTCGCCCTTCTGTTGCTGTTGTTGCACTTTTTAGGGCAGGACAACGTAGCCCATTATCAATGTTATTTACTCAAGAACAGTACTTGACTATATGTACTTAGTTACATCCCAGCAGTGGTTAATGTTTGTGTATATTGTTTTTTTAAACCAGCCAACCAACCAAGAGCTCGTCCAAGGATTGCATGACCTCTTAACTCAATGGAACAAAGCTTTAACACATCCAGGCCAAAAGAGATTTTCACATTTTCATCACTATTTCCAAGTGTTCATGTTTTCAGACGTGTTTTCATGTTCCACATTTTCAGATAAGAATAAGACATACAAGCTTTTTTGTTAATGAGAAATGTATATGCTCATAACCCTTTCAAAAACCCATTGAATTAAAAATGCCTTTTGGAGATACAAGGTTTTCTCCTGACAACAGCAACTCATGATCTATAGTACTATTATTTATAACTGCAGGCTTCACAGCTTATTCTAAAGTGTGGGTTTCCTGTTCATAATACACTACGAGATAGCTATGGCCACAATTGTTTCTCTCCCCTCTTGAAGAACTTGTGATGAACTTATGGACGTTTCTCAGCGCTGTACCTCAGCAACACAGCAACACACAGACGACGGCCCACGCATCTCCTCTAGCTAAAGCTGCACTGTCAGCTTGCTCCAATCACGCAGTTCAGCAAACACATGTGTTTCCCCTTTGCACCCTCGGGATGATGTCACATCCACAGAGTCATGTGCTCTCCAAGTGCATCTTAATTTAAAACATCTCCATTTCCTGAGTCAGGTCAGTGTGATCTGAGTCAGGGGAGACAACATGGAGAGAAAGTATGCACCAAACAGAGGCACAAAGTGAGAAACTCCCTTTGGATAATGGGTAAGTGAGACATTATAATCGCTCCCTTAGGTGAATAAACCCTTTTTCAGAAGAGGCAATAGCACAGATAGCAGGCCAGGGTGACTTTGATTTGTGTTGTGGCAAGAAATTATGAAATCTCTGTCATTAGCGCGTCTCTGTCCTGTCATCACCCTCCTTTCGCACAGACATGTGCACAGAACCTCAGCCCACACGCATTTAATGTCTCCAAAATCTCACACAGTTTTCCCTGAGATCAAATTTCATGGTAGTTGATAAAAGTTGTTGAAATCGCTGCTACTACTTCCACTAGCGATGAAGTGTAATATTGCTTTATTCATACTCATGTTTTTATGATATGATAAGTAGATCAGGGTTTCAGCTGGAAGCCAGGGAAAGTGAAACCATCTTAAATGTCTTATATTCACCAGTCCAAAGAATCAATATTGTTCTACTGACAATAAAGATATTGTGTTTCAGCTCAACTTATGTGCAAACAATATAGGAAAGTTACGAGAACACACCCTTTGTCTTGGCACCTTTCTTCTAAACACTCACTGCTGCTTGAAAAACACACACAAAGGAACAACTCACTGACACTTGGATATTGTGCCAGAACAAGCAGAGTCAGTGATCATGACAGATTACCAGGATGTTGGATTCAAAACCTCTCTATTGGAATAGGCCTCGCACCAGAAAGAAATAATTTCCAGCATGTTTAGTGCTAAACTACACCCCAAAGAACCCTTCAGCTCATAACATAACTGTTCTCCAAACATTATATCCTTTGTTGAAGCAATGTGCTGTTATTTTATAATGGAAGAAAGGATTGTCATGTTCAGGGATAACCTAGACAATGAATAACAGGTAATAGATGATAATTAAGCACTGTAAGATTCCATAAACTATATGTCTCAGTGGACACAGGTAAATTGAAAAACCGCATTAGGAAACTACTACTACTGTCATTCAGGTCATTTGCATGTAGCAGCGTGTAGATGGCGTGATCCTTAACATGCATGTGGCTTACCCCTATCTGCGAAGCTTTCATGTCAAATCCATTCTCTACCACGTTCACTCAGAGTTACAAGAGTTACAAATACAGAAGAAGACTGCATCATCTCTACTTGAGCAGTTGCTCTAATGTAAAGAATCACTACAGAAGCCTTGAGAGCATTCATCATTTTGTATAAACCAATGTGAGTCATCTTAAAGCACTGACTAATGTTACTATAGATAAAAAAGTTGCAACAACTTGTAATAGTAAACTATCTTCTGTGTGAGCAGGGGCTCCAAAATCATCAGGGTCACTGCACATCACTTAAGGGGATCTCTACTGGTTTACTATTACACTAAACTCTTGTGAGTCCATGAGTCTCTGGCTCACAAGAGTTTAGCGTATGAAGAAAATTATAGTGAAAATTGATGCTGCAAAGGCTGACAAATTTTGTAGTATGGGGTCAACATCCGAAAACACTAAATCCTACAATTCCCATAATGCGGATTGATATTACAATAATCAGACCCTCACTGCCTGGTAAATGCCTATGTTTTACAAACTCTGCTCACAGTTTGTGACACAAGCATTTTTGTTAAGAATTTTAATGAAAATAAATTATTCTCCTTTTTGCTGGGAATCCCCAAAGGACCCTTTGGGGTCCCCGAACCCCTTTTGAGAGCCACTGCTGTGAACTGGAACTGTGACCACCACCGGCATCCCTGTATTTAACAGATTTATATAAAAGTTAAAGTAGTTCAAATATAGTCTTCAATAATACCACATTTCTAATGCTGTCTTTCAACACCTGACTTAAAAATCTACTTAGGAGTTCAATGTGATGAAGGAATGAGTGAGCGTGACACACAAATGGCAAAACAAACTATTTTTTGTTCTGTTTGCACAGTGGATGTAAATATTGACCCAAATGTGACCAGCAAGGCTTGTAAAGATCCAAGGTCTGCTAATAATCTATATGAGCTGTGTTGTTTCCACCATGTGTGTCTTTTGGTAAAAAAATGTTACGATTCTAGCTATACCTGTAGAGATTTTTGATTCTGACTCAGGCAAAATGACATGGACATGGTATCAGTCAAGCAAACAGGGCTGGGTTTCCAGTGGTAACATGGGTGGGAGAACAGGCCAGTCTTTGTTAAAAAGATTTAGTATCACTGAGGAGAGAGAAGCCATTGTGCTTTAGAAAAGCCCTTATTATGGTTCATGTCCTTGGATTGTAATGGATCCTCAGGCCCAGTTTAACAAATGCAACTCACTCAGGGTGACAGTATATGCATTTCAATGGGTCTGGTTGCTGGAAATGAGCCCTCTTGTTATCATCAGCTTATCAAGTATAGGACAAACAACCTCCCATCCATCCCATGCATCCAGAGTAAGGACAAAGGTCTAAGTCAAAGCTTCTGAAATTCTGCTTTTTTATGATGGCCATTTGAAAATACACAACTCGACTGTGTGAATGGTGAAGCAGATCAGATAATGATCAGTTCAAACTCACTGCAGACCTTAGAACAGAAGATTAAAATGTCGACAATCATTTCAGGCCAAGGTTAAACTAAAATAACCATGATACAATAAAAAAATAAATAAAAAATAAAAACTTTGTTTTTCCTTTTTTTAATCTCACAAAAATGAATGCTTCTGTTCCTGAAAAGAGATGGAGTTATCTAGAAAACAGTAAATGCACAGTTCTCATTTTACAGATGTTTTTAGAACATTTCATGGTTCATTTTAGGCACTTGGAATCAAACAACATTCCCTTTCTGAACAACAAAAATATCTTTGGTCCGGTATGTAATTCAAAAAATTATGAAAATGAACACCAGCTTCAATGTTAGTCTCCTCAAAAAATGTATTTTTGACATGTATAAAGCTTCATAAAGATATTATCGCTACATCTCAGAAATGACCAGCAATCTTACAGATGTTTTGCAAGACAAAACAAGTAAGAAAAATCATTGTGTCGGCTCAATCAGATGTACAGCAGTACAGGATTGTTTAAGTCAAGTCATATTTGGCAAACATTAGTTTCTTTTTTTGTATTTTCAGTCTACTTCCTTTGAAAGATAAAGAGTGACGGAGACATGTCCAGGCAGGTCTGCCCTTCTCATAGCCAGTTCAGCTACAGGGCAGCCACGTTTGATATGAGTTACTGCAAGGCGAAACGTGCAGCGGCTGCACATGTGCAATATAGTAATTACTGAAGTTGATGTCCTGGACGTATGGAGCCGGCTGGTAGTAACATGTGACATTTGTTACAGTGGGGATGGCGTTCTGCTCAGCCAATACCCTCAGTGCCAGCATTGAGATGAGGCTGAGCGTCTGGCGCCGCTCGTGGCCCATCAGACACACAGTGCTCTCGTTAACTACTTCGTGCAGCGTCATCAGGCACTCGTACCGTTTGTGCTCCATCCCAGCAAAGTGGTTTTGCAGGTAGGCCTCCAGTTTCCTCTGCTGTTCACCTATGTCAGAGAAGTCAATGAAGAAGCGTGAGCACATGTAGCGCTGCATCTGCTTCATGTCCGCCTCTGAAGAGGGCCTGAACCCTCTCACCAGTAGGTGGCAGTACTTCAATAAGCCGCCCCCTCTGATTTCTTCCGGGTTGCGTGTAGCTATGGTCCTCTGGCACAGGTGGTCCATGGCCTCCTTGAAGTCCCCATACACACTCTCCCCGATCACAGTGGGGTGAAAACTCTCAGACATGGGCGTCTCGGAGCAGCGGTCAAACAAGAGCAGAGAATCAAGGCAAATCTGGAAGGAGTCCACGCTGAATTCAAACTGCCGCCGTAAAGAGTCCACAAATTTTAGCTCCACATTCTTGCCTGTGTTGTTAGACAGCGAGATGAGGCTCCAGCGGTCCGTGTCATTACAGACTTTCACCAGTTTCTGTACATAGGCTTCTTTGAGGGTCAGTGCTGTGATGCGTTCCTTAGAGACCCCGGCTGGCAAGAAGTCAAACAGGCAGTCCAGCACGACGTCCTTCACCAGACGGAAGGCCTGGTCGTCTTTCAAAGACACGCCAAAGATCAGGTCCAGATCCTTATAGCCCAGTCCGGTGTCCTGATGGAGCACGTGGCTGGCAGCTGAGCCGTTCAGCCTCACGTCCTTAACACACACACCCCTCTCCTCCAACCTCGCCCGCACCACCTGCACAGGGACGAGACAGAGACACAGCATGTTACTAATGACAGGTTCTCTTTTAAGATAAGAGTAAAAAAAATGGGGGGTCAGAGGGAGCTCTGTAGTTGCAGAAATGATGAAAGAAACACACATCTAAAAAGACTCGAGTTAAACTAAATATGTCGAAATAAGCTCCACATGAGCCCAGTGGAAATCAATTGTTTGTGAAGGCAAGATCAATACCACTGCTCACAAAAGTCCATGAATGAAACCTAAAGAGCCCAAACAAAGAGCAGCAGAGCTGGTGAGTCTGTGCTCCACGGCCATCACCCTTTGGGTCAGATTGTCTTATCTTATCACAGAGATATGATTTATAATCCTGAATTTCATTCAAGAGAGAGTGAACACCAGTGTGCAGGTGAAGTGTAGTTGATCAAAATTTTTGCTTTAGGCTATACATCACAACCTCAGTTCATTAAGGTTCAGCAGCATTTCCCTTCCTCTGTCCCAGTGACCCGTAAGATGTTTAAACGACCTGGTCCCACCTCAGTGCGGTCACACTGGAAGAGGATGAGCAACAGCTGGACAGGGTATACCAACATCCCTGCTCGCAAGCACAAAGGGGAAACATGTCTGGGCTCTGAAATAAGACATCAAACATAGTTTCAGCGGAGTTGCCTGAAGGGAAATGATAATCCACCCTAAAAAACGTCCCGTTCTCAAAACATTTGGAAGAGATCAAAGTGTTCACCGGAAAGATCTGAATGATATGACACATCAACAACTAGCTGCAGCGCCCTTGTTTTATCTGGCAAGCTATTTGAGAGGTTTCTCATATTTATTCAGTGTATCCCTAGCAAGCAGGCACTTGTTGCTAAAAGATGGGATACATGTAGCTGACTGTGGCAACAAATGCATGCCCGACAGACTGTTCATGTAAGAAACACCTGCTCTACAAGCATTTCCACTGAGCAAACAACAATTGCACACAGTAAATGGCAAAATCTGCAGCACAAATGAGTTGTACACACTCACACACAATCCTAAATCTCCCTACTGGCACTGATCTGTCAGATTAGTGTCTGTCAACTCTCTCTCCCATGGTGATCAGATAACAAGCTGGCTCTATATATACACACATACTGGGTCAGGCTACAGACAAACAAACATTTGAAGGCAAATCAACCCCTCTAACAGGAGTGCTGAATGATTAATCGAAATATTATCAAAATAGCAATATTGCCCAGTGCAATCTACAAATTGCAGAAGCTGCACTGATTTGAGGAGGGTAAAATGTGTGACCAAACCGCATCTTAATGAAGTAGTGCAGTTTGTTTAGTACAGACCCCACCAAATGTCACACCATCATGATTTTAATATTTTTTTTAGTGCCACAAAAATGATCATTCCCACTGAAAAATGATGCAAATCATTATTTCTGTCAAAATAATTGCAATGGGATTTTTTTTTTTACAATGTCGTGCCACCCTACTTGGCGGCAATAGCACTGTAATCATTCTGCCATAAAGCCGTGCAGAATGGGTTCAAACTCCAATCAGAAGTGATAATATTTCTGTTTGTGTGCTTCTGTGGTCGTCTCCATATGTCAGCGCAGTCAGAGCCAAATTCAGGGTCAGGCGTACACTTAACACCTCTCCACCCTCTGACAACAGGTAGTCAGCCATACATACTTGAATACAGGTGAGTGGATAAGCCCCTGGCAGCACAGGTATGTCTCTGCTGGCTTTGCAAATCCTGCCAGAAACACAACTCCCGTCTAATCAAGTCGGTCTCATTTCTTGAGATAAAAAAGGAGCTTAATAAAAGTTAAGTGGAGTAAAAGTGAAAAGGGTTGTGTAATATGGAGTGGCTCTCTCATAGGCTCTGAGCCACAGGTTTGAGTTGTCAAGCAGAACTTGTGTTGTAATCATAGGTCTACAGTTACAGCTCTCACTCCTTCGTCTCCTGAGCTTCCTGATGCTGCGGGACAAAAGGTCCACACTCTCTTTCATGCCCTCTGTTATGCACCAAAACTGATTAAATATTTAGGCTTGACAGAATATTTTTAGGTTGCCATGACAGGAGACTTAATGTTGATCAATGTTCAGCCAACCACTGTCTGAATCTATGTGGCAGATGGCTGATTTTAGCTAAATAAAATTATGTGATTTCCACAAATCCCGGGGAAACGAGAGTCCCAAAATTTGGGGCTCAAACCTGCATTTAAGCCTCCTGCATACTCAATGGAGCATTCATGTTTCCACAACCACAAGCATGAAGTTCTGGGCTTCACAGGCTCGTTGAGCTCATCTTGAATATGTCAATGTGGAAATGAACTGGACAATTATACAACAGATTACCTGACTTGACTTCGGCGGTAGGAATCGGCTGTATGTTAATTTTGAAATTCTATGATGGCATTAATCTTGCACTTTCACACATGCCCAACAATGTAGAAACACCACAGGAGAAGTGAAATGTGATCCAGCCACAATGCAGTAACAGACTGGAAATGTGGAGGGACTTTGGTATGTGTGTGTTTCATTTATTTTAAGTCAAACCAGGGGAGTATATAACTCAATATGTTCCCCTCAGTCTGCTGTTTGAATGTGACAATGATGGACACGCAGACCAATCAGAATGAAGAAGACCTTTTCATATTTCATTTTAAATGGTCTGCTGGCTGTGCAATAAAATTAATATATATTTTAATTTAGTGTCACCAAGAGGCAAGATATACAAGCAATACATAGCAGTCAAAATTTCAAGCTCGCCCTCAAAACAGGAAACAGATCAAACCAAATTATGACATAATGTGTCACAGAAATACAATTAAGGAAGGAAGGATCCACAAGATCCTACACAGCCTATATCCTGGGTAGGTCAGTGGATCTCACATTGGAAGTTGGAGACCACCAGGGGTCCTAGAGAGGTTTCCAAGAGTGTGCAAGATTAGTGTTCACAGTGACTGACTATTTGATTCACATGTTTCACTGTATTCACTACTTACCCACCAACAGTGTGGTCACCTTTAATAATCAATGTAATATATAGTTACATAATATATGAATAATTTAATTCTAGCTAACTCTAAAAAGAAGGGATGCCCAAACTTAGATCTGCAGCAAACAATTAAAACGTGTTGTGGAATTAGTTATACGTGAAAACGTATGTGTGGGTTAGTACCATACACTGTATTTAAAAAGGTTAGTACCTGGACAATCTCGCGGGGTTGCACGGACAGAGTGGGGAAGTTTCCTCGACCGTGGATGGGGACAGCCTCCCCCAGGATCGAGTCCAAGCGTTGCACCTGATCCCAAGACAACACGCAGAACCGCCGACTCTGATCAGACGCATCACCGCAAGACATCGCGATGTTAACTCTCGGGTCCCCCCAACAACAAATTAAAAAGAAAGACAGAAAACAGCAGAATATGATGAGCTCTGTGTCTTCTCTCTTCAGTAAAACATTCCTATGGATGTCTGCAGTGTGCCGGTCCGGTTATCTATCTTTAAGTGCTGAAAAGTTAGTTGAGGCGGAGGTGAGAGTGGGTCAGCCGTTTCTCCCGGTGCGTGCCGCTTTAATCCGGTCAGTCTGCAAAGCACCGATTCATCTGAGGGTTTAAAGCCTCTTCATTAGCATCAGCCCTGTGATTGGCTCCTTTGTTTGGTCATTGATTATGGACGCCCTGTCTACAGGGAACACCCTTCAAATGACGCATTTGACAGCCTCCTCCCCTCTGCTCCACTCACTGTGCATCCTACATGCTGACAGGGTTTCCCCTTAAGGATCTACTGATAGTCTAATCTACATCGCCTCAACTGCACCTCTGAGAAATGAGCATGTGTTAATATATGGCCGTTTGTGTCAGATTGAAACAGATAAGTGAAACGGATTGATGGTTACATAGATCATTGTACAGCTGTGCAAACACAACATCTCCTTTTGCTCCTGTGTATTTGTTTTATTTGACCAGGGAGCATGCAGGATGTTTTCTCAGCAACGCCCTGCTTCCAGATCATACATTTGTAAAAACATAATTTTATGTGTTTTGTAGGCTTATTATTAATCACTGGCACATATAAAAAAAGACATTTTTATATTGAACAACCGGTCACAGGGAAATGCAGCATCAGGCCACTAGCAAAATGTGTTCTACTTTCCTCTTCAGCTTTCTTGTCCATTTGATCTAACTACTTGAGTACTACTACTACTAGATTTATATTTAATCAAATACATTTAAAAATGTGAGGCTGCAGAAACAGCAGTAGTCCCCTAAGCTAGGGTTTGCTTTTAACGGGACTAGTTCATCTGGTGTTACTTTGTTCTCCTTTATGATTAGATATAGCCTACTAACTTTTTTATGTGGTATAAAACACTCAGTTATTAAGATGTTGGAGCACCAAAATAGATGTTTCTGTCACAGGAAAACTTGGGTGAATTATCTTTAGCTAAGGCTATCTCACCATCTACCACAATCAGCCAGAGTGCACTGCAGGTTGGTTTTTACCCATTTTTTTTTTGTCAAAACTTACACCTATCTATGGCAACCCGGAACCACACCTATCTATGGCATAGTCTTTTTACATCAAAAAGTCTTTCTTTGTATTACCTCAATTTCTGACAAAATATAAAGGTAATACTACTACTGCATTTTGGCATTGTAGGACAGTAGCATATAGTCCTCCTCACTCACTGCCTCTAAAACATCCACACCAACATCAAAGATTCTGAAAAACTCCTATACTCCTCTGTAATAGGCACACTATTAAAAAAAACACATGATGCACATGGTTTTTTATCTTCATTGTTTTGTTAATAATTTAAAATAACTCATGTGCAGCCTCTTGCACCAGAGTCTGGAAATCCATGATCTATTTTGTTGAAATCCAGAAGTTCCTTGTCAGCCGCTGAGCACTTAATCTATGATAGCAGGCTTTTAAACATTTAAATAAAATGTTGCTTGCTAATCACACATTTTTATAGGTCCTTATCATTTTTGGTCTGGCCTTGTTTGAAGTGGAGGGCCTTACCTTTATATTGTTTGTTTATCCAGCTAATGGAAAATTAAAGGCTACAACCACACGAGCAATCATTCATTCAATTTGCTCACGATTGTGCAGTGGCTTATGAAAAGGCTCTGATAACCTGCCATGCCCTTTAAGCTTTCCATTTACGTTTTCAGATACCTCACTGCCACTTCTTTCCACTCTGTGGTGCAGATTGTTTTTATTTTATTCGTTTGGTGCAGACACAGAGACATTTCCTGTGGTCTGAACCGAACGCTTGTCAGCTTTTTATGATTATAATGTTCAACTGAGGCATACAAAATCATTACAGTGAGAGGTTATTAGATTGCTTTATTTAGCTGTTGTCAGATGCAGTCAGTGTCTTCCAGTTTATTTGACCCATCTGAATTTCCCAAATCTGTCAGTCTCCTCTGCATCAGTTTGTGCAGGAGTGGATTGTGGTCACATCGTCACGGTCTTTGTATCTCATCCTGTCCTGCAAGCAACTATGTTTAAATCCACTAAATATGCCCTAATGAAGGACCTCACACAATGGCAGACGTTACTCTTTCAGTGGTGAGAAGGACTTAAGATTCTGCCAGCATGTAATTGCCAATGTAATGAACAATACAGGTGAAAATGTCTGTAATTTCCTCTTTTAAAATGACCCACATACGTCATCATTTTTAAAATCCCTAACCGCTCATGCCTGTCCATAAAGTAGGTAAAAACCTGTTAAATGTTTACAAGAGAGTGAAGTTCACTTCATGATTGATCGTGTGGCTTTTTAGTGATGCAGCAATAAAACACAGACAGACGGAAACACACACTCCCCAAACATATGTGTGTGTGTGTGTGTGTGTGTGTGTGTGTGTGCATGTGCGTGTGTGGGTGGGTGTTCATTCACACACTTCTCCACTGTTCTCCACTGTCCACAACACACAGCTGGAGGCTGACAGTGTCTCACGGGCCTCAGAGAGGCCAGGTTGTGGGCGTACCACAGATTTCTGGTCTCCACCGAAGATCACTCCAAATCCTGTGATGTCAACATAATCCTGTCTCCCTGGAAACAGCATCCGTGGTTGTCGGGCAGCTGGGGCAGAGGCGTCTCCTGCTGAGGGTCCTGCCAGGTGCCGATGTGAGACATCTGCGTCATCCGACTATAAATAACCCACCATGTGGCAGCTGCGCATCCTGGTAGAAGAGCCAGCCTTTACCTGAATATGAAACACTTGGGGAAAGAGAGAGAACAATGACGGTAGATAAATGTCAGGCCACTTTACATTCTCAGGTTCCCTCACAATCTCGTGGCAGAGGGCGCCAGTCGGATGCGAAGTTAAGATGTTCGTGCAGTGGAAGACAAACAACACAATTTAGAGAAAAAGCCTCCTGAGATGTGTTTACCTCTTTGTGCATAATTCCTGATCTCGCATTTTTTTCATTTATGTCCCTGTCACTGGATCCTCTGTTTGTCCCTGAGTTGACATCCTGGTGCCATGGTGACTGAGACTGTGAGTCTAGTAGGCGTGGTGAGATAACCAGTATTTAACCACACCTTAAACAAATGATGCGTTAGACAGGCGTATGTTCCAGACCTAGCCATGATCAAACATTATGAAGAACTCTTGGTAGTCTTGAGTACGTAATATTAAAGAGCCAGAATGAAAGCCTGTTGAAGACACGCGTTTGTGCTCAAAGACAGATAAAAGACATCACAGAGTTTTGTTGTCAAATATCTCTATCTGCAGTTGCAACATGGGCAGCAAGAGGAAGAGGAACAATGCTGGGCTTCTCTCAAGTGCAGGGACAAAATTGAACGTCACAGTGTGTCATAAAAGCGTGGCTGAAAATTGATGTCCCCAACAGTGAAGTGTCACAATGATCAATTGTGCGAAGACAGATAACACTCTGTCTGTTGCACAGGATGAGACGTGACGCTCTTTTCACACTAGTCTGTCAGAGGCCCCTACAATCTAAGTGAATTATTTCCCCGAAAAGACTTTCCTCACCTGTCACTGAGCACATTCAGACAGGTCATACTAGAAGACCAAGTGTTTTCTATTATTAGAGTGTGTCTCACGTGTAACTTTGGACAGAACTGCCACAGCTAAAACAGTGATGCAGCTGCTTCTATTACATTGCATGTCTGATAATGCACTGCGTGTTTAGTCTTGTTTGATTTTGAAAAAAGTTGGATTGTATCAGAGTTGCTTTTCAGGCTCAGTGTGCCCTGGCAGCAGATAACTGGTCTATACAGCAAGGTTGAGTTGACCCTTCAGGCTGGACACAGGTGGGGGGCTACTTTGGATAGAGAGAGTGTATGATAAGAGAGGTAAATTTACTTTTCGGATTGCTCCAGATGACAAATCTATGGGACAGTGGAACAAGGTTATGTAAGCAGCCGTGCTGCTGACGTCAGGCTCCCTCCGCTGCCTGCTTGATTGATTATAGTAGTGCTTGGCAGAGTCAACCAGTGTGATGCTGGAAAAAATAAACACACTATAGATTCAAGTGACCTTATACATGAGCTCTCCATCTGTCCACACCTGGATGGTGAAACGGAAAAATACTAAATTGTGAAAAAGGAAACGAACACTATTTGGTTTTCTTTTATAAGCTTTGTTACAACTATTAAATCAACTTAAATCAAATCCTGACTAGTGTGTCCTGTTGCCCATACCTGATCATTACTAATAACAAACCTGTGATTAGTGATTATTATATAGTGTTTTATGTTATACAGTGATAATGAGTATGTTAACACTGGTTTAAGTAATAAAACTGATGACTTTATGTCCTAAGATAATTTCTGTTCATTTCATTGATTCTACGATAATTATTAAAAGAGTTTAAAAAATTTAACTGAGAGCTGTGGCATTATTTTCTGCAGATCCATAGTTATGCAGCAGTACCTTTGGCTAAGAGAGTTATTGCATAGTTGAAGCGCTCTGAAGTTCAATGGTCAAATATACTGTTAGGCTATTATGTAAGGCTCGGCTCACTTTACTCTCTCAACGGGTGAAAAGGGGGATAAAGCTGACTCACACTGAGGTTATGTATAACGTCAAAAACACTATAGAAAGAGAACGTAAGTCAAATAGTGGAGTGTTTAGAAACACCTGTACAACAAGGAAAGACAAGAAATTCATTTAGATGGGGTGATTAAATCTCTATACCACCAATAAATGCCCAGTTTATGTGACATAGAACTGAGAACTGGGAGTCATGCACCCATATTTTCCTGTATCTATGATGAATATGTTTTCTCCTTCTTTTCCTCAGACTCTCAGCCAGGTTGTGGATATTGCACATGTGAGCAATTCTGGCGTGTAGAGGAGCACATGTAGAAAAGAGGAATGTATGGCCCCGGTAATAAAACACCCTCGCCTCCTTCTGTCTGTCTGGGACATCCTAACTTGGATAGCTCCTTTCACTGGAGCTTAAATCATGTTATGCAATGTCCCAACACCCACCCCAATAGGACAATTAGGGTCCCTGTTGCAAAGTTACCTTGTCATATGCTACACAAAAAGAAAAAAAACCTAGCTTCACTTCCCAACTTAAGTGTTGGTAGATTCGCTGTGAGGTTCTCACTCGGGTATTATTCTCAATCGCTCAAATACACCCAACTACACTACAGAGACGCAGAAACAAGTTGACAGCTGCCTGCAATGTGCAGATAACCGCTGAGTCAACAAATGCAACCATAAAACCTTATAAAATAAACATGTTCTGTAATTTTCTCAACACATGTGCCTGGTGTAGACATTGCATATTAAAAGCTACCAGAGAAGAGAACTGGAGCATTTTCCAGAAGTGAGAGGGAACCCCTATTTAGCAGCGAGCTCTGATTTCATTCCCAGAAAGCCTGCTCCTCACCCCCGGCCAGTAGCAGAGAGAAAAATTCAGCCCGAGCGGCGATAAAGAGTGGAACACGTCGGAGAGCTATTGTGTCAACTTTGGGGTTAAGTACAGCAGCGATACGGAGCAGGTCCCTCAGGGACGTGGCCTGTGAAGGTCATGATCGTACCAGCACAGTTTGACTCATGTAACTGATACTGCTCAATGTCTGAAGACAGCAGAGCCAGTTTTATCCAACCTTTCAGTCAGGTTAAAACCTCCGCCCAAGTGAGCAACTAATAAAAATGTCTATGCCGCACATTTCTCAGATCTTCATCCAGATTTCTTAAATCCTCCCCCTGGAAGGATTAAGGGATCGGTAAGAAAGTGTACACCCCATCATGCCTCGGGTCAGAGAGAGCCAGATGGCTGCTCCAAGAGCTGCAAAAAACTTTTATGATGCCTAAAGAACAAAGTACACTTAATAGATTCATATATTTACGATCATCAAGTTGCAGGGATTTCCAAATTTGTGACAGGTGTTTGTGTGTAGTAACAACAACACAAGCTTTTGAACAAAAACAAACCTGGCTTGTTTTCCATAGTTTGAAAGATCCTTGTGAGGTTTTCTGGTGAAGGGTTGAGATTTATGTAGTGCTGTAACTGAAAGCAGGCAGGAGGCAGGCAGCATGTTGCACACATGGCCAAAAGCTGAGTTACAAACTGTACCCAGCAACTGGGGCTCAACAAACCACTCGAAAGTCACCCCACAGTCTCGAGCATTTTACTGTCTTTGCTACCTTTCTCCCCTTTACATAAGTTCCTTTTAAGTAACATATAGGTAAACTTTATATACGACAGGGAGCATTTAACCTGCTGTTTCCTCGTAAGGCTGTACTGTGGCTTTTGCTAAGACAGACATGCTGGGAATATGTCTGGTCATGCACTTCTAGTTACTCAGCATCTACTATCTATCTGTCTGTCTCCTTTTCCCTCTCACTTTTTTGTCGTTGCTACATAAACCTGGCCATGACCAAGTGCATGAAATTCAGTGGCCTTTAAAGTTATTGCACAACCATCACCTGTACATAATCACATTCTTACAATGTATGGCTGCCTAAAGATCCATCCACACACTAATATAATAGATTATACTGTTAAAGCCAGTGGTGACATGTCCTTATACCTAAATAACAAAATAGGTTGTTTGTCAATGCTCCCCAAAAGGACACATCTGAGTGTTTCCCGCACCACTCTGACGACAGGCGTACCAGACGGTAACTGCGTTACGTAAAACACATGATGTTAAACTCGTGGTTAATGTTGTGATACAGTCGCAGTTTGGTTAGGTGTAGGCTACAAAACTACTTGGTTAGGTTTAGGAAAACACCATGGTTTGGGTTAAAGTAAGTATGTTACGTAAGTCACGTAAATCATCGGTAATGCTATTTAACATAAAACTCTTTACTTTTCACATGGGACTTGAAAGCCAGTCTCCTGTGTGAAAGTACTGGTATTTGACCCATCCATCCACACCTTTTTTTATACAGTCTATGATCCACACCCGTGTGTGGACTTTCTCACTCTTTATAATACGTCACCTGACTTCCTCATTTACTACTGTCATACTGCCATTAGAGGTCACATCCACAAAAAAAGTAAATATGGGTCATAATAAGCTGCTTGGACTGGTGAGGACAGGCTGGAAGTACAAATATTTCATGATTACTTATGTAAATGTATTAAGTTAGGTTCCATTACTGATTAAATCAAAAACAAACATTGTAATCATCTGCTATCGAAGCAGCTGAATTGGTTTAGCCAGTAAAGATGCACAATGTCAAACTGCAGTATAAACCTGAAATATTTTAACTCAAATATATCAATATAAATACATCATTTACAGATTTTTTTTTCAGATTAATCATACAGTCCACTCAGATAATACCTTTTAAATGAAACAAAACAATACACAGTTTTTTAGGAATGAGACCAACAAAAAGCAGGAGGCTTCACCTGTCATTATACATTACACATTACACTATAACAGTAAATAAAGGTATTTAATTTTATTAAAACCATTTTTACAATTATATATAGAGCAAGCATTTTAGCAGTACAAAATAAATGATACAATTGGGCTTAACATGATTCCTATGCTATCAGAAACTGCCATGGTGTGAGTGATAGATGCACAGTGTTTAATGTTAACATGATGGTTTATGTTACAGAGAAATGTGCACATTGATGCATTTCTGTCCGGTGCAGAGGTCAGGTTGCAGGTTTTCTTTCGTGTTTTATAGTGGAAGTACTATGTACACATGAAAGCTGATCAGCATATCCCTTTTCAAAATCGTCCTGGCCAAGAAAGAACAAACAGTGATGAGTTATCAGACGGCATTTGAGCCTTAATATTTTTATTATTTTTAAATGACCTATCAGCAACCAAAGCATTTTTTTAGAAGATTGATCGAGGCCATATCAAAAAGTCTGCATAATAATGGCTGCTGTGATAAGGTCTGACCCTATGGTACCCTGGTACACTAATCCAGCTCCATGGCACATATTCAGGTTTCCATGGGGAGCTCTTTCCACTTCATCACGCACAGCTGAAGTTTTTCCACTGCAAGAACCGAGGATATCTTAAGTCTTTTTTACTTATTCACTTATCTAATCTGTGCACTGACAAAAAAACAGTCAAATACCAAATGTTTCAGTTTTACAGATACGGTATCTTGGGAAAGTGGAAATAGTTTTCTATGATTATTTAGGAGATATGACAACAGGGGGTGATTATTAGAGCTATATATCAAGACAAAGACTTTTATGTAGAACAGTAAGAGTTGCAGCTGCATGTCTGGGATGCAGTGGCAGCCCAAAGCAAAATGCAATAATTAAATAACAATGTAGAGTACGCATAAAAAGATCTCACTAACTAACCTGTGCAAAGGACGCTGGGCAGTGAGATCTGTAACCCTGCACTCCTCTCTAATCTTTCAACAAATTGGATTGGTCAGTACGCCTAATTCACAGCCAACCAATAACCAACACTAAACTCATCTATCATAGGCTTTATGTACTAAATGGCTTTCAGGGCTTATTAGGTGTTTACACATATAAGCTGACATAAGACACCATGCCCAAACACACAGATAATCAAACGTTACACCCAGACACATTCCAGGAATAGCAGTGCACAAACACATGGTTAAGTACTGACCAAACTCCATGCATGATATACTAGGAAGAAATCTTTACTTCATTTGGTGTCTGCTAGGATGCATGAGTGAGTTTCACATTGTGTATCTGTTTTGACCCTTGTCAGGAGATTAAACACTTTGCAGTTTTGTTATGGAAATTTTGCAGCATGCATCCCCTTGTAGAAAACACAAGTGTGCAAGAACCACAGGCTATTTGGTTGCATTTCAAATTGAACATCCAGGATGGAGACGTTTTAACCACCATGTGCAAGTTACCCAGAGGATTCAGTCGTTTAATGTTCCACCGGCAGTGGCAACAAACTATGTCTGCTGGCAGCTGCAGCCTCCTGGGAGCTGATTCAAGGTCGAGCTTCACCACCCAGCACGGAGGCACACTTTAAGCTCTCGAAATCACATTGACTGTGATGTTGACGGCAGCCCTGACTGTGAGTCATCTTTTTTATTTTCGCAGGGGTACTTCACTTCTGCTCTGGTCAGGCCAGCGAGCGATAAGGAGAAGACTTGTGTGAGTGTGGCACACGGCTGCACACATGACAGCACCAAATGTGGCTCGCTGAAGAGGAACGAGCAGGATGAATCACAGTGTGGGCAGCCGGAGGTAAATTGGTAGTGGGTTATTTAGTTTATTCGTTGTAAGTGAAATGGGTGGCTTTCCCGGCTGATCCATTACTGTCCGTTGCTCATGCGTTTCAAGAAAAGAGAAGTCAAGTAAAAGGGTCACATTAGACAATGAAGTTTGGTCAAGGCTGAGTCTATGACAATATTTAAAAGGCCTGTCTGATCGAACCCCTTCTACGCAGTCACCTTTTTTGATTAGAGTACATCCTCCAGCAGCAAAGCAGGCCACTCTCCCCCGCTGACTGGGTGGCCGTCTCTGTCTCTATGACACAGCAGTTGGGGTTAAAGAGCATGGCACACTCCAGCAAGCGAATAATCACCTGCAGCCAGCGAGGACTCAAATAATCCACATGTCAACACTGCTGACAAATAAACCCACTGCATGCTGATGGCCTGGTGCATTTACAGCTGTTGTTAAATTGAACTCATCTTCGCATATGTCTTCCTCTGCAAACAATGTTTTTTCTTCTAGGCGATGGAGGGCTGTGGTCAAAATGCAACACAGCTGCTGAGGCAGTGATGCTTTGGCTTTTTTCTTCTGCCAGATACTGGGCCAAAAGTCTGAACATCTGTTGTATGTTAGCTTAATATACACAGGTTGCTATACTGACATGCATCAGCAAGGAGTCTTTGGAAGTCAGATTAGGTAATAGATGCATAAATCCATTACGCTTATCATATTTCACAACAAAATATGTTGTTCTGTTGTGCAAGGTCCGTGCCTTGCCAACATGACATCCTCTGTCTGAATCCAGCCAGAGTTTTAGTTTGTCTTCAGCCAACTTTTTCTTCCTCCGTCACCCCTTCTAGATAGGGTAGACTGAGTATGGTTGTAACACTTTTTGCTTCAGCAACTATAACTCGAAGAATTTTTTAGCTAGAGTTCTCAAACTTTCATACAAAGTACACACATTTGTTCACTACAAATGGCACCAATTCAATTCTCTACAAGAATATCACAGACCTCGATTTGATGTCAAATCCATGGTGTTCCGTTGTTACAACCTACCCCACTACCGGGGAAGGTTTTAACACGTGCTGGGTTAAGTTGTAATAATTAGACAAAATAAGTAAAAATGGATGCCAGACCATATCAACTAGGTTGGTATAGCCGATTGACTTGCCCGTGTGTGTGTGTGTGTGTGTAGATTTGTCAATCAGAACATACTTACTTAACAGCATACTTAATAAACTCTACTACAATGTACCTAATTAAAGAAAATCTTTGTACATCCTTCGATCTAACAAAAACAAACATCTGTATGTGTGTATATTCTTGATCAGAGTCACAGTCAGTGCTTGCACTGCATACCGATGAGTATAGGCACTACTACATTTTACATTATTTGCTGGTACTCTTTTCAGCCCTCTCCACCGGTGGAGACTGAGTAGGGAGAAGATCAGGTTCAGATACATGCACCAGCATGTGAACTACATGTGAATGGAGAGTACTGGTCACAGAGCTGACAAATGAATGCTGGTGAACTCTGGAGTGCAGGCTTGGTAGTCCCAGAGTAAAAACAGTAAAATCAACAATCAATCAGCAATCAAAACTCCCTAGTTGTGTTACAACCCACCCCACCCCGGTCAGCCATTGTTTAGCTAGCTGTATTAGCATAGTGATTTGAAATTATCAGGGTAAAAATGATTCACGTTGCCCAAGAAACTACATTTTATTCTGATATAAGTCATACAATTTTATCTGCAATAGTATAGATACTACACAAAACATAGTCCAGGGAGGAAGTAGGGAAATACTGATAGGATCTCTCCTATCTTATCTGTAATTGGTGGAATTGGTGTTGTTACAACCATACCCGGTGTCCCCTGCAGTAAAAATGGTATTAAGATACATTTTTAAAAATTGCTGTAAAGTAAAAATAAAGTCCTAAAATTGCATCCTAACTAAATAAATTTTTTTTTATATGTAAAGACTTCTCTCCTCTATGAAAGGAGACAGCAGCCGCCACATGTAGACACTCAATGGTGATTTCGGTGGAGCTTAATGCAACATTCTCACTTTATTGCACCCAGTAGTGACAGCTGAGAGCAGTCAGACTCCAACCTCAGCTGCCACGGTCAATCCGTCGTCCTCACCGGCCTTCAGGATATTTTTCTCCAGTTTTCAATTTCAATAATTACAGGCGAAAATAAAAGCGTCTTTTTAAAAAGTAAAACCCGGAGCACAGAATAAACATCATGCCATCAGCTATGCCAAAGAAACAATTCACCACAATGAAAAAATATATCTATTTTGCATGGCTATTTCCAACAGGGGGAAAAAAGTCCAAAAGACTTAATCTTATTATTGGGCAGATGGAGAGAGGATACAGTTATACTGTCTTTAATTTTTGGCTTCTGGTGAATATATAATGCATATGATCTGGTTTGTTAACAAAAGACTTTGAGGTTTATTAGCTAACAAAATGTGTGTATCCCATCCTGAGTTACCCTGTCACCTCATTGTATATCATAGGCAAATTTATCTAGTCCTAACCACACACTTTTGTATTACCAGATCTTCGCCTCCTCATTGTTTCCATGAGGGAGCTGTCAGAAAGGATGAACCCAAAAATCACTGGTGAAGCAAACTGAACATTATAGTTTGACATTATTTCATGCCTGTTTAAAGGCACTGTAGTTTCATTAAAGCGAACACAGCCTTTGCATGCTAACTCTACATATTTTTAATTCCGGAAATCTGAAACAAAAATAAACTGGAGGTAAAAAGAGCCCAAAAAAGCCCAAATCAACAAAACTCATCATTTTTATTAACCAAATGTTACAGTTCCACTGTTACATCCTACGAAATACGAACAAGTTTGTTCATACAAGCACTGCTTGTAATTGTTTATATAACCTATGGGTCTTGATGCAGACTGATAAATGAACGACCCACTGACTATGGCAACGTGGTTCTTCACAAACTCACAACCTATGTACAGCTTCAACGCTCAATTACAAAAAATAAATATGACATCAAAAGGCCTTTCTGTTAATGGTGTGTTACTAAATTGACCCCTTACTAGGCTGCAGTCCGTATTCACAGGCTGCCCCCTAGTGGCACATACTAACTCTTGCTGTTTCCTCCTACAAGAAATGTGTTGCCTACTCATCATCATGAAACAGAGGGTGAAGTTCCATCCTGTAAAAAGTAGGAAAATAAGGTTGCAGCCATGAAAATTGCCCTGCATGTAAAGAGGTCTCAAACATTCCTACAACATTACTCTGCTTGACACAGTCCACACATTGGGCCCGTGCTGTAATAAACAACATACTCAGGAAAATAAAAAGCAGGTGCTCAGTTGTACCAAAAGCATCTCAGTAAATCATATTCACAAAAAAACTGGCAGCAACAAATGATTTTTGATTTTGAGTTCAAATAAATACTGGGTTTTGACATCCAACCAAAGCAATATGTAGAGGAACTACTTCTGAAAATGCTCCAGTCAGTTAGTGTCCAGTCATACATGAAAAATATCTGCACAAATTCACTGTTTCACCTGTTTTAAGTCTAAAGTGATACACCTCACAAAAAGAAAACGGTATATGGTGTAAGAGCAGCAGACATTCAAGACATGCAGAACTGATTACAAAATACAGCAAAAACCACGATATGTATACATTATACATAAAATAAAAAACTGCACCTCGCCATCCCTCTTCAAACTCTGGAAATCCTGTCAAGCTGCATCCACCTGATGATGATGCTGTGATGATGTAGATCTAGACAACAGGAAATAGCAGCACATGACATAAGGCTAAACTCTTGAGTCGATCATCCTGAAATGGCTCACTATCCAGAGCTTGCCAGTTTAGTCAATCAAAACTTTCTTTTCTCTGTACATCCACACTCAGACTTTAAGTATTCACAGATTTAAAGACATTTGCATAAGGTATTAGCGAGAACCTAAACACTGCGGTTGTGACGTATGGCTTGAGGTTGTGTGGAAGGTGTAGAGGCATGTTCAGGGTGTCTTCGTAAAAAGGTGTTAAAAAAATATCTCTATATTGTGCTTCCAAGTATTACTAAGATTTACCTCCATCCTGAAGGACACACATAGTATAGTAGGACGCTGTTGATAAAACTCACAGAAGATAAAAACCCTCCAGTTAACGCTCAATCAACTCATCAATGACATCTTGAGATACCAAGTGGCAAAAAACAGCTCGACCACAACTATGAAAAAATTTATATGTAGCCAGAAACATTGCCAGTGTTACAGAGTGGCATTACGTGCAGCAAGACGAGCGCACAAAGACTCCTTCTGTTCTCTTATGGTTACTGGGTGTACTCAGCGTGGCGGGATAAAGCCAATGTCAGGTGCATTGCCTAGAATCAAGGTGGCGCGGCCCAGCGACGGGGAGGGAGAAGCCAGACGGAAGGCCGGGTTGATGGAGTGCAGCGAGTCCCTCTTGCTACTTCTGCTGAACGTGGGACAGCCAGTGGAGGGTGACACTTCTGTGAAAATCGCTGCCGTGCTGGAAACCTCCTGGCCCAGAGGGGTGGTCTTTGGGGTGCCAGGGGGGCACAAGCCATGAAAGTCTAATGTGTGGACCATCCTCTCCAGCACATCCTTGGTGCTCTGGGTGCACTGTGTGAGAAGGGGAAAAAAAACAGTCAAGGAAAAAGCACTGAAATGGGCCACATCATCAGTTTGTGTTATTAATGACCGAACAGTAGGAACAGGACAAACACATATAGAAAATTCTGCAATGTGATTTAAATGATTAGAACTCATAAAAGCACAGTGAAAGCGATAACAGCACCAATGAGGGCATTGTCAAAAGCTTCAAATGGAGGAGCATGGAAGAAGTGAGGCAGATGCAGACAATACAACACAGGTAGAATGTGTGGAAAGATGCTTCTCCCTGGGTTTCTTCTGGCTCTGATCACAGTAGAAAGGAAGATGTACAGTTTATGCAGACTAACTTGCATCACCATGCATGCACAATAACGCCCCAGGCACACTCATCTAACTACAGAGAGTACAAGAGTAGGATCACCAGCCTTCAAACATGAGCTCCGTCCCCATACCAGAGTGAGCGAGCGAGTGTTAATGACAGGAGAATGAATGGTAGTGAAAGCATGCACGTTAAGGCAGCGTACCCCTCCACACCATCACTACAGCCCAATCACAAGATCTGCCCCACCTGCGCTTGAGTTTATGCAACACCAACAAAAAAAGATATTTCTTAGAAAGGAAAATATCTATAAAGATGGTGGCGATTCCAAACCTAAACACAAACCATGTGTTATCAAAAATAAAAGACACAATGAAGAGATGTTGTGATTGGTTTAAAGTTCAAACCCTACTCTTACCATCAACCGTCTACATGCGGCAGTGCCCTTCAGGCTGTGCAGGAAATAGCAAAATCCTGACAGTTCTCCTCCTAGCAGGGTGGAATGGATACAACACTGAGTGTCAGACCTTTCGTCTAGCAATTATGTTACAGACAAACGAAACAATGAACTCCAAAGAATAACCTCAGAAATTACAACTTTTCTTCTTCTCCTTTAAATATGCAGTAAGGAGCATGGAGGACTGAAAAAAAAAAAAGGAAGAGGCAAAGTAAACTCAAAACAGAGGCCAAAATACAAAAATAATGTTTATTTAAACACATAAAAGAAACTTTTAAGGTAAATAATATAAGTAGGTCAAAATAGAGCAATATAGCTAATTATATATCAGACATTTAATATCCCGACAAAACAGTAACAAATGTATTGAAGACCTGTGACAAATAATGTGTGATGAAAGTGCTGAAAAACCAAATACATAATATGATCGAATATCATCTGCATGTCCTACTAAAAAGCAGTAATTAAGTCCTTTGTGTGTGCACCTTCACCACAACATACAAGCAAACCCAGTACTACAGCAACAGGGAGGTAGATACAGCAATAAGTTGAAATGTAAGCAACCAAAAATGCAAATCAAATATAAAAAAAGGTGCAACAATTGACATGTTTACTGTCCCACAGCACCAAATGACCATAATATATGTGCGGCAGTCTGACTGGGTAACCTCAACAGATGGTTTCATTTCTGGCTGTAAAAACTCTTAAAGCTCTCTGCCCATGTTCTTGCACTGTGAATTGCTCAATGATGTCAAACAGTGTTACAGGTGGTTTCCAAAACATTTTGTTCCAAAGCTCAAAGAACAAGCGACACAGCAGTATTATTTCAGCCTGCTGATAAGTAACCTCTTCAGTAGAAGTTTCTGTTAAATGCCAGCTCTAATTAGCAAGCACAATCATTTCTACTGTGGATATGGATGTCAGCATAAGCTGAGCGCTGGTGATGTTTTTCCAGTCTAGTCATAGACAACCTAAGAGGCCATCGATTATTTTAAAAAATCCATGCTCTGCTTTCTGTTGTCATAAACAATACAAAAATAAATGTACAAGTTTCATAAACCTGTGCGCAGATTCAACACACCACATGTTGACAACTCTAGTTGAGGGAGTGAAGTTGGTAGTCTGGAGGGTGAAGGAGTGGACACACAGTGGAGAAGGCACACGGGGGGAGGGGTGGGCAGCCTAACAACAACACAGGAGCTATGGGGAAGTTGGGACTTGGGAGGGACCACAAGCTGGTTCACCCTACCATGTGCGTGTCATTCTTGGCCACGAAGGGAGGCAGCTCGATCTCCGTGGCAGAAGCGGTAGGGACTGTCTCGTCAAGGGACAGGAAACCTCTTCGGTCAATCAGACTAGAGAAGAGAACAGAGGATTGTGTTATGATGCACTAACATGAACTGTAACTGATGCTATCGTCAAGGAAGTGATAACGAAACCACTGGTACTGAAAAGAGGAACATGTTGGATTAAAGAAAAATGTGTTGTTCAGCTTATATTTCATAAGGGGGACATCTTAACTCACCTTGGGGGCATGGGGCCACATAACGTCGCACAGCAGTTGGTTATAATATGTTGTAACTGTACGGGTTCCCAGACTCCTCTGCACCCCTTTTACTTGACCAGGAGCCCTTTATCTGCACAGTGAATGAATAAAGTAAGCTGTCAGTTGGAGGATCAAGTCTATTTTACACAATCATGACCCAAAATGTATCATATATAGATGCAGGAGTACTTACATCTTCATTTGTTGTGAGGTTGGAGGCCACTAAGTAAGTATGGAAGCCTGAGAGGCCCATTATAGACCAGATGGAGAAGAAACAAATCACCAACTCCACCACAGTGCACAAGGAAGAGGAGTCAAGGCATGATAATTTTACCAATGATTATTTCAGACAGATTAAGCAATTAAAACCTGATGATTAAAAGCTATAACAAAGCTCAATGTGTGTAAGTTGTTTTTCTGCCACTGCTACACACAGGCTGCTTTTCTTCCTGCACAAAGCACGACGTCTAAGAGATACTGCCACTGTGTGATGATTTGTTGAAATAAAACTAGTTATATACTTGTGTCATTTATTTAGACATAGAATAGAATCATTGAATTGTAAACATGTCTATGCAGACAGTTGCAAATAATATTTGATTTGTAAATTGGCTAAAAATGGCACTATCGCCTTGGAAGCCCAATATTCACAGGAGATTCATGAAATCATTGTTTTTTATTTTAATATGAAAACTGATGTAATGTGTTGCTAAAAAATGTTATCAGAACATCTTCTCTATGAGGTAACTAGATAACTAAAGATGACATGTCATGCATACCATGAGGAAATGAACACACACCCTGTCTATGAATAACAAAACGACCTTCTCTGCAGTCACTCAGCCTATATTTGTCTAGCCACTGACATCATCTCATAAGGACATGAGGCAGCAAACCTACTGGAAAGCCATCTGCCTAAAAGCACGTCTTTGCTGGATGCTAACTCTCTGATCCTATTAAGCGCTGGCTTAGGCTGAGGAGCAGCGGGAAATGCCTTGTCAACAGTGTAACGTGTGTTGTTTCTTGGCGCAAAACAGTAGCATATTTAAAGATGTCATATATCTCAAAAACAGTTTGATGATGTGAACACTTGGTATGTACAAAAGGATATCTGGCAGGGCTCTCTTGAATGGCTTGAACAAGGCTTTTACCTGCTTGAGAACCTGGACAAAAAAAGATAAATCAGAAATAAAATAATCTTTAGAGTGGTTCTTGATAACATGGCTGGAGCATCCCACAACTACTGAGTGCATGTGTGTCTTCATACGGAGTGAAAATACTTACGCAGGGTAATGTGTGTGATGACACAGCCAAATATGAAAGATGTCAGAAAAGACAGAGAGATGATGAAGCTGTAGAAAAAGCGGTAATTGCGCTTGCCCACACAGTTCCCCACCCATGGGCAGTGATGATCAAATCGCTCTGAAGACGGAAAAAACAGTACACATACCAGAGATTAGAGGTACATTTATAGTAGTTGTACAGCTGTAAAGCTTAATAACAAACATGCTGTTACTGAATTATTATAAAACACAATCACTACTTCAGCTAAATGACAGGTTCACAATTTTTCAAGTAAAACTGACAATCAGGTTTTAATATGATCATTGAAACCGTGTTTTCTTGCTGTGATCATTCCTCCTGTTGATACCATAACACATACAGAGAATCCTTCCAATGTAAGTGATGGGGGACAAAATCCCAGGTCTTCGTTCTGTGCAAAAACTAAATCTAAGGTTTAGCTTTGGTTAATTTGAGGCTTTGTGTTACTATGCCTCAACCACAGGCCAGCAAGTAAACACTGTCAGGCAAACGCAAAGTGGAACTTTGTGCTAAAATGCTGTAACTTTATGAGAAACACACATGATTTGATTAACTCAGACTGGCTTCAGATGAACTTAAGAATACATTTTTGCACTGAAGGAGGTCTGTATATTTTGTGCGCCCCATCTCTTCCACTGAAAGGAGGTTAGGAAGGGATATTTTAACAGCCGGTATAGAGGGGGAATGGTTGCAGGAAGCACATGGTGTGATCACTGTTTTAAGATCATCATTTAAAAGGTGTATTGTCCTCTAACAGCTCCAACCTTTCAGTCTGGCAAAAGACACACTTTGCAGTCAAAACCTTGGCAATGCTATTAGGTTGTTAAGTTTAATTAGTGCGGTTGGGATAAGTGGTAACTTCCCCGCTAAATCCTTACCCACACAGTTGTCACACAGGCTGCAGTGGGAGGTCCGAGGAGGCCGGAACATTTTACAAGTGAAGCAGTATTTGAGCTTTACCACCTGCTGGTTGATAAGGATCTCTTTGGTCCGCGGAGGGGGGCGATACGTAGAGGATCCTGAGGTATCTTAAAATAGAGAAGCATAAGGGGAGAGACTCACTGGGACTTGCATTTTTGATCAAAACAGTTCACACAAGACACAGTCAAATTATATAACAAGGAATAAATAAACACAGACAAAGTTATGTCTGGCTTTTGTGCTCTTCTTAGGTCTAGGTGTGCAGTTCAACAACAAACACTCAGAGATCCCCCATATGGCAAAGCTCTTTTACCCAATCTGTCCCACAGCAAGTATGCAATTCCAGGGTGTGCCTTACCTATCTGCTTCTCTATGTCTGCTGCTTCATCTGGAGTGGCCCTAGGTAAGATGCCTGGATCTGTAAAGCTGGTTCTCAGCAGGGAGAGGACCACAAACACAAAAAGCACCGCACCAATCACAGGTATGAAGACGGTCAGATGCTTCACCAGGAATGGGCAACTGTAAGAGAAAAATATGGGTTTGTTTCAATCTGCCATAGTCAAAAACGCCTTTAATCCAAGTATATTGTCACAAAAAGATTAAGCAACGGGAATGTGACTTCCACACGCCTGTAAGCAGCAACGACCTTTCGTGTTGCATTCAGGGCTCACAGGAAAGAAACAAAGAACATGTCTAGTTACTCACTCGAATGCAAAGAAAAGGCCACAAGTGACAACAATAAGGCCCAGTGTCAGAGGAAGGACACCGCTCTGTCTGGCCAGCATGATCCGTCCATCGCAGAAAAACCTGTTCTTCCCCGGGAACACTTCCCATTTCCTCCGCGGCCGCTGCACTTTCTTCTCGGTGTGGTTCTGTGCGGACGAGGGCGACACCGACAGCGCTCTCGGGTCGATCTGCTGGTACTCGCAGTTCTTCATCGTGTAAACAGTATCGACACAGTATCGGAGGTAGCTAAAGGCACACACGTAAACTCTCTTTTCTCGCCGCGCTATCGAGAGACAATACTCTCAAGATTCAGTCATTCTACACTGATATTTTTCCTTGAGGGCGGTTAGCGTTCAGTTGCCCATCCTGAAACCTAACGCTAGCTAGCTAGCAAAACAGCAAAGGCAGAGTTTTATGAGCTGACTCAGGTCCCGGGTTGATTCAAGGTTAACTACCATCTTTGGTAGTTAAATTAAAGCCATTCGTAAATAGAAGTACTCATTTGGTTATATTAACTCGCTTTTCATCAACAAAAAAATCAACACAAACAGACGTGCTTCGGCTCAAGCTTCTTACAGCAGTTCACATTTCCTTTTTTTTGCCGTCAGACAATTTACGTCACGGTGTTTAAGTCTTCTTCTTCTTCTTTGTGTTTTTACGGCAGCTGGCATCCATTGAGTTGCATTACTGCCACCTTCAGGTTTTATTTACCCTTTGCTTCCATTCATACCAAAACCCGCCTATCTAATCCAGTCGCCCTCAGAAAACCAAATATCCATTTCCTACCCTCCACACTTTCTCCATACTCCAATAAACTTTTTACTGTATTATCTATCCGCCCTATTTTTTTAAACTGTGTTATCATTTCTTGTCTTTCCTGAGTAAATTTCCTGCATGTTATAAGAATATGTTCTACTGTTTCAGCCTCCTGATATTGTTCACACATTCCTGTAGGATGTTCCTGTAATTAAAAGTGTGCTGTTAAGATTGCTATGCCCAATTCTCAACCTACTTATTATCACCTGCTCTTTCCTCTTTGCTCCCCTGCTTCTTGATATACCTACTTTGCTTTGGATTCCATGTAAATGTCTCCCTTTTATTGCATTATCCCAGCTCTGTTGCCATTGTTGATTTACACTTCTCCACACTATGCCTTTCCCCTCTGATTTTGATAATTTAATGTTGACTTCAACATCTCCTTTTTTAACTGCTTCTTTTGCCACCTTATCTGCTTTCTCATTTCCCTGAATTCCCGAGTGTGCAGGGACCCACAGAAATATGACATTTTTCCCCTACCTAGCTATTCTTGAGTTCATAAATAAGACTTCATAAAGCAGGTCCAGGTGACTTCTAGTGCATGTCTTCATGCTTATAAGAGCTGACACAGAGTCACTACATATTAATATTTCCTTATCACTAATTTGTTCTGTCCATTCCAACGCCATCAATATGGCAAACAGTTCAACTGCAAACACACTCAGACAATCAGATGTTCTTTTGCTAAGTTCTAACTGATACTTAGGAACAACAACTGCAGACCCTGTTGTATCTGTTTGCATGTCCTTTGACCCATCTGTGAAAATCTGAATACTTTCCTTATACATACATTCCCTATAGCTATAATATACACTAGTTAAATCGGCATTCTTATTATTGCGTTTAATCTCAAGTAGTTCCAAATCTACAAATGGTACTTCTAATTCCCAGACAGGTCTGATAGGCCACACCACATTTGCGCCAAACTCTTTATCATATACCCCTGTATCCCTTGCCATTTGCTCTCCTGTCCACCCAAAACTTGTTTTTTGTGTTGTCTGCTTCTCCCAGCACGTCTGCAGCACCCTTTTTGCTGGATGGCTATCTCCATGCCCTCTTAAATTTACCCAATAATTAGCCCCCAGCTGCTTCTTCCTCAGCCACAATGGCATTTCACCTGCTTTCACTTGGAGAGCACATACTGGGCAGGTTCTAACCGCTCCTACACACACTCTTAAAGCCCGAGCTTGTATAACATCCAGGTCTGCTAACACAGATTTGGCTGCCGAACCATATATAATACTTCCATAGTCTAACCTTGATCTTATTAAGGCTATATATATGTATTTCAGCGATGCTACATCCGCTCCCCACCCCAATCCTGCAAGACACCTCATGACATTTATAACTTTTTTACACATATCAACTACATATCTAATATGCTCTCTCCATGTTAATCTCACATCAAAATATACTCCCAAAAAACGAAAACTTTCGACTCTCTCTAAATTATTTCCACACAATTTCAAATACCATTCCCTGACTTTCTTTCTTGTGAAGAACATAACTTTTGTTTTTTCCACTGAAAACTTAAATCCCCATTTTGTTTCCCACTTTTCAACATGATTAATTCCATCTTGCATTTTCTTAGCTACATATTCCACATTTCTCCCTCTTTTCCACAATGCTCCATCATCTGCAAACAATGATCTCCCCATATCAGTTGGAATGTTTACAAATACATCATTTATCATAATGGAAAATAAAGTTGGACTTATTACACTCCCCTGAGGTGTCCCGTTTTCTACTATATATTGGCTAGATAGTTCTGCTCCTATCTTCCGGTGTTGACATCAACACGCAGACCCCGTGATGATTATCTGTTTGGTTTTGATTGACATGGGCAGCCCAAAGTGTTTTTCCCACATAGAATAATTAAAGCCCTTAATATCAATCAATCAATTTCAATTCAATTTCAATTTCAATTTTATTTATATAGCACCAAATCACAACAACAACAGTTAGGTCTAGACCGTACTCTGTGATGATATTTACAGAAGCCCAACAGTTCCCACCAAGAGCAAGCACTAGGCGACAGAGGCAAGGAAAAACTTCCTTTTAAGAGGCAGAAATCTCGAGCAGAACCATGGCTCAGGGTGGGCGGCCATCTGCCTCCACCGGTTGGGGGTGAAGGAGAGGGAGAGAGAGAGAGAGAGAGAGAGAGCAGGAGAGGAATAGAGAGAAAAAGAGAGGGATGTAAGGAGAGAGAGAGGGGAGGGAGGCAGCCTACACAATATACACACAGAGGTACAGACAGTGAAGGTGATGTTGCTATAGACTAAATGAAAAATGGTACAGATATTTATAATAGTGTTAATGGTAACAATCGTAATGTTAATGATTATAATAACAATAATAACAATAAGACTAGCAACAATAGTCGTTGCAGCAGAGGGTGTCGAGCAGGAACACGGGGGCAGCAGGTGACCCGCACCACAGATCCAGACTCCACAGCTCCAGAGCCAGAAAACCTGCAGGAAGTGATAGGAGAGAGGAGAGAGACGAGAAAGCACAAGACTACCAGAAAGGGGAGAAGTTGTGTTAGTAACATGCAATAATGGGATGAGGTTGCATACAGAGGGTGAGAAAGTAGAGGAGAGAGGAGCTCAGTGCATCATGGGAAATCCCCCGGCAGTCTAGGCCTATAGCAGCATAACTAAGGGATGGTTCAGGACTCACCTGAGCCAGCCCTAACTATAAGCTTTATCAAAGAGGAAAGTCTTAAGCCTACTCTTAAATGTGGAGATGGTGTCTGCCTCCTGAACCCAAACTGGAACCTGGTTCCACAGGAGGGGAGCTTGATAGCTGAATGCTCTGGCTCCTAGTCTACTTTTGGAGACTCTAGGAACCACAAGTAACCCTGCATTCTGGGAGCGCAGTGCTCTGGTGGGGTAGTAAGGTACTATGTGCTCTTTAAGATAAGATGGTGCCTGACCATTGAGAGTTTTGTAGGTAAGAAGAATGATTTTAAATTCTATTCTGGATTTTACTGGAAGCCAATGCAAAGAAGCTAAAACAGGAGAAATGTGATCTCTTTTCCTGGTTCCTGTCAGAACACGTGCTGCAGCATTCTGGTTCAGCTGAAGAGTCTTAATGGACTTTTTCGAGCAGCCTGATAATAAGGAATTGCAGTAATCCAGCCTAGAAGTAACAAATGCATGGACTAGTTTTTCTGCATCATTTTTAGACAGGATGTTCCTGATTTTCGCAATATTACGTAGGTGAAAAAAGGCGGTCCTTGAAATTTGCTTAATGTGAGACTTAAACGACATGTCCTGATCAAAGATAACTCCAAGATTCCTCACAGTGGTGCTGGAGGCCAGGGCGATGCCATCCAGGGAAACTATATCTTTAGATAATGCGTCACGGAGGTGCTTAGGCCCCAGAGCAATAACTTCAGTTTTATCTGAGTTTAACATGAGAAAATTACAGGTCATCCAGGTTTTAACATCCTGAAGGCACATTTGAAGTTTAGCTAACTGATGAGTTTCATCTGGCTTGATCGATAGATATAACTGAGTATCATCTGCATAACAATGAAAGCTTATGGAATGTTTCCTGATAATATTGCCTAAAGGAAGCATATATAAAGTGAAGAGGATTGGTCCGAGGACAGATCCTTGAGGAACTCCATGACTAACTTTGGCATGCATGGACTCTCATCGTTAACATGTACATGTAAATCCTGACTGAAAATCCTCAAATAAACAATTGCTCTGTAGAAAGTCACACAGCTGTTTAGCAACTGCTTTCTCCAGAATCTTAGAGAGAAATGGAAGGTTAGATATAGGTCTATAGTTGGCTAAAACATCCGGATCAAGTTTGGGCTTTTTCAGAAGAGGTTTAATTACAGCTACTTTAAAGTACTGTGGTACATAGCCTGTTGATAAAGATAGATTGATCATATCTAGTATAGAGGTGCTGACTAAGGGTAAAACATCTTTAAGCAGCCTAGTCGGGATGGGGTCTAAGAGGCAGGCTGATGGTTTAGATGAAGAAATTATTGAAGTTAGTTGGTAAAGATTGAGGGAAGCAAAACAGTCTAAACATGTATCTGGTTCTACAGCTGTTTCTAAGGTTCCTGAGTTAAGAGATAAGCTGGTGCCAGTTGAGGGAAGGTCTTGGTGAATTTTGTCTCTAATAGCTAGAATTTTATCATTAAAGAAGCTCATGAAGTCGTAACTACTGAGAGCTATGGGAATACTTGGCTCAATAGAGCTGTGACTCTCTGTCAGCCTGGCTACAGTGCTGAAAAGAAACTTTGGGTTGTTCCTATTTTCCTCTATTAATGACGAGTAGTACGCTGCTCTGGCATTACGGAGGGCCTTCCTATAAGTTTTAAGACTATCTTGCCAAATTAAACGAGAATTTTCCACTTTGGTGGAACGCCAATTCCTCTCAAGTTTCCTCTCAGTGTTTATTTGTATAGCACTTTTAATACAACAGCCATGTAACAGAAAGTGCTTCACATTATAAATGAAGAAGACAATGACAATGATGCCTGTAACACCACAATCTGTGACCTATCAGATTCTGTGACTACACCCAAAAGACGATGTTTTCCCTACCATAACCAAGTACTGTTGGAACCTAAACACAACCAAACTGCAACCGCTTCTCATCGTCAACAAAGCCTCTGGCGCGTAACTTCCCATTTGGGTCACAGAATCTGATCACAGATTGTGGTGTCACGCCTCACCCCCCCTCAAGACACACATACACACACACACACACACACACACACACAGCTTTAAAGTAAAAGGCAATAAAAATATGAGGTTTAAATTTAACAATTAATTTCAAAAAAGCAAAAAAGCATTTTGTACTCAGTTCATACCGTCAGCTCATACCAGTATTTTATGAGGTTATTGGGGGGGTTACATACACATTGTGGGTGTTATAGGCTGTTTGCAGTATTTTATAGATACAAAAATTCCCAGTTAATGTGTAGTACTTTTATTAATTCATAATTCATCCCAGCCCAGACATTATATGACATACCAGGTACTACTTACTTATCTAAAATTTAGCTTAATCATTTTTAAAATGATTGGCTTCTGCTTCTTGGTTCTGCTAAACCTCATCCTGTGTATTGTGCATTCCAGAGACAGAGAAAAGCATTACCAAGAGGGCATCATTGACTACTCTGGTATTATTATTATTTTGCTGAGCCTGTTTCCAGTCTTTGTTTATGTCTAATAGGAAGAGATGAAGTTGAGGAATATATGATGTATATCTACAGTATAGTAGTACTAGTAAAGCAATCTGCATTTTAGCAAATTGCCAAATACACCTGTCAAACCCATACATACCACTATATATATTGTGCTGTTTGACTACAAGTCCAATGTTCTGTGTGCATATCAGCTGTGACATTATTCAGTATGTTTCCAACTTTGTTACACCACGAAGATTAGAGTTCATGACACTTTTGGAACAGGGTTGAGGTGTTTATTAGTTTCATTTGTGTTTGGTAATATTGCACAACTTAGTAGACTTACAGTGGGGAGAACAAGTATTTGATACTGCTGATTTTGCAGGTTTTCCTACTTACAAAGCATGTATAAGTCTGTAATTTTTATCATAGGTACACTTCAACTGTGAGAGACGGAATCTAAAACAAAAATCCAGAAAATCACATTGTCTGATTTTTAAATAATTAATTTGCATTTTATTGCATTCCTGTAGTTCTTGATTCTTTGTGGACAATTGTTCTTATACAAAATATTTTTTTTAAACAGGCCATATAATTTAAACCTATACAACCAATGACAATGCGCACCAGAGGAACACCATGAGTAACAGCTTTCATTGTATTCATTTTTGTCAAAACTCTTGCTTTGATTACATGATTGTTTAGAAAAGGTGTACAAATAGCCAGGGGTCCACTTAAATTGTTAATTTTTGTGTTGGGTTTTCCCTAAAACATCCCCAAATAAAAGTTCAGAAGTGCTGGGTGGTGCATTCAAGTGTTTCATGAGTAACAGCAGCCTCTAGTGGTTTAAAAGAAATGTCTGCAAGTGTCAAGCAAGGGGGATACTCTACACTTGACATGTCTGTGTCCATTACAGTGTAGTAAAGGACCTGTTTTGTAAGGAAACCATGAAAAAAAAACTGTTTACACAGAAAGAGAGAAAATATTTTACATGTGAAAATATATGCACACATTTAAAGTAAATGTCTGAATTCATTCTTGTTTAGAATTGTCAAATGTTTAATTTTTAAATTCCAGGCTTAACTTTTGCAACCAATGTACTTTACAACAAAACACAATACAGCAGTTTTACATTAATGCCTCAACAAAAAACATGACCTTTACATAAAAAATTAAAGCTAAAATGAGGATCCTTTTACAGCAACAAAATCTGTTTTTACATCCAAAACACCCCAAAATATAATTTGGAAGAATTCTTCCAAACATGCAGTGCAATATTAACGTGAGAAGATAAAATTCAACGCTTCAGCAAGAAATAGTACAACCAGTCTTCCTAAGATTTACAACTAAACGGTGTTCAATAAAGTTTCAGGTATATTGTACATGTGAGTTTGTTCTCAAACGGTTGCAAACACATTTAACTGAGACTCATTCATGCAGTAGTAAACACAGCTGACTATTGCATGAATGAATCTGCATCAAAAATGTAATCATGTCTATAAGTTCTATGTAGGACTGAGCAGTATAATCATAATATGAGGCAAAGTATCTGATAATTGATAAAATGTTGCATCCATGTATATGATTATAATCACAGCAATTTCTTTGTAATGCTACTGCAATGAACAATTTAACAATTGATTGATGTGCTGAAAAAAACACCTGTGCGTGGATTTATGGCATTTAAAATGTGGTATACAGCCCAGTCCTACATAGAAATATTGCATTTAAAGCCCAGAGTAAGTCATGTCCATGGCAAGAAGTTACAATGCAGTGCGAGGCCCAGCACCCAGTAAGAGAGGAAGTATCCCAGGATGCTCTGTGTGGTAGGAGAACAAGTTGTAAAGTGTGGCAGCAGAGCAATGATGGGGTTTTGAGGCGTGTGCTTGCATCCATTTCGTGAATGTGTCTGTAGCTGTACGTTGGGGTTTGAGGTTTTCCTTCGATGGAGAAGTGGTTCATTGAGCAGGAGCAGATGAGCACTTATCCAGAAGGGCACGGGAGACGAGGAGGCCATGAATCTGGTTAAAACCTAGAAATGTAGATTAAAAATGGGAATAAGTGGAATGAGTTGTTCCTCTCACCCGGACAGATTAAATGTGCCACAAGAAGATGATTATACAATTTACTTACCTGCACATGCATGCACAGTGTTCCAAACACCAGGAGTACTGTTGAATGTACAACATACACAAACACCCTGGGGTTGAACAGTCCCGGTGTGGGTTTGTCAAGCCCTTTACTTGCGCCGCTCTCCCAAAGTCCGAGTCTCAGACACAGCTCTGGGTTAGCTTGAAAGTATGCATAAGCTGCCATTATGCCGAGGGTAGCCATGGGTAGAGCCAGAATAAAGTTTGGTATCTGCTTCAGCTCAAAGTAGCGGAGGAAGCCCACGTCCCAGTACACATCCTGGATATGAGAATAAAGCAGGGGGAGGGGTCTCATGCACCAGAGTGGTGGTGGACCATTTTCATCAGGAACCCTGTAGCCCTTCCGCTCAGCTAGTGACAGAAGAGCATGTGGGATCCGTTCCAAGGAGACGGATGGTGTGCAAAACGTCCTATACCCGTAATACTGGAACGCACAGAAGGGAAGGGCAATAATTGCAGTTCCCAAGAGGGAGGTTAGCAGGAGACGGATGATGACCCAAATGTAGTGCAAGACTTTAGTGTGGCCTTTTGTTGTTGTTCTATATACACGAATTTGGGAAATAGCGTGCAGTGATGGAAGATATAGTAGGAATCCTATGTTAACAAGTCCATTGGATCGTGCTGCAGTGGCTATACTGAGCGCCAGGCAGGCCCGAAAGGTGAATCCTTTTTCCAGGAGGAACAGGCCACCGAATGTGAGCGCAGCAAACAGGCTCTCTGAGTATCCGGCAGTCATGAAAACATTGGCAGGTGTGATGCAGTAGAGCAGGCTGGAGAGCAGAGCAAGGCGCCTGTCCTGAAGAACTATCCTACTAAGCGCATGCAAGGCGACCACACTCAGCAAGAAGAGGGCACTGTTCCCCAGGGCCACAGCCACCAGCAAACGCCCCCGCACACTCAGCCAGCTGCTCAGAGGCCACAGTACCGTGTCTGCCAGGCCTCGCAGGACGACAGGGAAGAGCGGGAAGAAAGCAAAGTTGTGCTCATAAAGGTATCCTCTCTCAGCAATGAAGAGGTAATGCTCGGCATCCCAGTGAGAGAGCCCACCCAACAACCACTCCACCGCACAGTCCAAGTACAGAGGCTCCTCTGTCCGGGGGGGCCTGAACGCATCAGCATCATGGTCAGGAATGGCAGCATTCAGGACCGCCTGAGAAGAAATATTTTTCAATAAACAGAGGTTTGCTGAACAGAGAAACAAACCACACACACACACACACACACACACACACACACACGTGTACAGTCACTTTGTCTGTGACCTACTTATCACAGACTGTATTCCCATGAGCACTATTCGTTAACTACCACACAGAAACATAAAATTGCCAAGGTGACTTCAACATCAGAGGGATTTAAGGTTAATAACCTTAGTTTATAGCTATAACATTATAGCTATAAACTGGGGAAGCTAGATTTGCAAATTACATCCACCTCGCCTGAAACTTACCTGCAGGAACAGTGACAGACCCCTGGCAACTGTGGCAAACTCCAGAACTGCTCTGACATCCATGGTCATTGATGTGATGGACAAAATCTGAACAAGCCAGCTGTGACAGGCCTGAACATTATCGCTCCTACGAGACAGCCACTGTCGGCTTCGTCGTGTTTTCTAGAAAACATAGCTTTCTGTGAAAAAAATATTCGACAAATGACATTTCGCGTTTTCATTGATTCGACAAATTTCGGAGACGGTAACGTTAAACACTCGCTTTGTTAAGATAGCCACGGTCTTCAAGCAGCGTTTGTTTTCTCTGGGTGCAATCTTTGTCCTCATATCCTCACCCTGCAGCTGCCTGCCTCTTTCGAAAGGCACTTTTCACTTCCGGTGTATCCCAGAACGCATTTCAAAATAAAAGCGCATGAGCCCGGGCGAGGAAAACCTTGGAGTTTTCGTAATGCATAGCGTGATAGTTAATTGTTTAGCTTTTATTGACCTAAGTTTTATAACATATCTGCTTTGATTTTACTGTAACGTTGTAAGTCAAATCTTGTGATGACGTGACGGGTGAGATATTTTCTCTGTCCAGCAGGCGGCGCTCCACACCGTCTGATGGACTAGTTTCTCTAAGTGGGGCAGCTATGTCATTTTAAAAATGGGAAAACATTTGTTTTTGCCAACCTTTTAAGTCTCTCTTGTCTATTAATTGTGATTGGCCAGATTTAAGGTGAATATTCTCACACAGGCCTTTGTAAGTAATCTTACAAATGTGGGTTTTATAGAATATTTTCACCTTATTAAATGTGCATTAAGTGGTTTCTTACCCATTATGTGTCTTGCCCGATTAGGGTATAAGCAGAAATGTTTAACTTTCATGGAGTAGAGTACTGTTTAGATAAGTAAGTTAATACAAAGAGAAATCGGTCCTACTTCCTCAAACTTGCTGATGGCTCTGGTGCATTGCAGTTTTATTTTTTAACATGTATGCTGGTTTTTACTGAAACATAAAACCAGAATTAAAGCTAATGCAAACAGTGAATCCCTGAACACTGCCGCAAAGATACATCCATGTCAGAAATTCTTTTGAACCCAATTTGGATTTGATTGTCCAGACGAGCTCATTCCAGAAGAACAAAACCATCAAACAGCTTACGAAGATTTAATGTACATTTATTCTTACCACGTGGAACATATAGTATAAAGATTTCATACTGAATAAATGATATTCATTGAGCCAAAAAAGGGAAAGGGGGGAATTTACATGTTGTATTAGCTACATAGTCTGAAATACAAATATGCAGAATCCATGACTGAAGAAAAATTGTCAAATGTGTACTTCATCTAGTTTATTTTTGTTGTACCAGGAGATAACAGGTTTGAGCCGTGTCTGCCGTACTACGGAGCTGTGGAGAGACCAGGCGAGTGGGTCTAATCAGCAGGGACTGGAGGTCACAGACCAAACTCACATGTCAGCCTCAATCCCTCACCGATAACAAGTGTGAGAATAGTGACACAGACAGGGACAGACACAGAGAAAGGAAGTGTAATGTACAACATTATTATATACACCACAGCAAAGCTGTATCTGAAGCTGAAAACCAGTCCTAAGAGGTGATTTCTTTTCATTAGGGAATTCATACAATCAAGGGATAAGAGGAGGTAAGGGTGTTGTAGGTTCTTGATACTTTGGGGAAGAAAGCCATTTTCTGTTTAACACCAAACTAAAATGACCTCAAAATTCTAGAAGAGCTGCATCTTCTGCTTCTGTGTGAAACGTGTTACAGAATGCTTACACTCAAGAGCAGTACGGTACAGAAAATGTCCTACAATCTACTGCACACTGCACAGGCCTCCCCGGTGAAGGTGTCTATTGACAGCACTTTGTCTACGGTCGGGCTGACTGGTGAGAATCCAACTACAGCAACTACAACCATTAGGCCACTTGTCAGTCTGCTTCACCTCTGAACGTCAACCACTTACAGACTCATTGTGCCCTCGAGGGGAGAGCTAGGGCACACTGTGTCTCCCAAACTCACTGTAAACGAGACAGCAACTTTGGTTACAGTTTTTGTTTTTCAGCTATTTATTTATTTATTCATTTATTTAACTTTATTAAAAAGTACTTTCCCCCAAGAGCAGAACAGTCTCCAAACCGTGGTGCTCTGCTCTGTGTCATCCAGATGGCATTCGTGTTGCAAGTAGTGTCATTTTATGGGCATCTTTCTGGTTTGTAATCCACCACAGCTCTGTGATTACCCTCCTCGAGCAAGGACGGCCTGGGGAGGGCTCAGAGAATGGAATCTGAAGGATTTTCATAAATTAAAGACAGTCACTTGAACTCTCCTTGCCCCTGTTACGCACACAAGCCAGGTTTCCAGGGAAGAGGGGACTGAGGATTGAAAACCCCAAAAAGTGGAGCCACAGCTCCCTACATCTGTCATGACTGGCCAATCAAAAAGAGTACATCACAGATAACATGAGAAACCAGCGAGTTCATTAGGGGAGACACTGAAAGGTCGAGGAGTCGGGACTCGTGTAGTGTGAACTCTGAGTGGTTCTCCTCCACCTTGGCTAAGGCGTGCAGAGCCCGGGCAGCTCGCCGCATCATGTCCGGGCTTGTGGGCTCGAAGTGCATACCCTGTAGGTGTAGTAGAGAGCTCTGGCTCTGCTGAAGCTGTGTGGCAGCCAGACTGTCCTCCAGGAAGCCCAGCAAGTTGCCCACACTGCCTTTCTGAACAGCAATTGCTCGGGCTGCCATAGTATCACCCTGGGCCAGGTTGGCCAGTAGGACCACCGCCATCTCCCTGCAGACTGCAACCTTTCTGTCTCCGATTTGCCGCACCAGGTTCCCGTACAGCTTCTCCAACCGACTGAATGGCGGAGTGGCCAAGATGAGGTCCACGTTGTTGTCTTGGATGCTTAGTTTGCTTAGCGTCTCCAGGACCAGTCTCTGAGGTGACAAAGCACTGTGGGGGCCCAGGGTGGGGAAGGGGTCCTGGGCCTCTGCTGAAGGGCAGACAGCCCAGTGGAGAAGACCATCCAACAGAGGCAAGCAGATGCTCTCGGGGTAGACTGAGAGGTCCAGTTGGCCTGAGATGTTCGCCAAAGTGACCAGTGTGTTCTCTCTCAGGAGCCCGAGGCAGTCCCACCACCATTCATCCCTTTGGCCCATTCCCTCCTCTGAATCCTCATCTTTCTCATAGGTGAGTGGAGCCTGTTTGCGCTCCGGGTGCCTGTGGTGGAGCAGGATCAAGCGACCTAGTAGCAGCAGCAGCCCTGGATGTTTGGACATCTCGTGGTCATTGCCTGGCACAAAGGAGAGGCTGCGGACAATATTGGAGACACAAATGCAGCGGCGGGCTAAAGAATCCTGCCAGTTAGCCAGTGCAATGAGCGGCCCCTCATCTTTACTGTGAGGCTCATCCTCCAGGATAGTGCCAGTCGGCTGTGACTGCTGGGTTAAAATACTGCCGGAGGAAAGAACGGGTCTATTATTCTCCTGGTGACTTTTAACACCTTGCTCAACTGTCTTTGTCTCAGAATCTGTTTTCCTGTCTTCCTCATTACTGAATGAGGGGTTGGCCTTCTCTGAGACTGCAGCTTTCTCTAATGAGGAAGAAGTCTCTTTTGGCCTTTCTTCTTCATCCTGATGCTTCCTTTTCTCTTCCTCAGTTGGCAAGCAATTTTCCAGTATCTGTTCTTCGGGGACTCGTCGCCTCAGCAAAATTTGGGGCACAGGTATTCGTTCCCGTGGCTCCAAGAAGTCTTTGCGTGGTTCAAAGTGGGTCTGGATGTGTTCTGTTGAGTCTCCCCCTCCAGCGCTCCAGTGAACCAACCCGCTGTCAAACTCTTGCAGTTTCCCATGATTACTGGACTGGCCAGCTACAAATGGGTCTTTCTTTCGTACCACTTTGAGGGGAAACTTGTCAAACTTGCTGGCCTGTTGGGGTCTCTCATGGGCAGCTAAGGACTGTGAGGAACCGGACTGCTGGGATGAAGAACCCTTGCTCTTCCTCTCCTCATCTTCTGTCTTTTCATCTCGACCCCGAGCCTCAGAGCACTGCTCTTGTTCTTCCTCCTCTTTCACATGAGCTGGCCCCTCCATTTCTCGTTCCTCTTCTTCTTCGTCGTCGCCATCTTCTTCCTCTTGTTCCATGTCCTCTGCCCGTGGTTCCTCTTCTTCCGTGCTGTCCCAGTCTCGTTTCAAGGCATCAGGATCAAGTAGTGTCCTCTGACCAGGGTCTCCCACCTCATACTCCCGCAGAATGCCAAAGATTTCAATGAGGCAGCGTCTGAAATACTCAACCACCAACTCTAGCAGGCCAGGTAACTGAAGAAAGAACATAAATATTTATTTATAATTTATTCTATAATATTACATGATTACTATGCATAGGGTACTGTTATAAACTGTCATTAAGGGCTCACCGTGTTGAGATCAAAGGTGGAAATACTGCTGTCATCATACAGGAGAATGTTGATGGTATCTAAGGCCCATGTACTCTCAGCCAATAAACCAGACTTTAATGACATCATGACTCTCCAGGCCTCCGGAGTTCCTAAGAAGTCAAGACAAAAAAAAAACACACATTACAACACACAATTAGTACCAAATACGCTCTAAGCAACAATTTATTGGTGGGCTAAGCAACATTAGGCAGTGCTGTCAATAATAAACAAGGTCAATATCACAAGATGGATACGATTTTTATAAATCTAAAGTCATACCGATATCTTTAACGGTGAGCCTCCGACGTGGTTTCAGGACAGGATGGGTAGCTTCTATAGAGCCCGGGGGAAAAGGCATGTCTCGCCTTATTAGAGGCGACTGCACCGGAGGGGGCACTATGTGAGATGCAGGCACTGGAGGGCCGGCCTTCTGCATCTTCATTACTCCGTGCATATAAGGAGATTTACTAGGCGATGTTCTGCTCTCCATGGGGCGGGGCATGGAGGCGAGGCTGGACACCTGTGGAATGTGGTTCTGCACACCCTGAGGGGGCTGGTAGTTGGACTGTACTGAACGAGGCATGGGTTGGCCAGGCCCTGCTGGACCATAAGGGGGCTGTCGTGGGCCCATCTGACCCCCCCACTGGCCATCATGATTCATGCGCTGTTCTGATGACATCATTTCCTCTGAGCGGTTCATGCCAGGGAAACCGGGTGCCTGGGGTGGACCCCCAGAGCCACCCTGACGGCCTGGATAGTTCTGATAGTTAATGTCTCGTGGTCCCTGCCACATACCTCCCTGAGGACCGTCAGGGCCTGACTGCATCATCTGAGGGGGCATGTTGGGCTGAGCGTTAGGCCCCGTTGCTCCCTGCATCCGTTCACGACCAAAGGCAAAGGGGAACTGATTGCCTGGGCCAGGTGGACGGCGATCAGAGCCAGGGTAGGGCCCACTGCCGCTGTACTGATTGTACGGCTCCTGCTGTGCTGAAGAGGGTGCAGAGGCACCTCCTTGCGGTTGCTGCTGCTGTGGTGGTGGTTGTTGTTGTTGTCCGCCATGGAAGGGCCCACTGTACTCCGTCTCATGACGTTTCGATGGAGGGTAACCCCCTTCAACAGGACGCTTGTAACTCTACACATAAAAAAAAGGTACAGAGAGACACAATTTCAGTATAAATCTTGTAAAAATGAATACATATCACTGATTCCTGCTCAAAAAAACAAAACGCTAATATTTGATAGCATCTCAGTCAAAGGGAAAAACATACTAAAACAATAAATAACATTATTTGAGCACAGTGAGAAATCATGTAGTGCATAAGGATCATTAACCTGTTGTTGTGGGTACATTCCAGGCGGCTGATTTGGGTAGGAGCCAGTAGGGGGCGTTCCCTGTCCAGGATACTGATTACCATAGGAATCATGCCTGCAAACATTAAGCCTTGTCAGTATGACCATGAAAATATTGTGCATCTCTAAATCACTGGATTAAAGCCATGGCCCACTGTTACACATGTACAGTCACACACACAGCCAACATTGATATATACAGTGATTTAACAAAATACATCCAGTAGGGTTTCTTTGTTTACAGCTTCACACTCAATTTCATTGCACTGAATCTCTATTATTCCCGTCTCCTTTGTATCATCATGATTCATTGTTTTTCTCCAATCTAAAATTTGATTATACCCAACTCTTTTTGTTAACTGTACTACTTACTAGTTGGTAAATAATAAAAAAAAAACTTAAATCATTGCAATTCAATGTAACTCTATGCTTACATCACATACAATACGCCTTAACCAAAGAGCTGTGAAGATTACGCAAGATTTGGAGTAACTATTTTACCCATTAAAGGTGGCAACAATGTTCATGATGTGATCATGTTTTGATTAATATTTGTGAAAATAATAAATATCAAAATAATGACAAATTACAATGTCTAACAAAATGGTACAACCGGAATAAAATAGGCTGTCTTGTAACGACACTGAAAAACCCTTTACATTACAACTACAAAAGCAATACGTTTGTTTTATATGAAAAATGATCAGTGTTCATTGACAGCAGCTTTAAATCTAAGAAGCTCGGCAAATAAGTGCCATGTGAACTGACCGTGGCTGCTGTGGTGGGAAGCGATTTGGCGAATACATCCCCGTGTCGGCGTTGGCAGGCATCATAGGGTTTGGCTGAGGAGCACCGGTTCCCATGTTGCCCTCTGGGCCCATCCCTTGCTCTGATCTTAGAAAATCAGAACAATACACGTGGTGAGTTTTTTTCATATTTTGTTACACACAGACATACAAATTACGCTAGAGCCTATCCAGAAAAAAGCAGGACAAAAATGGTTCAGAACTTCAACATGAATACTTTGGTTGCAATTTCATATCCAAAATGAGTTGTTCAGTTTATTTATTATTTAAGCATGTGACTATTTCCAGTCAAACATGTACAAGTAGGTGACTACTTCATGGATAGCCGGTTTTACACATGGAGTTCAATGGCGTCAGAACTGCTTGTGCAAGAATCAGCCATAAGATAAACTCAAATTCTCCATAAGAAAACTGTAAGAAATGTAAATACTTGTACTTCATGCTCATCTCTGAATACATATCAAATTTATTTTCTTTATAGTTTGCTCATTCATTAACTGCTCTGTATCCATTTCCATTGTATTCCATCCATTTTTTATCCATTTTAAGCATTAATTATTAATTGTAAACTTCTGTTTAAAGTCTAAGATTTAATTTGGTTAGTTGAGACAACAACTAAAATATCATATCCTGAATCTTAAATAGTTACTTATTATATAAATATATATTAATAATAGTTATTACTTTATAAATCACATCATGCAGCATAAATCTGGTGCATGACCCTTCTACTATAACAAAGACAAAATACTAGTACCCTCATGTTACTGAGCAATATCACAATGATGCCGCAGTGGAGAAGATACATGCCTTTGGTGTGAGAGACCCGGGTTCGAATCCACTGTAAGACACTAATGTGTCCCTGAGCAAGACACTAAACCCCTATTTGCTCTAGAGGCGTGTGACCTCTGACATTAGCAATTGTAAGTCGCTTTGGATAAAAGAGTCAGCTAAATGAATAAAAATGTAAAAAAAAAAAAAAGTGAAACTAATAATAGAGAGCCAAAGTCACTCGCTTACGCTTCCGGCCCATGGGAGCTTATTTCAGGGAAAATATGTACGGTAGTCAATGGCGAGAGACAACTTATCTTTTTATCCCGTTAGAATTGAGCCCTGAAATACACATATGATGTTGGTCAATTTAAAATATAATTTTGCAAGTCAAGAAAGTCACAGTTTGTCATAAAACAGTGAAGTTACATGTTGTTTTGTGTGAAACCCATTCAATGAACTACATCTCTCGTCTTGTACAATATAATGACGTTGGCAACATGTTAGCGCGGTAATGCTAGCTAACGTTCATTGTTGAACGTTAGCTAGCATTACTTGCATTACTTTCTTGCTACTAGCTAGATAACTTAGCTATGTTACATGCAGAAATCTCTCTCACCTGGTAAGTTTAATCCAACGACTCATTGTCCTCTTATCACATCATCCTCTCATGCAAGTTTTTTGACATTAGCTTCAGTCATTGAAACAGTTGCGACATCACATACGCAACTTTTGGGTTTGTGGTCTTTGCAATTATGTATTTTCACAGTCTTCTACCTCAGTAGTATTACAATAAATTGCGAGTCTCTTGACTTTAAAATATATCTTTTAAATTGACAAACATATGTGTAATTCAGGGCACAATTCAACGGAATCAAAATATTTGTTGTCTCCTGCCATTGACTACTGTACATTTTTTTTTCCGAAATAAGGTCCCATGGTGGTCCACCGGAAGGGGAGGGACTTAGGCTCTCTATGATAAAATTAAACAAAAGTGGAAGAAAGGTTATGATTTCATCAACAATATAGTAAAGGGTTCTCACAGGATGGGCAGATACATGACATATCTACCACAGTCCAAGCACATCTTCCTTTTCTGTGCAACTTTTTCAGATGTGCTCGACTAAATCTGGAGATTGTTGTTGGTTCTTCACAACAAAACCCTGTCAATCTCTGGCAGTACATCGAAGCATAATTAAGTGTGTAAGATTCCATTGCAAATTCCCATACATTTCTTGAAATCCAATTCAACAAATTCAGTCTTGAAAGTTATTAATTAGACATACATTTCCTGACCTGTTTAGGATATTTGAGGTTTGACTGATCATAAAATTGCTGCTGGCTATAACAAGCACTGTTCAATGACTTTGAAAATGCCATCTTCCATTCAATGGTTCTTACCTCCTGTCATAGCCTGGTCCATAAGGATACTGCTGTCTGGGCCCCATTGGCATCGTGCCCATGGCCCCTGGTGGCCCCCTGTTGAATGGAGGCTGCTGCTGTTGCTGCTGCTGCGGGGGTTGCTGCTGCTGTTGGTCTCCTACCCCGCTGTTCGGGCCCTGGTTAGCATGTCCAAACTGCTCTCCGACTGGAAATGCATTTAGAATGAAAGCCCATTTAAAACTGATTGGGTAATTAACAAAGTACTTTAGTTTCTAGGATAACATAATCCATTCAGCTCCCGTCCATTCAGTGTGCCCACCTTTACGCATGTTACCAAAGGGATCCTTATTGGGCTCATAGGTGCCCATGCGCCCTTGCATGTCAGGTGTGTTCATGCCCGACTGATAGGCAGAGTTGGGCGTCATGTTCTTCCTGGGGAAAGCGGGGTCATTTCCTTCAGAGAAGGGGTCCTGCAGGTTAACGCTGCTCCTACAGAGAAGCAGTGGTGAGGGGAAGTTAGGAGATAAGAGACAGACAAACAAAAAGGCAGAAAGAAATTAGTTTCTCTAATTAAAGTGTCTTTCAGAAGCTAGAACCAGCTGGTATAATCAGGTGTTTTAATGAGAGTCACCTGGACCCAGGTGGCATGGGGGGCATCTGGGTATGAGGAGTGGAGGCTGGGGTGGGAGGCTTTAGGTCTCCTCCCTCAGCCATGGAGCTGCTGGTGGACTGGGGTGTCTGAGGACCCTGCAGAGAACCTGACCCCGCTGTGGAGCACAGGGATGCTTCAGTTCGAAATGAGAGGAGCAGACGGACAAGGTACATGACATTAATGACACAGCAAGTTATATTTTAGTTGGTTTTAAAGTACATGTACATGGGTTACTGGATTTGAACCGCACCGAAACCCCTGTTCATTTGAAAAAATGGCATGAGTACGACTCTAACCTGGAGAGGGTGGCTGGACCTTAGCAGTTTGGTTCTTTTTGTTGTCTGCAAAAATCTCAGGAGGGGGGTCCTCACCACGCTCAATCTTGCACTCAAAGGCATACAGACACTGGATGTACTGTTTCTTCAAAGAACTGGCAGCGCTGCTGGATGTACCCACATTCAGGGAAGTGGCTAGGTCACGCCATTTCTTATTCTTATTCACCTGTGAGACACACAAGACATATTTAGAACAGAGATCACAATACGGGGCAAGCAATAAGTGTACGTTGGGATTTAATGTAGTTAATTAATGCCATATTAACCTGTGCCATGCCTCCGATGTCTTTTACTGACATATAGAGCCGGAAGAGGTCGAGGGGTTTGCGCCCCACAGCGGGCAGGTTGGTCATGCCCATGGCTTTCTCTTCAATGAAGGCCAAATAACGGTCCACCCACATCTTCCTGTCTGGCTCTGGTCCTAACTCATACAGGCGTGCTATCTTTTCATTGGTTGTGGTGGAAGAGTTGGACTTCTGTTTTGTGCAAGAGAAATAAACAACAATTTTAAAGCAGAGTAGAAATTTGGCAGATGCACCAACAGACCACACTTGAGTTGTTCAAAATTTCAAGGATTTTCACAAATACGGTTGTTAACATCTAGTAGACAGTGACCTTTTTGGACTCTGGCTTGGGTGTTCCACTCCCATCTACTTTGTTATTCATCTTATTGTTCATCTCTGGGGTGGGGGCCATACCTAGACACAATGATAGGGCTCAGAATTAGCTGTGAAATTGCCACATTAAAAAGTGAATAAAGCTAGGTGCAATCATCTCTGTACAATTTACCGCTGGAATTATTGGCCATGTTGGGCCCCATTGGATAAGGTGATCCACCTTGAGTGTTTATCATTCCAGGCATGTTGTTCATAGGGGGGCCATAAGGGGGACCGGAGCCTATCATGCCAGGAGACATGTTGGGGTAACCCGGCATCCTGGGCGGAAGAGAAAATATATATATATTCTTGTATTAATACATTAATATAAAAGTGACAACGTGTGGTACAGGTATGAAGTTAATGAAGTTAGGCACTTAAGGATATATCATAAAGTCACTTTGGACAAAAGCATCTGCTAAATTCCCTAAATGTAAGTGTAACTTGTCATAAACCAACCTGTTGTGCATGGAGTTGGTGGCAGGGTGTTGCATGGCTGCAGGGTCTTGGGGCTTTCGGTTCATGCCTGGAGGAGGACACATTCCTGAGCCTACCTGGGGTGGCATATTGCCCATGTTAGGAGGCATGTTTGGACCCATGTTGGGGCCCATATTTGGACCCATGTTGGGGCCATAGGGACGTGCCCCCATTTGATTAGGAGGTATCCTTCCTGGAGGTATTCCAGCATATGGTGGCCCCCCACCCTGTCCTGCCATGGGGTTCATTGGGCCCATGCCCGGGCCAGTGTAGTTGGCGTTGGGCATGTTGCCATAGCCCGGTTGACGGGGATAACCTAAGGATGAAATTATAACAAATCAGGTAATGTAATCACTTGGCTGTAAGTGTATACTGGTCTGGAAAAATCACTGCAGCAAAGAAGGTTATATGTGTACAACATTAAAAAAGTGGAGTCTTTTCCTGAAGAGCTGTGTGAGGCAGACTTTTTCCCCTACAGTGTGCTAGCAGAGAGCTATGCACCCTGAGCAACAAGCCTTCATCACAGTCTCAGCTCTACTGACAGGAGGCTCTGCTACGTCAGCTGACTCTCTGCTTCATGGCTATAAATAGCTGCAACAGAGTCAGAGGGAGGGGCCAATGATAGCATGGTACTCCTATGAAGCATAGAGAGCTATATTTCATATGTTTGTCTAACGGGAAATATACATGATTAAACAGATAAATGAATACTGTTACTTTACTTACCTATATTTTATTTGTTTTTTTTATTGCACAATTCTTCTGCTTATGTTTTTATTTCACACTTGCTTTGGCAACTTAAAGGTATGTATATTCCCATGGCAATAAAGTCCCTTTGAATTGAACGTAAGTGGAAAACCTCTAAATATCTAAAATTAAGCCTTAAAAGTTCCATCTCTAGAGGGCTTTTTGATGAATCTTTACACAACACCATACCAGAATTTAAAAAATAAAAATAAATTAAAGCGCTTTCTTTTCAAGTCAGATCCTGACAGTGACTATTTGAAAGTACACACCTTGGGGCCCATATTGTCCTCCCTGCTGTCCATAGCCACCCATGGAGTTGTTCTGCTGATATGGGCCCATCCCAGGGTGCATCTGTCCCCCTGAGGACTGGCGAGGCGACAGTGCAGAGGCTGACTGGGGGGAGCCATAAGGGGGCATCTGAGGGTTTCTCTGCATAAACCCTGAAAGAGGGCAAGAGAGGAAGAACAGTGATCAGACTCAGATGCTACAGCAAACCAAAAATGTTAATCTCTACGCACACTTTGCATTTAGACTGCAGCATACCTCTCTCCTGGGCCATAGGAGACTGGCTCATTGCAGGGTGCATGCTCCCATCTGACTGCACACTTGATGGCCTGGGAGGCATCTGGGTCCCTAAACATTAATATTTAAGGTAAGTTTGTGTGAGTTCAGAAAAGGTACAAGTACAGAGATCCAAGCTATGGTGGGTATAATGTAGTACACAGTGGTCAAAGGCTGAATTCCATTCTGAAGCAATGAACAAAACTGAAACCAGAATATTTATCGCTTAAAAAAAGGTGTATCCTGTTATCTTTTTGAGTCGGAAGTTCAGTAATATTACTCCATTATAATGATGTATTTGGCTGAAAATGCGGCAGAAAAGTGGCTATCAATGTTGTGGGTGGACAAAAATAAACCAACGTGAAAGCATGTTACAATTTCAAACTTCTGCGTTTGAGAAATACGCCAACAAGAAAACCATGGCAAGGAACACAAACAATGGTTAGTATTTGGCTCTGCATTCTTGTCAAGCTTTTGTCAATCATGTCCAAGTTGTCAACCTCCCAAACATATTTAGGATCTTTGACCCTGCCGGATCCATTGGCTCAGTCCTTATAAATGCATGTTCTGTGAACAAGCATTGTCCAGCGTAGTCAAGAGGTGATTGAGGAAACCAAATACATCCGGCTGAGTTAAAAAGGAAAACTGTAATTACAGAACAGCTTTAATGATGTTTCGGAAAAAAAATACAGAAAATGGTACTGACACAGTGTGGCGATGCGTCTTTAAATGCTACTTAAGGAGGGATTTTAAATCAGGATATTGGGGTGTAATTAAGTATGCTAGTAGAGTTTTGTTCTTCTTAGTGTAAAATATGTAGACAAAATTCAAGAACTTAATGATAAAAATTTAAGTTGTCTTGTTTCAGCTTGTGAGGGATCAGCCCACCTGGCATGTTGGCGGGTGACAGTGGTCCTGTGCGGGGTGTGCTGGCGCTGGCAGGGGAGCCAGCTGGGGAAGGTGAAGGCCCTCTGATGCCCGGCAGGTGGGGTGACGTGTGAGGAGAGAAAGGCGACTGAGCCTGGTTACTCTGCTCGCCCTGGCTGCTCGACACACCCGACGTGCTCACACCAGGACTCAGAGCACCCTCTGTACCGGTAGGCAGGTCATCGATGGACCCTGACAGGTCCTGAAAACACCGGACAGGAAGAGGTCAACAAACACAGTATATTTAAGAAAAAAGGGGCTGTATCTTTACAGATGAATCATAACTTTTCATAGTATTTTATTGTTTATTTCATATACTTGCTGAAGTATCAACATGTTGCAATTTGTTCTCTGTTGTTTAGATACGAGTGGCACACAAGTACCACACACACAGGCCCAGAGGCCTTTGTCCTTATTTATCTTTTGAAAGAAAAAAAAAAATGAGTGGTTGTCATGGTTACCAAGGTTTGTAGGATTCCAGCTGAGTCAGCATGTAGCAACAGCAGCCTTGCCATGTGATTTCAATACACAAACAAACTCTTGTGTTCATCTCCGATTTACTCGTTTACCCAGCACCTTTTCCAGCATCAGCCACACACACACAGCAGTCTCTCAACAACCACTAAAATGCAGCCGCACACAAAGTCTAAATTGATCAAGGGACAGAAAACACAGCAGCAAAATATCTGACATTCAAAGTAACACAATGGGAATTTTAAATGTAATGAGCCTCATATCTTCATGTGTTTGATAAGTAGTAAAATGGACTTGTACCGTGTAATCTAAACTACAAGACACACCGTCTAACATGATGGTGAAAAGCAAAAAACAGGGCTCTACAGTGAGAATTTCTCTTGCATTTGCCCCTAAACATCATATGCGCAAACAGGAAAAATCCTTTATGAGCACAGCATGTGAATAAAGATTATAACCTTTCCTCTGCTGCTGATTGTTTAAAAACTACAAGTCCCATATTCCACAAGCCGCAATGTGCCAATTACAGTAGAGTTTTCCATGATGAGCAACCAGTGTCAAGTGAGAGAAAGGTGAACAACAGTGAAAAAAATCATATCATTGTGATCCATCAGTAGGCTATAACTTCTGTTATATGTGCAGACATTAACAAAAAATTAACCACCATTAATTACCCCCGCTGTCACTTCAACGTCTACTTGTCCCGGCAGAGAGAGCGCACACACGCCCAGTATAAATATGCATGTAATAAACAAGCACACATACTCCTTGTGGGGGGAAAGGGTTAGCGTAGAGCCCCGGAAAACGGTGTGAAAAGGCTTTTTATGTTCCAGCAGTAGCATAACAAGAATGACTTACCGGAAGGCTGGAGGGGCGGCCTTGACTGTCTTCTGGGCCCGACTTGGGCTGAGTGGATGGAGGGGCATTGGACTGAAATGAGTCCTGGGACACCTCCTGAAAGAAATCAGAACAAATGCTTGAGCATACTGTCAGAGTTATGGGAAAGAATGCATGTGAATGCACAGAGAAAGATAATCAAGTATGATGAATATGATCCCAGACTGAGGGTGGTACCTGCTGTTGTGGAGGAGGAAAGCGCTGATAAGGTGACTGTTGTGCTTGCTGCTGAGGGTTCTGCGGGTACGCTGCAGGCTGGCCCTGTGGGTGTTGGCTGTGTCCCGGTGGTTGCTGTGGAGGTTGAGACTGTGCCTGCTGTTGCTGCGAGGGGGGCTGCTGAGCCCCCTGTGTGGATCCTGGGTAGTTGGACTGGCCCTGTGATCCAGGGGGATCCTGGGAACTTGGCTGCTGCGGGGCCTGACTGGGAGGACCCTGCTGCTGGGCGTAGAGAGACTGGCCAGACTGTGGGGCTGAGTTTGGGAATAAGGTGGCTGAGACTGTGGGGGCCCTTGGGATGGGCCTGGCAGTGGCCCCTGGGACTGTGGGGGCATGTGGGGCTGCTGATATGGTGGTCCTCCCTGGGTAAGTGGTGCAGAAGTTGGCGGAGGGTGGGGTTGCCCTGTGTACGGCGTCTGGCTACCCGCTTGTCCAGGTGGGGTCTGGGTGTAGGGGGTTTGCTGCTGGCCTGGGTGAGGAGCCTGGCCTGGCTGGCCGTAATATGGCGCCTGGCCCTGAGAGCCATAGCCTCCTGGTCCCTGCTGTCCATAAGATCCCATCTAAACAAAATACAGAGACACAAAATACCTCAGACACAACTGAAGAAAACACACACAACATCAAAATCAAATTAACACAATGATGACTTATTTATGAATAATATCAATCATGTGAAATACCTGTGGACCATACGGCATGCCACCCATGCCTCCAGGAGTACGTCCTTGCATTCCCACTGGGTATCGCTGGGGACCTGGAGAGCCATAACCCTGGCCAGGGTAACCAGACCCTTGTTGGGGACCTGTGGGAGGCCCCTGCTGCGACTGCTGACCGTATGGACTGCCTGTTCCGTATGGCTGACCTCTCATTTTTCCCATCGAGTCAATGGGACCAGGTGGCTGGACATGGAGAGAACACCAGACAATACTTTAAGTCAACAATCAAGCAGCATAGAAAAATCTAGACAGTAAGTGCTACAACTTACATCAACCCTCCTCATACTTATACAACTTAATTCTGTATTTGCCATTTCTTCACAGTCAATAAAATACATGGCTGTATTTTGCAGGACTAAAAGTGTAAAAACAAACTCCAATGAATGGGAAAATTGTGCTTTTCACCTTATTTCCCACGGTCATTACCCTGATTTTTTTTCACCTCATTTTGCCATAGTTTCGGAAGTCAACAGAGCTATATATATCTACTTTCGAATGGAGGGCAGTCTGCCCAATCTTAAACATATCCCAGCTGTGCTCCTGTTTTGAGCCTGGTCCAAGTAGATTTTTCCCCCCAGAGAATGCAGTTTGGCTCTGGATGAATGACACAAGAAATGAAGGAAGTACTCTCACAACAGCCGGCGAGAGTGAAAAATGCATGAGAACATACTTTGTACAAACCCTTTACTTAGTTTAAATGTTCTTTCTCAGGTAAAAAAAAGGAAAAAAGCGTTATGTCTCAATCATCAACACTATCAACGTACTGCAGCGCTATTACATTTAGGATACAATCATTTTCTCACATCCACCAAAACTATACAGCACTAAAAGGTTGGGAATTTTATGATAATTTCAACAGAAGAACATCTACTTGAAAACAAAGTATCCCCTTACATCAAGTGAATTCCCAAGTGCACACTTTGCTTTGAAGAGCATCCTCAGTTTAACAACAACCCTTTACAAGTAGTATGCAAAGTACCTTAGGTGACATTTTGCAGATCCAAGATAATGAAGTGAAATAAATAAGTGCAGCACATGGCTAATCTGCATAAGACAGAGAGGAAACTCCCTTGGCTGGTGAGAGATGGTGGACTGCCTTCTGATTGGCTTGGGGGGAGGATTGGGGGCGAATTCTTTGCAGTCACACAGTCAAACTTGTGTGGCATGCCAGACACAACAGCAACACACATGTCCTCACAGACAGTCTAATCTGCCTTTTGCTACCTGTGTCACAAGTTCCAATATAAAAAACAAAAAGGTGTCTATCAGTGTTTAATTTGTTTACCTAGGGAACCTCAAGGACAATAAATAAGGTGGTATGTAAATAAAAAAAAACAAATGGAATAGCAGATGTTGCCTTAAGTCATTGTGTTGTAAATATTTAATGACTTGAGTAATACTGTTATGTGGTTTTTAATGTGGGTTTGATACAAACACATGGCACTCTACCTGTGGTATTAAATGATGCAGACTGCAGTTGTCACTTGAGTTCATACATTGGCCATCAAGCTGCAGCCTAGGCTATGTGACAGAACTTGTTCTGATGGCATCTATGCTACATGCATGCAACAAACAGCTAATAACCAGGAGTTTCCTCATCTGAGGAAATATTTGCCAAAAGATCAAACAAAAAAAGATATAAAACCACACATAATCCATTGTCCCTGTTGCTCCAACACTGCACGTTTTGTTGCAATGTGGAGCAGAGCAGAGGAGTGAAGCAATAATACCTCTGGTGACCCTGTGATGACTTAATGCTGCGTGCTCTTATCAGCAACTGTTGCCTTGCATCACATGTAATTATAAATGGCCATGAGCAGCGGATGAGGAGCCAATCAGATTTCAGCTAGCATGTCAACCAAAGACCAACTATCTCCTGGCTTTGACAGCAGGATTTTACCTCCACAATTCAAATCCCACTGCAATCTGCAGTCACTCACTCATGTATGGCTGAGCTGACTGTTTACAGGCAGCATGCACGGGAAGCCCAGCAGCCTTTCAGCACATGGAAACCCATGAAATCAATCTATGATCAAAGTGTAATAATTGACACACTTTTCCCTGACATCTTGCAGGACATTTAAGTCATTTAAAGTGAACCTACACACGCCTTTTTTAACTATCCGCGAGAGGCTGATTCGGCATGCAACACATTCCTTCCTTCGTAACCACAAAATTATAGTTTATAGGGCTAGAAAACAAAACAACCTGGGTGCATAAGCAACTATCATAAACTAACATGTGTAGGAACACGTTACCCTTTATATACCCGTGTAGTATAAACACATTTATACCAGAATACACTGTAAATGTGACATAATGCGCGGAGGAAAGCTATCGGAGAAAAAAACGAGCCGTTGCTCTTCGGTGAGTCTTTCCGTCCCTTTTCAAAGTCGGGCCTTCTTGGCTCCCTGAACATCCTTACATCGTTTCAACAACTTATTTCTTCTTCAAGCGGCGCTCTTGTATTGCCACATACCTTCAGAGATATATTAAAAACAACAACTATTGAACGGTCTGGTGTAAAGGGGAAACACACACGAGAGGCAGCCATTTTAGAGTCTTTGCGAACTAGTATTAGACAATGGCTGGCCTGCTACGTTGTGAACTAGCTAGGAGGAGGGAAGGAGACGTGCTATAGCCCGCATCATGGTCCTGTAATAATGTTACTTTACCTGGTTTCTAACTAGCGGCTGCCCGGCACTTCCCGGACTCATGGGCGACGGGAGATGGCTTCTTTGTTGCCAGCCCGGATTGCTCCCTCCATAGAGACTGCTACTGCCCATGTCTGCTGGTCCCTTACTAACGTTAGCTCCGTCTTGGCTACTGTAGTCGCTAGACGGGTAGTTTGGATATGCCCGCGTCGAGCTGGGGGCGGTCAGGAGCTTGTTGAGGGTCGGTGTGGATGTAGGTTGAGGGTTTCCAATGTTGTATCTCTGGTTATTGTAAGATCCAGCCATCGCTGTGGGTCCTCCCGCTGGTGGCTGCTGCTTAACGTTAGCTGGCTGCCCCCCAGCTGTCGGCGCCTGGGTACTGCGAGGGGAGTTCATGGCGTATGCTTGACCGGGATAAGGAGTCCTGTTCGGGAATGAGTTGTAGTTGTTAAACTGGTGGTTTGAAAAGCCATGGTCGTGTGAATTAGGTTGATACGGGTCCATCATGTTGCTCGACTGTACGACCGGACCCGCAGCAGCTGCCATGCCAGGGCTTTGTTGTCCGCCATGTTGATGAAAAGGGGCCCGACCGTAGTGCTGACTGTATCCGTACGAAGGTGGAGGAAAAGCGGGGCCGTGGTGATGCACCAAACCGGGATGGTTATTTCCCTCCGGTCCGACAGAGTCATTCTGATTATTACTGTTAGCCCTGGGCGGGTTCCCATTCCCGTTCTTCATCTCAGGTTCCCCTCCTCCCCCTGCATTTCCACCGTCGGTCCCGTCCTGCAGATCCCCCCGGCCCGGCGATCCGCTGTCCAAGCCCGGCTGCTTTTTGTCTGACTGCTTCTCCCCAGGTACCGACTCCTCCTTCGGGTCTCGGTCCGGCTTTTTGAGTTCGGAAGGCGGGCTAGTGTTCAGAGTGGCGGCGCTGACGACCTGAGCGGCCATGATATACCCCCCCCTCCCCACCTCGCTCCCTCTCTCGGCGGGTCAGTCACTATCAAAATCTAGCATTGAATATAAATAATTGTTTATAACCATTTATCCTTGTGTCGATTCATTCCCACCCCTTATACCGGACCGAATCCGGCGGCCATCCCCCCGGTTCCGGTTCCGTAAACGGGTTAGAGATATGATGGAGGCTCCATACAATGCGTAAAAAAGCGACAGAAATTGTTGTGGGAGTTGTGTTACTGAGCCCGGGTAGAGGCAGGGAGCGAACCCAACCAACACGAGGCTCCGGTGGATACAGCCATTTTACTGAGCCGCACAGATGGCTGCAAAACACGGACTGAATCCACTCCGACGCGGACTGGACTTTCTTGTCTTACCGCACATTGTCTTTTTTGTTGTTGCTCTACATAGGTGGAATATTTTCTCTACATGAAGATATGTTCACACAACTCATTAATGTTGCGTTACCAACCTATTAAAACTAGTATGTAAAAAGTATTTTAAATAATCCATCATCCAGTAGGCTGTGTAAAAATATGCATGGTAGATTTCATTCGTGATCAGTGCAGGGGGAAACTAAATAGAGAACTGCACATGTACTGCACACTGCAAGATGGGTATTAAATAAAACTATGTAATTTAGCCTGGCTTGCCATACACGCAGTTATTTGGGGGGGAAATATATATATATATATATATTATATATATATTTAGCTCATAAATCTGCCTTTGTACACACTGTTGCTTTTAGTAAATTCCCAACAGTGTTTCTGAGTGGTATTTAGGCAAGCAACGGCAAAACACACAGGTTTTTCCAGACCAGAAGGAGGAAGCCTTGCAGCAAGCAAACGAGACTACCAATGCACATTCCCTCTTATTCCCTCCCCTGCCTGCTCTGCTCTCCTCTACCACCCCCCTCTCCTCTCCTCTCTGTCTGTCTCTCACTCCAGCAGAAGCACTCCTCTGCTGAGTGTGGGGGGATGGGTGCGCAGGCTCGCTCAACCTACTAACATTGAACTACGCCGTACAGGGGGGAGAAAAAAACCCCAGACCTTATCTTCCAGACAGAGGATGCATGAACAGTTTCAAAGTCTCCCAACAATTAGAAAAATGGAGCATTTGCCCCGCCACCCCTCCTCAGTCAAATGAACCAGACATTTTTGACATCCACAAAACGCACAGGGTGTGTGCACAGTACGAGCAAGGATGGGATGGCAATGAGAAATGTGTGTGTGTGTGTTAGGCAGAGGGAGTTGTGTTAAATAACGAATGAAATGCAAATGCTTGACAAGGTTAATGAGGCGTTTAATAGTTCGATTGGGTATTGATCGAAAATGAGAATGTGGGTGTACGTGGGACGAGATTGCCTTTCGGTTTCTTTTTTCACTCTCGACGCGCGCACACACAAACTGTCTCTCCTGCGCTCGTTTACACACGTGCACGCGCGCGTACGTACACACACCCCTACCTCTAGGGGGCTTATGGGGGGGGGGGGGTGCAGGAAGTACCAGTGAGAAGGCATTCTCGATCACATGTACAAACATCGGAACACAATTTAACATTCTGCCTGACACACCCCCCTAATGCACGGAGAGCGCAGAGCTTTGCAGACGAGCAGCAGGCCAAATATAATTTCACAGCCACATCACACCACACAGGGTTGAATGTGATTTACCCACATCAGTGCGAGCTTGCAAACTGGATCACGCTTTATTTTAGTCTGACTGCAAGGATGCACGAGTAGCGCACACACACGAAGGGTAGAATGTGTGTATGAGGGCGTCTAGACTTTGTGATTTAAAGTACATTTAAAATGCGGATGTCAGGTTTTAAACTGGGTTTCACAGTAAAGGCAGAGTACACCAGCAGCTGCGGACTGTGAAATCTCCTCCATGTTCAGAAAGAAAGCTCGAGTTGCTTTTAGAAAGACAGAGGATCTTCCATCCCTGAGAACAGACACAGGACCAGTTGTGCAGAAACAGATTTAATGTAGCTTCCTCTCCCCGCCTGACTTAATTTTTCTGCTCTTGCTGCTGGGAAAAGCTGTGGCAGACTTTTGTGGATCCGGGGGGAAAGATTTGCAAGCACATGTGCCATCTGCTGGACAGAAGATAGACTCAGTACAAGGACTTGGCCATGTTACTTCTCATGTGTTGAGATGTTTTTGTTTCACCTTGTATTTGTTCAAAATTGCTCCATGGACGTTATGAAAAGTTGTTATTACTTAGTAGCTTACTTGAACAGCAAGGAATATCAACATGACTTATATTTTCAGTTGATTCAAACCCGTAGAGAAGACAAAAAACTTCTATATTAATTGCAGTCCTTTTATTGTTTCAGAGATATGACTTTACAGACTGTTGCCCTTAACATGGAAATGTCCCCTTTTCTCCAAAATAGGGGCCGTAAACATCTAACAAAAAAACCTTAATGAGGGTATTTACATCATCATTATAAGAAAATGTATCGTCTTATGTCTTGTTGTCATCTATAGAGACAGCAGTGGAGAAATATGAATAATTACACCACTCTCATTGGTAACTGAAGAAAAGCTTGGCATTTACTCCCTTCTGTCGTCCTTGTTGTGATTCTTTATGAGGTGTGGTACAACCTTGAAGCTCTACAGCACCCAAATTTAGTTCCCATCTCTCCACTGCTTTTGTAGTGAGGCTCAGAATTCAGGCCAAGTGAGATGGATGTTGCCAAGACTCCCCTGGTATACTGGTGCTAAAAAGACAACCAGTTTTGCCCTGTTATTTGGACTTCTCAATTTACAGATCCATCACTTCCTCCTCCACTGTCTTTCCGTTGGTTTCAACGTACCGCTCTTGTACTCCAAGAGTACTGTAGTACCCTTAAGGAAAACATAACAAAATACCACATTTAAAAATCATACTGTCGGGTGCTTTTAGCATCATTCTTAATTCATGTTAAACACCTGAGTATTCAGTATTTCAGGCACCTCCTATAAATTTGTAAGGTTTGGTTTTAAACCAGATGAGTCACAGTGAGTCACCATAGTGATTAGAAAAGGATACGAGTCGAACTGGAAGTCTGCCCCCACAGCAGCTGACATCATGGCCTGCAGATTCCTTTCCTCCAGGTCTCCAAAGCAGTAGCCATTGGCGTTGTCCACTGCTCGTAAGACATGAATCATGCTGTCTTTGTCCTGGGGACAGAAAAGAGAAACATTTCATCAGGGGGTTTTTCCCTGTAGAAATTCGCTGAAACTACCCGATGACAAAACATTTGTGTAAAAAAAACACCGTTTCTGTTTTCTGAACATTTGACGTGTTTCGTATGTCCTCATTCCCTTTTCCTATTTTTGATTCTGCCAGTCAGATCTGCTGCAGTATACAATCAGACTTCTCCATTGAAAATATTTTGAAACCTTCCTGGAAATGCAGCCTGTTAGCCTTGGGGGTATGTTTTATCACGGTTTAGTATTTTCTATACATGGATACAAAGCAACACAAACCCAAACACAAACTTTCTCCAGTGCTCAGAGTTTAGCATCTTGTCTTTCTCAAGGTCAGAAGTGTTGTAGCCTATTAAATTTGCCGTGTTAAGTAACCTTGGTAACCAAGGTAACTAGTGGCTTCTGAACTTTAAAGGGGGTAGAAAACACAGAAATGCATCACGGCTACATTTTCACCATGATGGAAACAAAAGCAACCAACCTACCATTTGTATAAATTACTAGTCCCATGTGCAGTGATGGCACAGCGCTCTAGACTCCTGTCTCTGGATACACACACACACACACACACACACACACGCACACAATCATATCCGTCTCCATAAAGAAGTAATTCAGTGAACAAATACAGTGTGCAGACAACCCACTCCCTTTTAACAGTCCAATCCATCTGCAGAAAACTGACCCAGTGTTCAATTTCAGATGCTAAAAATGATTTATGATTTACCTGTTGAAAAGATGAAAGTCTTGGAAGGGAGCCATTTTGGAAACGGTGAATTAATGTTTGTTTAACATGTTCCGGCCTGTTCTACTCAGTTTGGATATTCAGTGAGTAATAAACCCCTTCACATCAAAAATATATAATGGGGGAATTCTTATTATGCTGCCCACTCATCAAACTGCAGATACAGAAATTAAGTATGGAATAAATGAACACAACCAAAATGGTGCTGCAGACGACCGCCTCTGGATTATGCATCCATTGCACTATGCTCCATCGCACTGTGTACCTGTATATCTCATCCACCTCCAACATGTGCATAATAATAATAATGGTAATAATAATTTACTCCTGCATCCTTTGCACTCTGCTCATTGCACATGTCTCAATCTGTCTAGATTGTTTTTGTTTATAGTGTGTGTGTATATATATGTGTTCTCTATACTGTAGCCTGTGTCTGATTTTATTATTGTATTATTGTAAGTAAGCACATCGTGAGCAATGTACAATCCTGAGTCAAATTCCTCATATGTGTGCACATACCTGGCAATAAATATGATTCAGATTCTGAATAAATAAATCCATATACCAGTATATATATATATAAAACATTAAATGAGTTTTAATACGTTATAATGTATCAGTCTGAAAAAAGCATTTACAATCTGTCAGCCAGTTATTCTGTGCTACACAGACAATGAGCCTTCAAGGCCTCCTTTCTCTAATATGACAGAGCGATGTTTGATAAAGCTGGTCAGGCTATATTAGGTCTGATCAAGCAGACTTGACATTTGGTAGTCACTCAGCCTATAACAAAAAAAAGAAGACAAGCTTTGTGTCTAGCATAGTGTGCTTACAGTAGCTCTGTGTTAACATTTGTGCAGCAACAAAGCAACACCACCCAATGCCTGGTCAGATGGAAAGACAGTCAGACAGAGAGAAATGTGGTTTCACAAAATGGCCGCAGAGCATGCATACAAACTGAGCTGTTGTTGTAATATGTTACATCATATACCTGAAATAACTACAAGATGGTACACCATAACCTATATAAATCACATTTCATTCCTTCTATTCATTTTCAATTCAGAGGGTAGATGATGGTTATGTACAATTGGCCTCTATATTAGCTTAAACCACCATAGCCCCTTTTGAATCTGAATATCCCCAGTGTTTTTACTTTTATTTTACTGAAGCATATTTCAGTGGAAATATAACACTATTATGTCATTGCCTAGATTGTTCCACCAGCAGTATAAAATATATGGGCACAGAGTCATTCTTTGCAATGTGTACAAGTATAGCAAAACAGGGATACCTGTACATTGAGAGGAACGAAGGAGACAAGGCTGTAATCTTGTATGACCTCTGCCAACTTTTCATTTAGACGGTGGAATTTTCTAAAGAAGGGGTCTGCAGCTAGGTGATCGAGAAGATATGTCAGGTCCATGACCTCTGTGTAGAAGTCAAGGTTGAAGGCTGTACAGGAATACAAACAGGAAAACATGTTACCATGATAATGAAATTAAATGTAAAACAAAATACTTAGTCCATAAAGCAATAAATAAAGTTAGAAAATGACTGGTGTGTGCCTGAGAAATATAATAATCCTCTGTCCTTATTTGTGTGATAACATTTGTTATGTTTGAGGTAAAGCCAAGAGGCCTCAGCTTACCCAGTTTGCCATACTGCTCAATCAGGTCCATCTTGGAGAGGACGTTAACATGGGGAAGCTCCACGTGCAGCATGGTGGACAGGGAGGTACATAGCACAGAGATGAACTTGGCTGGGTCAGCGCAGTAGTGAGAGTCCACAAGGTGCACTGCTGTCAGCTTAAAGAAGTGAGAAAGTGTGGGAGAACAACAGTCATGAGCCCTAAATGCAAAGTGAAATGACTTTATTATGTTAATGCTGTACATACATGATGACTGTGTGAATAAAGTTCAAGGATCAGATCCTTCCCATCCCTGAGTGTTAAAGAAGCTCACCCTGAAGTTCCACTTGGCCAGCTGTGAGAATATATTCTTTACTGAACTCTGGTGGGTGTAGAGCTCCACTTGTCCAGGACAGTCAAACAAGAAGTAACAGTCACTGTGTTGTTTAAGCTTGTTCTCTAACCAGTCCAGATTTGCTTCAACATACTCCATACAGTAGAGCAGGCCGCCGTTGGGCCCCAGCTTCAAGCCCTCCATGACATCGTCCAAAGTCACCAGCTGTGAGATATCTACCGCACAGGAATATGGTAGTCCTTCGTTGGCAGGGTCCATGTTCACCACAACCACCTTGCGTCCCAGGTGAGTAAGGAACTCCTGCATGCCTCGGCAGTAAGTGGTTTTCCCAGAGCCCGGGGGGCCAATGACCACCTGGCCGAAACGTAGCGAGGGCGTCACTCCAGTCTGACCGGACATGGTTTCAGTACCACTGGAGACTCACAGACACTAAATGGGACCAGGATGTCAGAGGGGCCACATGTGTTGTCCTATGAAGGGTATCAGCATCCAGATGTGTTACCTGGCAGTGTCACATCAGACAGTGTCAGAAATTAAAATGGCATGAAAGAGGCTGAAGTCAAGTTCAGGCTTTCCAACATTTAACGCTACTACCAATAAAGCAAAAACTCACCTCTATATTTAGTCAGGAGTAAATAAATATTGGATCGATTATACACTTATTAAGCGAATGAATAAACAAACCTAACAGTTACGTTAACTGATTAAAAGCTTATGTCACTAAAGAGAAATATATCTAAGGTTACATACAATTTCTGTTTTATTGTGGACTTGTAAATGTATTAAGTACTAATGGATAATTACCGTCTGCCGCCGTTTTGTTAACATGCGTGGGTACAACGGCTGCTAGCTAACTGGCTAACTTACTCTATTGTACATCCAGGTTACGTAACCGCGGTGTCAAAATAAAAGCATGATTCCTTATTTAAGATGGAGTATTATTGGGTACTACACCTCAGAGGTCAACACCTCTGTGATAGTACTATTGAAGCCCCGCTCTTACGTTACATTTTTAGCACATCAAATAAAATGTGAATCATTAACACAGGACGTTTCTGTGTTTCAATTTGAGACATTTACATTAAGCATATAAAAAGACAAAATCAGCACAAGTGGAATGAAAGGTTTGAAGCATGTTTTATTAGCACTGTCAGACAAAAAGGGCAAGTACAAAATCTATAAAATCATATTTTAATTTAAATCATCTTCGTAGTCCAATGCTGCCACCTGGCTGCCAGCCTCTGTACTTCATACTAGTGTTTGGTTGTCGTCTCAGCAAAGTGTCGCCTCCATCTATGTTTTTGGGTTTATCATACACTGTAGTAATATGAAAATCTGTTCTGGCCTTTTTTACAGGATGCAGGATCAATTTCTCTCCGTGATACCTGCAGAAAAGAAATACAATAGTATCAGGAGAGCCCTAAAAAAAAACACTGTCCACTCATTAGCATACCAAGACGTGCAAGCAGTTATATTTTCTTGATTTGGTTTTGTGTTCATACGCACCCAAAGCCTCTTTTGCAATTGGGATGTTGGCCCTCACTCCCAAGGGCTTCATGAATCCCAATCTGACTGTGTCCTAAGCCTTCACCATCCTTCCAGCCCTGCTTTTCCATCAAACGTCGGCCAAAGCCCTAAAAAGAAAAGAAAAAAATATTACAACATTGTTCATATAAGCATATCATGCATGTATGGGAGAAAAAATGTGAGTCAAATTATAGGCTACCTCCTTACCTTAGTGAACCTCTCAAAGCTGCCAATAGACTTATTGTGTCCAGTTCCATCTTCAAGACCATCCCTCAGCCTATTTTCATACCGCATTTGGACATAGTCACGGGCATCCATGTCACCTCCATCTGTGAGAGGAAGAGCTGGGTTAAAGAAAATCAAACTCTGCAGAGATAATTCACAGTTTGGTTTCCTTCGTCGATTAAGATGATCACAGACATAAAACATACCTTTATCATAGTAAACACTCATGTCAACATCCCAGTCGTCTGCCGTTTGTTCATCGAAATCTAAAAAATGGACAGGAGACAAAAATGTAATCAATATTTTATCAATAAACACGTTGTAGTCACATAATATAGTCTATAATTGTGCTTTCAGTTGATTTAGATCCTAACATTTTTTGACAAAAAGCTTACCTTGTATTGTAATGTACATTATTGTAATTGTAGAGTAGAATTTAGTTGTCTAATAATACAAAACTTTGTCAAACATCAACCAGAATGATTTATCAGATGCTAAACACCAGCTAAAAACGACTGCTTCAGTTTGACTTGCCATAACTTACTAACATCTGATTTTTCATGTACAAACACATATCATGATATACCAGCTTATTCGGTGGAAAACAGTATGATTAATGTTTTTGTTGCACACCTCCTTCTTCCTCCTGCCAGTACTGGGCGTCAGTGTAGAACACCAGGCCTGAGCCGCCCTTCTCCCACTTCAGCTCAATCTCTTCTTCATACAGCCTCTCTTTGCTTCGCTCTTGGCTCGTTACATCATCATGCAAAGCCTCATGGCGCTCCCACTCCTCACAGCAGTCATCATCCTACAACATACAACATGAATAATTGACAAACAACACAGTGAAGGGATGATGATGATGATGATGATGATGACAAACCCTACAACACAGCCCACAGATGCTAAGAATAAAAACACATTTATATTTGACATACTAATTTAATGTGAATGGATTTAAACCCACATCATCTGCATTTGACTGTGCATCCTCCTCCTGTTCTTTCTGTGGCTCATCTGTCTCTGTCGTTTCTGTGTCATCAGCTAGCTGCTTCTGTCCTGAGGGTGGAGCAGCCAAAGTGCCTGGTCCTGATATTTCATGTCCAGCAGCTGTTAATACAGTTTCCTCCGTGGCTGGAAGTGTCCAAGTATCCTGATACTGGAAAGGTACGTTGCCGTAACGGCGGTTGGAGCTGGTCTTGGGGAAAGTGAGGCCCAACTTCCGGATGAGGCGTGGAGGCAGTCGGCAGGACTGGATGAGCTGTAGGAAGACTTTCACCGGTGTGCCCACGTTCCCATTCTGCATCAGAGCTGGTGGATTCAGCTCAGATAAGCTTTTGAGATCAGCCTCTGTGAAACACTCCATTAAAGACACCCGGTGCCGCTGCTCATATTTTGTTTTATAGGGGAATGACCCGTCCTCTGAAAGAATAAAAAAAACAATTAGATGTACAAACAGTGATAACACTTCACGTCACAATTAAACAAGACAACACATTTCCAGTAATAGACTAACACATACATGAAGAAGCCATGACATAGATACATATTTTAGAAGTTGTACCTTTAAAATGTGATCAGTTTGTGAAAATTATAATAATAATCTTTATTTATAGAGCAGTTACAAAATCCATGGTGGTTTATAAATGCTGCCTGATTGAAAATAACAAAACTGCAATTTAATTCCCTTTTCAAGGAAAAACATGAAGCATTTGGTGATTATAACCTCACAACTAGCAAGACACATTTGCACTTCTTTAGTACATATAATTACAAACTATATGGAACAGGGAAATTACTAAGTGGGAAGTTGTAAGATAACAATTTGGGCACTGATAACTTGCAACAGGTCATGTTTCTTTATTGTTGAAGAATCAGCCATTAAAATTAATGGTGAAAACCAAAGCAACAAGGGCAAAGATATCCTGACCGTTAGTGCTAAAACATTTGATCCTTCACTTCCCATAATGCAAGCAAATCCATTACCCCAGCTTGAAATGCAGGCTTTGTATTATATATCTAAATTAAATCCATGTATGTAGAGCTGTCAATTGAACTAGACTAGATTTGAATGTATTGTGGTGTTTCGTCTAAAGCTGATGATACACAGGGCAACTTTTTGAGCAATGTTGCTGGGCAATCTTGCTAGTGGCAAGTCCGACTATGTTTTGAACTTATAGCGGCGGTGCGGGGTGGGTGGCAGAGTGGTGGGGGAAGGGGATTACGGTAGTAATCTTTACTCATTACCATTGACGGCAACGTTGCCCTGCACGATTGCTCTAAAAGTTAGAAGAAGATGAAGATATACTTTATTTAATCCCCAGAGGGGAAACTCAATGTTTTCACTCTGTTATTATGTTTGTATACACACAGGTCTGAAAGACACACACATGCACAAACAGGACCCATAGCAACACACGGGGAGATGTCAGAGTGAGGGGGCTGCCCCGAGCACTTGGGGGTCAGGAGCTTGCTCAAGGCCTCCTTCGGCAGTGCCCAGGAGGTGAACTGGCACCTCTCCTGGCACCACTCTGTCTATCATCAGCTTTAGTGTTTGCAGTCAGTATTGTTGAGTCTTGTAGGGATGTCAGATGTGTCATGTGTGTTTGTTATTTCATTGTACTGTAAATACATTGTGTTGACCCCCTAAACACACAGGCTGAGTAGGTCAGTACTCTCAATCACTTATAAACTGACGTCTGTGCCCCTTTAATATGGCACCACAGAAACACGACAAACCCAGAAAAAAGGAAAGGCAGGCACAGAAGCAAATATACAATGTCTCACTGACCTTTGCCACTAGAAACCTTTACTCTTCTGATAACACAACGTCTAGAAAGCCAGTTCCCCTTCGAGTTAATCCAGTGATTCCCCGCATACATCCTGGCGAATCTGTCAGCGTCTTTAGCATAAACTGAAACGATACAACAGCACGTCTTCGCCGTGAGCTTCTTCACAGAGCTGTTGTTTGTTACTTGGTCGGTCTCCGACGACTTGGAGGTGCCCTCTTCGCCGTCTCCACACTCTGTGTTTTCGGGGCCCCCGGCCTCCCTGAGAACCTCCGGTCGGTGTCGGTAATGAAAACACTGAAAACCGCCGCTTTCTATGAACTGACTGAAATAATTTCTCAGATCCGCTGAGCGAAAGGCTACAGGAATGTTGCTTATAGCAAAATACACAGTAGCAACAGCTTCTGAGTCCGCCATGATTGTTTTCTTTTTTTAACTGGACAGCAAACGTCATCGCTACGACATTCACAAATGATGTGACATCCGCTTCCTGAAACGTCAGAATAAAAACAATTATATTGCACAATATTTAATATTAAATTATATGTAGTTAGGCTACACATAACCCATAATCCCACTGAGCAATTTTCCGTTAAGTACACGTCTAAAATGCGCCGTTGTTTCAACGTCATTTCAATGGTTATTTAATTATTTATTTATTTATCTTAATTGCAAAATTGAACCGTAACAAATAACAGACATATGCCAAGAGTTAAGAGGTACATACAAAGACGAAGAAAGAGGTTTGTTTGCCAATTAAGCCCCATTGAATTGAACTGACAATATATCAACAAAATTGTAATGCTTATTACTTTGGTGTCTCGTTAGATGTTGTAAACAAGTCACAGAAGAACAGTAATATTATGTTTTTCCAGTATTTACTGTACCACTGCGCAGAAATGAATAGTTTTCTTAAAAAAGTCATTACCAATGGTTACAGGCAGCCATGTTGCAAGAAAGAGAACTACATTTTCAATACAAGGCCTCCTTCATGCCGAGGACACATACTTACACTTACACTTGTTAAAGGAAAATATCATATAGGATATAATGCAACACTTAATCCCCAACAAACACTGACATGTTAAATGGACTTCAATATGTACAGTTGATTTGAAAATTTAGTTGTCACCGTGTTATCACCATGTTATTAACATGTCATCATGTTATCATGCATGATCATGGATTGTTCTGAGAAAGGACTGTACCAATCATCATCATTGTTGGTAATTAAAATAGGGCTTTTGTTCCAGAAATCTGAACTCTCCCTTTTAACATCTTTCTAGTTTAAACCTATCCATGTAAAATGTGACTTCACTCACAATGCCCTTTTTCTCTGTAATATTTCAACAAAGATAAACAGTCACCAAAGCTTTGAACAAAAATTTTGATTTACTCCTCCTCCTCCTCTCTGGTGTCATCGACCTCTTCCTTCACCACTCTGGGTCCATTGTTCCAAAACAGAATGAACTGACTAGGGCCCTTTTATCCATTGAAGGTGCTGATAGGTGTGTGATCAATTATGAGTCTTTGTGTTTCCACCTGGGTAGCTGTGTGCTAATTGAGCTTAACCTATACTGATTTGAGTAAACAATATTGAATGTTTGTTATTGAATGTGCTTTTTATATGACCACATGGTGTAGGCAATGAGAAATTAAGGTATTTGTATGTAGAGCTTTGCAGTGACAGTTCAACTAATCTGAATCATGTGTGAGGCCAAGGACAAGGTGTTTTGTGTGAATGCACGACTTCAAGGACACACAGATGCTCCACTGTCTAAGCTTTCCCAGTTCAGTTTGTTTTGGTAGCCTCCATTCAAATAAAGTGATAATGGCTTCTGCAATGAGAACATAACAAAGAAATAAATTACCTCTAAGATTGGGAAAATCAATCGTAAAAGGTTATTTAGTTTGGACAAGACAATATTTCACTGCACATGTTGTCAATTATGCGCATACAGCATGAAAATATCATTGTACCAAAGTCTATATATTGTATCTAATATGTTTACTAGTTTAAATTGAAGAAAGGAAACTAGCTCATAAATAGGCTACATTTAGGTTTTCAATTTAGGCAAGAATCCTTACAAATGTAACAATGCCATCAGTGTACACCTTCAAAGGCAGAAGTATGAGCAAGATAATAAACAGAACACTGTTTACTGGAACAGTCTTTATTTCTTACTTGCTTTCTTTATTGTTTGTTATTTATGTGTGCATTTTTCTTATACTTTTCACAGCAATGGGACAAAGACAAGGACAGAGGTCCATATGAAATACAGTATACGCAGAAGACACGTCATCTCCAGGCTCAAAGACAGCATCCTTTGGTCATAACATTATGTCATCTCTAGTTGCAATGCATGGGTCCTGAATAATCAATAATGGAAATCATTTCTGGAGGTTTTACTTTATCTACATGAGCTGTTGTTTCTATATATTCACCATGTAATTGTTGCATTCCGGTGAAAACTGAAATTCCCCTGATAATCAAGATATCTAAGAAATTATATTTTGCAGAAGTGAAAATAGAGGGACAGTGAAGTAGTTTCAGTGTTAAACAAAGAGCACCTTAGCCCATACAATGTCTAACTGGGCTTTTCCAGCCCAAGCTCTCTGACAAAAAAAACAAACAAACAAAACACCCTTTGTACAAAATGGGGAAAAATGGGAAATACCTTTCGTAGAAGCCTTTTTAGAGAGTTCCCTCTTCTCGGACAGCTAGGGGGCATTACAAAAAATTCTCTTTAATTACTAACAACCCACTTAACAAACATCGACAAGTGACAGTGGTCAATTCTGCAACCTTGATTACATTCAAAGTTAAAATATAAAAGGATAAATGAAACAGTGAGACTCAAATGACTGTTAAATGACACAGCAGTATGCCTCAGTTTTTAACTTTAGATAATGTGTTTTTGTTTTGGGCAAAAAGGCAATAAGACTAGTATTAGACTGTTTAGCCTCAGATAAAATACATAGGAATAATGTTAGGTATTTTAAGAAAAATCTTAAAATCTTTGACAATACAATTTTTTTTTACCGTCTTTCAGATACGAGCAAGAAATGGGTTCAGAGTTCATTGACCCAGAGGCTAACTCATGCCTTGTCCTTCACCTCAGCTTTTATCATTGTGTTTTGATAGTAATAGGCAGTAAAACTACACCTGCGTGTCTCGACCCTGACATCACTTTACATATCATAGGCTATTACACATGTGTGCATTAGTCATAGCCACCGTGGCTTGTGAAAGCCCACGCTTATCCTCAGGAGTGTCACATATGTACTTATGAAAAGTGGAAAATTAGTGCTGAAACCAACTTGACTTTACAGGTTGGTCAGAAATTCAACCATGCTTTTAGATTTATACTCTTACAAGATCAATGCTTGTAAAATACTGAAATAATAAAACTGTCTGACACATCATACATGCAAGATCTCTGCTATGTACCATACATATCTGTACTGGAAAATTCAAACAAGTATAATTAAACCAGCCTGCAAGAGAAAACCTCTTTCCGCAGCCATAGCAAAAATAATGTGACACCCAGCCACAAAAAGACACCATCATGGGTTTTTCTAGTTGCTGCAGAGGCATGCAACCTCTGACATATATAGTAACTGTAAGTCGCTTTGGATAAAAGCCCCAGCTAAATGGATAAATGTAAAGTAAACAAAAAATAAAGAACAAAAATCAGGAAATGCCTAATCTAAGGATAACTAAATAAGACTTCTGACCAAGAATCTGATGCCAGCTTTCAGTACTTGATTGCTTTTGATACTCTTTGCTACAGACACATTTTGGTCAGTACCCAAAATGTATCATGTTTAACATTATGTTAATTTACAACTTAACTTAAGGTACTACTTTGTCAACGTCAGAGCATGGTCTAGAAGTATAGTATGTCATTGCACATTGAAGAGAGGAATTTTATTGCAAACTGTAATAGTAGTTTTATTTTATTTTTTTATGTGATTAAAGTTTTATTTTAAAGAATGTCAAAATCCTGGAAGAGGAGGCAAGATGGACCATTTAGTATTCACTCTGATTTCTCCACTATTGTAAAGTAAAGCAATTTATGGATTTTGTTGTAGGTCTGAAAAATGGATTGAGAAGATTATTCCAGTTATATATAATTTTTTTTCTCTTTTTAAAATGTGGTCCTGGAGACACCTACTGTAGTGGGAACTACAGAAGTAGTTTTGAATAGTTTACCAGGTGTTTACACTACTGTCTGTCTGTGGACAAATTTTGATCAAGATGCCAAACTTTACAGGTATGTAGTTGAAATTTAAATTAATTTGAACTTCAAAGATTGGGGTGGTCTGAGCAAGGGCGCCGGGAGTAGGGGGATAGGAAGTATGGAAGTGGTCATTGTTCCCCCCCATTTTACACCCCTGTCCCAAATTAATTTTAAGTCACAGAATTAGGTTTGCCAAGATGGTAAGATTGAGGCAGACAAAAAAAACTGTTGTTGACATTCACTATTCACATTCCAGCCAAACAACTGATTATTTTTCTCTCGCCAATAATGACACATTTTACAATCATGAACATGTTAACATAGGTTAAAAGTTCAGCCTGCGAGGATGGTTAGGTGTACTAAATACATCTGGCACAGTTCATGTGTGTCACCAAATTTGCTTCTCTCACATTGTTCCATTGCAACCGATTTAGCGTTGCGGCTGGTGTCAGAATCAGAATTAGAAAAACTTTATTGATCCCTGAAAGGAAATTCTTTTGTCACAGTTGCACACTTATCAAGGCATAAGGAATAGAAATAATAATTAATAGAAAGTAGGTAGATAAAGAAAGATAAATATAAGAGTATGAATATAAAATATAAAGAAATATATAAAGGAGTGAGGGTACAATGTACAATGTACAATGTTTACATCATTAAAGAATTGTTATGGTGAACAGTACTAGTGAATAAATACCAGCAGAATAGCAGCAGAGAATATGCTTTATTAATTATTAAACAGATAATATTGCACAAAAAAACAGATAATAAGGTCCAGTATAAAAACTAACTAAGGGCCCGTGTTAGACACTTAGAGGTTGGAGTTATAGAGTTTGATGGCCACAGGCAGGAATGACTTCCTGTGGCGCTCTGTGGTGCATTTTGGGGGGATGAGTCTTTTCCTCAAAGTGCTCCTGTGTTTGAGCAGCATGTCATGAAATGGGTGGGAGACACTGTCCAAGATGACATGTAGCTTGGACAGCATCCTCCTCTCTGACACCACTGACAGAGAGTCCAGCACCACCCCCACAACATCACCGGCCTTGCGAATCAGTTTGTTGAGTCTGTTAGCGTCTGCTGCCCTCATCCTGCTGCCCCATCATGCAACAGCAAACAGGATAGCGCTGGCCACAACAAACTCATAAAACATCCTCAGCATCGTCGTGCAGATATTGAAGGGCCTCAGCCTCCTCAGAAAATAGAGATGGCTTTGGCCGTTCCTGTAAAGGGCTTGAGTGTTATTGGCCCAGTCCATTTTATTGTCCATGTGCACTCCCAGGTATTTGTAATCCTCCACAATGTACACAGGGACCCCCTGGATGGAAACAGGGGTCCCTGGTGCCTTGGCTCTCCTTAGAACCACCAACAGCTCCTTAGTCTTTGTCACATTGAGCGGCAGATTGTTCTGCTCGCACTATGTGACAAAGTCCCCCACCACAGCCCTGTACTCAGCCTCGTCACCCTTGCTGATATATCCAACCACAGCAGAGCCATCAGAAAACGCTGACCACGTTGCTGACCACGTTGCTGACCACGCTGTCTGACACACAGTGGTCTGCCAGTCAGGCAGTCAACAATCCAGGACACGAGGGGGGCATCCACCTGCATCACTGCCAGCTTCCCACCCAGCAGGGCCGGCGGAATGGTGCTGAAAGCACTGGAGAAGTCAAAAAACATGACCCTCAAAGTGCTCGCCGACTTGTCCAGGTGGGCGTAGATGCGGTTGAGCAGGAAGATGATGGCGTCCTCAACTCCCAGTTGGCACTGGTAGGCGAACTGGGAGTATGAGGGGTGTGATTACCAAAGACACCAAAAAATAATTATATTCTTTAAAAAATGTATGTGGTGCTTTCTGGATCTGGCTTTATGAATTTGTGGAGTCTTGTCGGTTAATATTATTTTTATGGTGAGCCTGAAATTGTGAATTGAATTCTAAAATTTTAATTCCATGATAATAAATTTTTTCCCCCCCTGAGGTTTGAAATGGCCACACAGCGTAAGAATAACTGTCAACTTCGGGTTAAAGACCTTGTGAAAATAAAGCCAGGTAAATGAACCTCTGCTGTATTAGCAGTAGGTCAAGGTCAAGTGTCATGTATCAAGAATGGTGTCGCACTGAGAGTTCAACGACATGGGAAAACCAACAGGCTTGGGAAAACTCAAACCAGTGGAATTGTCCAAGAAAAGCAAAAAAGTGGAAGACATATGATGACACATTTCTCTTCAAAATGATGCAGTGATTGTCTGATTAAATTGTTATTACAGTCTTAACTTGATAATGCTACTATATTCAAGTGTCTTAATACATTTTTAGAGTTTGTTTGTACTAAATAATAGTAAAATAAAAGGCTTGGACGCTCTTCAGGTGTCAGCCATTACATCATGCTTTATCAGACCTGGACTGTTTCGCTTGCTTGATCTAAGAATACATCAGTTATTCCACTTTTATGATGAATCACATTTTTGTTTTACAGTCTTGGTGGAGATAAGCGTCTGTCCTCCGTGTCCGTCTCTACCTGCTCCTAACCTCTATTAGCACAAGCGTTATCACAAGCATTTACAACTGCCAGCATACTTACTGAAGCCCGAGGGCTGCTGAGGTCACTACAGGCCATTTCACTTAAAAGGATCATATTCTTGAAGATAATGTTTCCTCATGTATTTGAAGATGAGGTCCATTATGGTTTAGCTCCTGTGAGTATAGACATGCCATGTCTTACATGAATAATAATTGTGCATGTGTCATAATGAGATCACTCTTGAAATAAAAACGAGGCTATCAGACGTATTCTGGAGTATTCTTTGAAGGAATTAGTAAATAGACTGATGAAGTAAGATAAACATTCGGTGACTGGCGCTGCCAGTAGTGTCTGGCTTGTAATCTCTTTATTGCAATCATTCATTTTATGGACTGACCTTGACTCCACTGTTCTGTGGCTCACATCTATCTCTGGAAGCTCCATCCTATGATGGTTTCAGGCATCTTGGCTTGTGTAACAGGTGTCCCACCAAAGTTATAGAGCATAATATGTTATATATTATGTCACCTGTCACTAAACAATTTGGTAAACAACTTTAGTTAGTTGATGGTGCTAAATGTCCAAACCAAAGGGGCTTGTCATTGAAAATGTACTGTTTGTTTATTTGGGACAGTAATAAAGTCATTTGCTTATCAGTCTCAAACCTCTGTGCCAGGTACCAGGAAGATAACAAATTAGGATAAACTCATTTAAATTACAAGTAGAACAATACACTGGAATTCCTTACATTTTCATGACCAACTTTGATTGTTTCAGAATAAAAACATCTTACAGGCATCTATCTATCTATCTATCTATCTATCTATCCTTTGAGCCACAGACTGTTCTACAATCAGCTTATGACCAAAGTAAAGAAGTACATATTGATTTTTTTTAAATCATCCAACAAATAAACACACAGCCCTCCATGTGCTCGCCAGAGGTAGCCTGACTGCCATTAGGTACCGAGATGAGATCCTCAGACCCCTTGTGAGACCATATGCTGGTGCGGTTGGCCCTGGGTTCCTCCTAATGCAAGACAATGCTAGACCTCATATGGCTGGAGTGTGTCAGCAGCTCCTGCAAGAGGAAGGCGTTGATGCTATGGACTGGCCCGCCCGTTCCCCAGACCTGAATCCAATTGAGCACATCTGGGACATCATGTCTCGCTCCATCCACCAACGCCACGTTGCACCAAAGACTGTCCAGGAGTTGTCGGATGCTTTAGTCCAGGTCTGGGAGGAGATCCCTCAGGAGACCATCCGCCACCTCATCAGGAGCATGCCCAGGCGTTGTAGGGAGGTCATACAGGCACGGAGAGGCCACACACACTACTGAGCCTTGTTTTAAGGACATTACATCAAAGTTGGATCGGCCTGTAGTGTAGTTTTCCACTTTCATTTTGAGTGTGACCAAATCCAGACCTCTATGGGTTAATAAATTTGATCATTTTTGTGTGATTTTGTTGTCAGCACATTCAACTATGTAAAGAAAGGAGTATTTAATGAGATTATTTCATTCATTCAGATCTAGGATGTGTTATTTTAGTGTTCCCTTTATTTTGAGCAGTGTATATATATATATTCTATCTATTGTGATTTGATGTTGTCTATTCTTATTTTGTTTATGCACCATAGTCTGTACAAAACCACATTTCGTTCATCTATATACTTGAATGTGGACAATGACAATAAAGTTTGACTTTATTTAACTTTGATTTTGACAACGTGTCCAGCCATTTTGCATGTAGTGACTTTTGCAATGAACTTGTGCCTTGATGTTTTGGGGGGTAAGACTATTCAACAGAAACTGGTATAATACATTGTGCTCAGTATGACATCACCAATTGATAATGTAGGAAACAGCAGACAATTGTACATAATTATTTGCTTCAATGTGTCAAAGCATTTGCAATATGTTCAGAACAATGAGAAATTGCTTTTATGATGTGCACAAGTGACGAGATGATGTGGAGGCTGAACAAGTAGTTTTGAGAATTTAAATTCAGATCTGAGAAATGCACTAAAGCGACTGGGAAAAACTGTAAAACAGGCCAGTTATACAGCAATAAGATAGAAAGACAAGATAGTACAGAATCTATCATTTTCATAATATCTATCCTATATGCTATCAAGTTGTGATCAATGAAGACATCCTCTACAATTATTGATGCAAGAAACAAATTATTACAGTATTTTACAGTATTGCAGCATATAGGTTTTGTATAATCAAATGTTACAAATACTCTAACAATAATTATAGATGTAATAGTGTAGTATATTTTACAGGATTGTATTGTACATACTGTAATCATTGGTCCTTTGTGGGTCTGTGTGAACATAGTTATAGTAAAATATATATTAACAATAGAGAAGAAAATCTTATTCAAAGTAATGCATGTACTTTGTTTGAACATAATGCATTACAATGGGAAACATGTCTTTGCAGATGTTGATCATTCAATGTCAGATGTACTAGTTGTGAAAAAAAGGTATTTTTTAATTTTTAATGATCTGATGTGTTTGTAATAAGAGTGGTGAAATATTACCACATACTTGAATATGAATAGTGATCAGTACCATAGCGACAGAAAAAAACTCTAACTGAACTGACAACCTTCACAGTGGTATCAATCCATTTATTTATCAATTAGCCACTTCAGTTTTTGTTTTTGTTTCGTAATTGTGCTTACATACTTTTAATTGTGTGGTCTGTTGGTCCACCGCTTTGGTCCAGACCGAAATATCTCAACAACTATGAGATGGATTGCCGTTACATTTTGGACACACACCCATATCGTCCTGAGGATCAACTGGCTGAATTAATGAAATGTCACAAATATAAAAGATTGGTTGCTGGTTGATTTTAATTGGTTTAATTAATATCAAGGCAAACTCATAAAGAGGCTGGATTGGGAAATTTTACACCACCAATTGCCACCAATAAGGTTTTTTAAAATTCCAGACCGGTACTCCAACTACAATGAGATAAATAGAAAAAACAAAAACAAAAACAAAACTTGCTACAGCTCATGAGGAATTAACTTACAGGTCAAAGCCCCCTCTCTTCTTTGGCTTGTTTCCAGCTCTCCAAGTGTGAGCTGGCAGTGTGTAGGGACACAATGTGGGGCTAATTACTTGTGCAGTCCTTGGTAGCTTGGTACTGCCTGGGTTAATGACTCCGAGATAAGGCCCAACCCTCTTGATATTCACTCCACCAGCTCCTTTTCATTGAGAAAAGCTTATCGGTTTCCCAGGGTTATTCCATCAGTCACCTGGCAGAGCACATAGTTGTTTTTCACAGAAAGTGTGTATTGACAAGTCAAGGTCCACTTCGCGGGGTGGGTTGGCCTTATAAATACAGGGGCACTGCAGGAGGCAGCAGCAGTAGTCATAAGCTCATGAAGATCCCATCCTGTGTGAAGTTGCTTACATTTAACTATATATATCTCTACAAACTAAAAAATAATGGATAACAGGTGTCATTGTTCAGCCAACAGTGACAGGCTTTCAAATCCTATCCTCTACAACATCCTGAGCCAAATGGATAACAGCAAACCAAGCCACAACAGCTTCAACTACAATTCAGTACCTCATAGATGCAACTGTGACCTGCGACGAACAGTGTGCTTGAAAAGACCATCAGAGATTTGCAAAGAAGCCTCAGCAGTTCTGGTTAAAACCATCCATTTCATGAAGAACTTGCCTGCTTTTAATCAGCTGCCACTGAGTGACCAGTTGTCACTTCTCAAAAGCTGCTGGGCACCACTCTTCATTTTGGGTCTGGCCCAAGAGCACGTGGTCTTTGAGGTGACGGACACCCCTGCTGACAGCATGCTGAAAAAGATTCTCCTAAACCATCAGGAGAGCCCAGAGATGGAGAGGGAGCAGCCCACTATGGCCGGTGTCAGCAAACTCAAGTCCTGCCTCAGAAAGTTTTGGAATTTGGATTTGAGTCCAAAGGAGTATGCATACCTCAAAGGGACCACAATATTTAACCCAGGTGTGTATTAATCTTATCCTGTCCATAATAAAATAAATAAATACTTCCAAATTGATTTCTTGGTTCTCACAGGTACATTTTCCAGTCACTGCTGAAAGACCACTGCAAAAACTGTATGTATGTAACCCTAATTTCTTGTCCTTACATTCAACAGACGTCCCAGACTTAAAGGCAGTTCTGTTTGTGGAAGGCTTGCAACAGGAAGCCCAGCACGCCCTCAGCGAGGTGGTCAAGCTCCTTCACCCAGGGGAGCAGGAGGAGCGCTTTGCTCGAATCCTTCTCACTGCCTCAATGCTGCAGAGCATCACACCCAGCCTCATCTCTGAACTCTTCTTCCGGCCAGTGATAGGCCAGGCTGATCTGCTGGAGCTGCTGGTGGACATGCTCTTCTGCAGATAGACAGAAGAGGGAATGTGGACTTCAAGTAACTGTCCTGGAGAAAGTTGAATCCTGTCTTTACGAGTTGTGATGGAGAACTTTTTGTTGAACAACCGAAGCAATGTTTCCTCCTGAGATTAAGAAATGCCTGACAGTGGACTCACAATAGTGAACAAACACTATGTGAATGGTAAACATACAACTATGAATGACTTATATTTGAAGTGAAAAGATTTGACTTTCCACACAAAGACAGACCGTGCTCACTGTTAATATTCTGTATGTCATGTTGAGGATCTTCTCTGTTCGTTTTAGTATTGTAAATAAGTAACATTACAACATTACAAATAAATATATTTTTGTACACGAACGTAATACTGAAGTTCTGCCCCAATCTTTTAGAAAGACAGCAAGCCAAATCTGACATAGTATTTGTTTCACATACCAGGTATTGCACCTGATAATGACACCCTGTTCTGAACATCTTCACCCTTACAGTTCATTTGGCAGGTCTGTTGTTACATGTGTGCAGCCAAGTATTGCTCTATTTATTTAATATTCTTGTCAAGACGCCAGGGTTGCCAAACATTGCAAATGTATCAGAGTGAATTCACTGAAAGTATGTATGGACACATTCCTAAAAAAACATGGTTATTTTGGGTTTGAAAAGTTCTTTCAACAATATGTTGTATAGTTAACCCTAACCCCTAACCCTAACCACTGGAAAGAGCTGATACATAAGCAAAGCATATATTGTAATACAGGTTTTTCTCTGACTTTGAGGCAAACACTGGGTTTCAGCCCAGTAAGGGCCAGCCTGTTGTATTTAGTATTGCACAAAACTCATTGAGAAACCACATCTGACTCATGCATGCTGTGTTCTGCTGCTTGTTTTACCAGTTTAAACCAAACTGTATATCAGTGGTAAGAATTTCTTAATCATGTCAATGCTATAACACTGCCCACCAAGGGAGAGATTGATTGAGAGATCTATTATATTCTATCACAAATGTTGAAGCATTACAGTATGCAATGTTTTTAGGGGGGGGGGGGGGGGGGGGGGGGTACTTTGTCTCCCTCTCATGGAAAATAGCAGAAGTTACATGTTTATTCTTAGTCGTGCCATTTTTGTAACACATACAAACATTTAACAAAATAAAATCTCTACACCCCACAAAGCAATGAGCAAACACAAAAATCTTACTGTTAAAAATCTTGAGGCTATATTTAATATAGTCAAGCTCTCTTGATACACCCTAGCCTGTGGTATGTTAGTTGTGAAATAGAGAGCCTTTACATGACACCTCATACAGGTAAGACAGGAATGTGCTGGAGGAGAGAGCCAGAGGAAATAGGGTTACACAGGACAACTGCAACACACCACGAACAGAAAAGCAACTGGAAAAGCTCAACATTTGGTACAGGCAAATTCAGAAACATTGCTCGTTTGTAGTTTATGGGGTTTGTTGAGTAGATTTTATTTTTCTACAAATACAAGAAAAACCTTTTCACCTACTTTCAGTACGAATGGCTTTTGTTTAAAGAAGAATTTTAAATCACTCTTCATGCTAGTGCAGCTATTTGCCTTATTTCACGCAACTGGCAATACATTCCTTAAGTCTTAAAGCCTGAAAATGAGACATCTTATATATATATATATATATACATATACATACACATACATACACACACACACACACACACACACACACATATACACACAGTGTTGTCTTAACAGCAGACTACTTTAAGACTAACAGTCTTAGGCTACAAATCAGGCTGTTTTTCTGCTATGTGTTTTCCCCTCGCAATAAATGCTAACGACAAACCCTAGGATTTTGTTTCCTTTTTATCAGAACCAGCTAAACAAGTTCCTTCTCCTGCTGAGGGCGGAAAACCCTGCTTGGTATAACACAGTGACCTCGGGGAGATAAGCCTGACAACAATAATCCAAGAGATAGAGTAAAAGTAGTCAGACAGAAAAACCATGTGAAGGAAAGGCTGCTCATTGTCAAACTATGTGAATACATTATTTTGGCGTGTGAGGAGAGAGAACCAAAAGGCAGACAAAAAGCTCTGCAAGCACAGTGTTTACAGTGTGTCACATTTTCTGGAAGCTATAACTGGAATATGACTTAAAACATCATTACAATACATATAAAGATATTCCCTGAGTACACATTAAAAGGCATAAACAAGTATGGAGATTTTTATTTTGTTAAAAAAAACACAACATATCTGTGAATTAAAAAAAAACTGTGGCCAAAAGCCACCAATGGTTTTAACAACCTAGAAAGTAACATCGACTTAAAAACATATATATCAAAATATGGCTTAACAATGCAGTTCTCAGGTCAAAACATGCTTTTAAAGGAGTCTAAATGGCAGGAGTCAATAAGCCCATACATACAATACAGTGCATGCACAATGGCCTGCATAAACAATCACACAGATCACAGGATCAGTATCTATCCTCTGGCCTGACTGCTAAGATTGCATGGAGTGTCGTTTCTTTTTCTGAAAAGAACCTTAAACACTGCTTACACATACATAAAAACTTGCAGTGTCTTTCCCTGTGCGAAGTAAACAACAACACTGTTTCCTCCGTGGGTCATTTGCTGCAAAGATAAAAGGTCCATTTAAATGACAGTCCAATAACAAACATTAGCCGGACCACCGCCCAGGGTTACAAAAGGTGCATCAGTCAGTAACAGCAACAACAACAAAAACAATTGATAGCGGAAGGATGACATTATCCATCTCATTGGCTAAATCCCTTGTCAACATAGGTACTTTAGTTTTTGTATTGCCCTTCAGAGAATCAGAGGAGTGCCTGAAGAGTCTCTTTCGGTGTCATGATGGTGGGGCGAGTATCCTGTGGAGGGGCTGGAGTAGTACGCTGTGAGAGAAAGAGCTTCATTTAATACACTGAAAACAAAAAAAAAACAAAACACAGCAGTAACAGTAGATGTTCTTACTCATGCCAAAAATGTGAGCGATAAAACAGCTGAGTTTAACCGGGGACACGGACACATTCCCAGGCCATGATGCGAAAGCTGTGGAAACGCAATGCGTACCCTCATTTAAAGACACGTAACAGGACATCCCGTCCCTTTAACAGCCTCTTTGCAGAACAGCAACACAAAAAAAGAAAGGCTACTGCATGGTAATCCATCTGTAACCCAAGTTGTTCGCTAAAAATCACATGGAAAAACCACAGGACATTATGTAGCATATATTTAACGTGACCTGATCTGCTGCTCTGGCAGGTGGTGTAGTATGACAGCTGAGCTCGAGGGGAGAAAATGGCAGACTGATAGGTGGGTGTAAGGTGGCAGATGAGGGGAGGAGGCAGCTAATGACCAGGGGGATTGTAATATGCAGAGAAAAGAGCGGGAATGCAGGACTTTCACTGTTTATAGACTGGTATGTCGATGGAAAGTAGAAAGGAGGTGAGAAAATGCCTGAAGCTGCACCAGGTACAAAAGATTGCGAAGACTGAGCCTCACACACTGATTCACCGGGTTAGTAATTATACCTTAATGACCGGGACAAATAAAGACAGTAGCTCTATCAGCACAATGACAATTCATATTAAAATGTGTAGTATCGCTAATCGCTAATCAAAAATTCGTACAGTCTGGTGCAACTCTTAAGTCCTAATACGTACATTTACGTCCACATCAATGTGTCTGTGTGCCGGTTATGGAAAATTCCCACATGTACTCACTTCTCCCACTGTAATGTCTCATTTTCCTCGCCAGCTCATCTGATGGCGTCTGCTCTGACACTTTCACCTCTGGAACTGTAGCAGGAAAGACAAAATGAGCGCAAGCAGACAGGGAGCCTCGACAGACATCAATGCACTCTCATTTTAGAATGAATCCGGTCATCTCTGCTATTGTGCAATATGTTTTAGGAGACATTGTGTACCTGTATCAACTTGCCTCCGATTAACCCAGTTATTGTTAGGTCATTGCCTGCAAAATGCCTGGTGTATCAGGGCTTAATACTACGAGCCAAACAAAAGAGCTTCAGCAGCGTTCCAACAGACGCTATGAGTCATTTAGGGAAGACATATCAGATGATTGGTATAATGCGGCCAAATGGTGGGGAAAAGAGTTGTCACGTGGTATCTTATCAATATTTACACAACATTAATTATAAACTTTTCATTTAAAAAATATTTACATGATTTGCTTACAGTCACTGCTCATGAAAGTGTTGGTCATGGTCTCGTTGCCGCTGTCAGGGAGAGTCCCGTCGCTCCTCCCATTAGGACGCTGTCCCAGCGACTGATGGCTCTTGTTCCTCTTGCCCTTTCGCGTGCTGATGCGGATGACTCCGTGCACCAGCTTGCACTCGGCCTCCTGCTCCTCCAGGTTGTAGTCCTGAGCAATGCTGTAGATGAGCTCGCTGATCTCGTTGGTCTTGCGGGAGAAAGAAGAGTCAGAGGTGCACTTGGCCAGCTGGTCGATCTGGTGCAGGGCGTACAGCTCCAGCAGCTTCTTGGTGATAAGAGAGTCAATGTCTGTGCCTGTGTCGCTCAGGTCATCTAAGTCATAGTCTTCGCGGGACAACAGGCTGGTGTTGCTGATAGGCCGCTGGCTTTCCCCTTTGCCAGGCATACGGGTCCGTTTGGGGGCCGGAGCAGGATACCTTACTGTCTGCCCTGCGATGCGTACATCCGGGTAGCGGAAGCTGTCACTCGTGGGCAACTTAGAGACTTTGGGAGACTTCCTGGACTCCAAAGGGATTCCACAGGTGGGGTTGGTCACACTAATGCCATTAGGAGGGTGAGGCTCAATACCTGCTTTAGGGGGATGGTCCGTGGAGCTCTCGTTAGCAGGCAGGCAGGGCTCTCGGCTGCCATAAAATCCACAGGTCAGTACACAGCAGATAAAAGCCTTACAGCCACTCCAACCCATGGAGGCACAGGAGCCACAGTCATGTCTGCCAGTAGGCGTGCTGTCTGCCGACCCAGGAATAAATCCTATAGTCTCAGAGCCCCGTCCCGTGCCATTTCGTGGGTGGCCTCTGCTGCGGCCATACTTGTTTTCTGAATACCGGAGTTGGCCGGTGTGGTGCTCGTGTAGATGCTCCCCATGAGGATCCTTGTAGGAGTCTTGGCTGGCTGTGCTCTCCCTGGATATAGTCCGAGTCTGTCTGTACTTTTCTGCTCCGGTGCTGTGGTGCTTGTGGTGGTGGGACGCCTGGGGAGCCCCTGTGTTGTGGCCAGGCATGGCTCAAAATGCTGGGGACCTGATGCGGGAGATAATAACCAGGTGTTAAGCCTCCTCTTCTGTTACCGCACAGGCTTGCAGCATTAAACGCACCATAGCACATTATAACCTGCATAACCTACATTAAGACTTATGTACACACTTATACATGTAAACAGTTTCGAGTGAGGTGACATCCCACTGAATTTCTGAGAATGTAAATAAAACTGTGTGCATTGATTGCTGGCCAGATAATAATTAGGTACATTTCGTCGAGCCCTTACAGCTTGTTTGGCCTACAGTCAATGTGCAGGAAAACAGTTCAGACCAAAACTCATTCAACATTTAACCGTTTTTAATGTTACTAACTAAACTTTCACTTACCGCATAAGAGGATACACTTCTTGTTGTCTTTTATCCCAGATACCTTGTTCAACGAGCAAACCGCGGAAGTGTCAGAGAGAAAACTTCTGCTAGTGGCTCAAACAGAGAAAGAAAGACTTCGATATCGACCGCCCACAGATTTCCAGGTGACTGTATTTCCACGAAACAAGGGTTGCAAACCTTAACTCGGGTGCCTCGACCGAACAACACAACTCAGTTCATTCGTGTCGTCTCCTTTTTGTTAAAAATCAGTCTTGTGTAGCCAAGCGTCTTCCAATGTTTGGCTATTACCTGCGGCTACAGCTAATCCCAGGTCCTTCACCCACCCACAGGTGAGCCGTGACATCACGCGAGGCGGATGTAAAAGCACAGAAGTAAAGAGGGATAAAGACAATAAAAGAGAACAAAAAGAGGACCGGGGAATAAAACAAAGAAATAAATGTAATAGACGAAGAAAAAAGAGAGTATAGGGCTGGAAATCTTATCAAAAAGCCTTTGATCGTTTCATAGTCAGATTTTGACCATGTGATGCAACATAACAAACGGTGTTCACCACTGCACTTTACATTGCTACAAGTTGACTTTTTCATTATCCACAAACACACACATACAGGGTAGGTCTGAGCAGCTGCAGAGCCAGCAGGTGTTTTCCAAACAATATCTTTCATTCTGCCCTATTTTTCCCTCTATGGAAGCACTTAATCACCCACTCTTTGAATTGGAATAGTAGGGCTTCCTCCCCTGAAGAAAAATAGGAGTCTGTGTAGCATGTTGTCTTGTGGTTTTACTGCAGTCCCAATAAAACAGGAGCAAAATGAAATACATTAAAACTTTGTTTTATTTTTAATACATGTAAATACGTTTCATATACAGTTATCCATTCCTTTGGATGTTATAATACCGACATATTATGAATTCCTGTACAATAATGACACACGGTTAAGTGAATTTAAGGATTGTTTTTTATTTTACGCAATACACATACGCAATCTTATAAAGTCCTATTATAAAATCTACTGGGTGTCTATGGATTACAGTTTTTTAGGTCAACATAAATTTTCTATGCTATTGAGCTACCACCTATGTTCTTCTGCAGTATGTTAAGATATTTAAAGTCACGATACTAATACTAAAAAGCAAAGAAACACTGTTGACAAAAAATGACATGGGGGTATGTATGATAAACATCTTAGCAAGGTCAATTTACAGAGATATGTGCCAGTGCTTCAAAGACACAAAGGCACTTTTAATGTGAGGTTTATAAGTTATATCTGCTGTATGTACATGAAGCTCAAAAACATTTAATGTGTTGTAAATCTACCAGGATAAACTGCTAACATTTACATCTTTCTCATACTTCGTCAAATTATTTTAGCTTCTTTAAAACATCAAAGGTTCCCAGGTGGAGAGGTTGTCACCTGTTTTACCTCTGTGTCTGTAGGAACCTCCAGAATACAGGTTTTATTTGGCAGCTGCTGTGGTCGAGCTAATCCTAAATGCCTTTGTGCCCTGCATCCAACGTTATCTGCTGAGATGTGCCCCAGCCGAGGGTCTGAGTCAATCTCATATCGGTAGTGATATCCCTCAAGCACGTCCCTACATGCATCTCTCATTTCGAATATCCACTTCTTCATACCATTGCGATTCAGATAGAGCACAAAGAGAAACACCATACCCACAAACCCCAGCACCAGGCCCAGGAAGACATAGGACGTATGCAGGGTGAGGTCAGCCGCCTCTGCTTGGACTGAAACGACACATCCAATGGCCTGGAAACTGAGCCCTCGCAGCAGAGTGTCATTCAACCCCCCTGGTGAGGCACACCTTACAGCATCCACATCTACCTGAGCTCTTGATTCATTCAGCCAGGCCACAAAAGTATGGATCTGACAGGAGCAGGTGTAGGGGTTGTTACCAAGGAGGATTCGGATGTTCCCGAGCTTCTCCAGCTCTTGCAGAGCATCAGCCCCGAATGTCCCAAAGGCATTGCGAGTAAGGTCCAGTACCTCCAGATGGTGCATGCCAGAGAAGGTTCCACTGTAGACAGCCACCAGAGAGTTGTTAGTGAGGAAGAGCTGCTGCAGGTTGGGAAGGTGGGAGAACATCCCTGGGGGCAGCAGGGTGAGGTGGTTCCCAGAAAGGTCGAGGCGGAGAAGCCCCACGAGGCCACCCCAGCGCAAAGCCGTGGTGAGGTCTGTCAGAGCGCTGAAGTTGTACAGCGAGCGGCTCAGGTTGAGTTCCTGAAGGGGACTGCCCGGTACACTGAGAGCTTCTGGATGGATGAGCGCCAGCTGGTTCCCACTGAGGTCCAGGAAACGCAGGTTGATGAGGGCAAAGAAGCTGTGGGATGCCATTTCTGTAATCCTGTGAAGATGACTAACACTGTAACTGTATGTCCTTGGACATTTAATGTTATTTTCATGCTTGGATACAACTCATGCATCTCACTGAACTGTCAAAGTAAGCAAATAAAACCCACATTTGGTTATTTATTTATTTATTTGATACACATGAAGAAAGTTAGTGATATTATCCAAATATGGCTTAATATACATGAATGAAACCAAAACCAAAAACACTGACGCTCTCACCGATTATTGCTTAAAATGATGTTTGTGACGTTCTCCAGCTCTGTAAATGATTCAGGTCCAATCTGGTGTATATTATTCCCTATGACGATGACAGTCCTCGCATATCCTGGAATACTTTGTGGCACCGTGAGCAGGTCACTGGAAACACATTTCACTGTGCGAGTGACAGCCAAACACTCACAGCCAAAAGCACACTCCAAGCACTGGTATGGTGCACAAAGAAGGATTCCCAAAAACACTCGGAGTGCAAAAACACACATGTCTTAAGTAATTGCCGGGTAAAAAGAAAGATTCCAAAAACAATGTTAACACACTAGAGTGTGAACTACAGCAGAAACAAAACTTCAAATTCTAAATACAGCTTTTGTTGTCACAACCTAATCAAATGCTGCAGAGGCGGCAAAGAGCTCTCCAGCATCAGCCCCTCCGAATCTGCTCCACTCTGGGAATAAAGGATCCTGTAGAATTGATGGGAGTTCATATCAGGCAGAATCTGCTAGATGAAAAAGGTACGTGGTTCCCTTAAAGGTACAGAGGATGATTAAGGAGCCCACAGCCTGTGACCCACACCACAGTCTGCCAGGGAGACTTAAAAAGGCTTTGTATACAGCACATCCAAAATAAAGTTACAGAAACAGTCATATTAAACTGATAGAGATATACAATAATAAATAATACTCTTTTGGGTACACAACATCAAAAACAATTCAATTAAATAAACATAATGCAGTATTGCTCATAGTTTGAATAATTCGACAGTTATAGTAACATTCCAGCAGAACACATTCAAATTATGTCTGAAGAACAAACACTTCACACATCAGTGTTGATACACCAGAGGAAAGACGACTGAAGAGGAGGAGGGTATTTTTATAGCACAATACCACTATTTTTCACATGTGGGTCCTACATCATTCTATCTTTGGTAGCAGCTCATATCTCAGACAAATAATTGATGACTACTTTCTGCATTAAGATTTTGTGATCCATTTTGTAGTGATTCATCACTGAAATGTACATTAGCCGGTCTGGAAACACATTCATCACCACCAGTCTAATACAATGCATCTCTGGACTCCACCTTATTGCTCTAACGTGGTGTAATCTGGAAAAGATCGTCTTACTTCATAACTCTCTTAATAAGCAAAACGCAAACATAGAACCCACTGTGTGAAAAACAGCACATTTTGAATAGATGTTTTGTAGATACTGTAGCTTCTTTGCCTCACTAAATCATACATTGCACAGAAATAAAACTGTTAAAACATAAAAGAATTATTAAAAGAAAGGACTCTGGGCTTTGCCCTTCAATACTCTCCTAGAGACTAGATCACTACAGATCCCTAACAGACAACGAAGTCCTTCATTTGGATTTTTTTTTTGTACAGACAAATGTCCTGTCAAAAGAAACATCACTCACATCAACAGCCTATGACAAATGTATAAAGCAGAACTAAAGTCTATGAAGTGACCCATGTTGAAATGATCACTCCACTACTGTAGGTTGAACGTTAAGATGAATGTGGCGAGAACTCCGCAGAGCATGAAGAAGGGAAGCCAGGTCTTGAGGAACGCTGCCCAGCTGTAAGATACAGAGAGGGTAATGTGTGTTAGCGTAATCATCAACACCTGGATACCACGAGTGTGTGTACATGTGTGAGGGTATATTTGGACATGTTGAAGTATTGCATGGTACAACCTCTTTACTCCCAGGGGCCTGTGCACCTCCCCGCCCACCCTCCAGCCTGCGCCCCACTGTCCTTTCCACCCAGCCGGTGCAGGGCGCCATCGGAGAGGTGACCTTCAGTGGTGACAGAGGGGGGAGCGCTACTGTCAGTGATGAATTACATGAGTCCTCTGTTTAAAAGACTCCTGTGCCGTGGGACTGTATGTGCAGAGGCAGCACTTACTGCAACTCCAGCGTTCTCAATGTGGGTCAGCAGAAAATAATGAGGGTGGGATCTCTGGGCCATATGTCTGTTAATGCTCACAAGCGTCCAGAAGCAGACTGCTGTTTGTGATGAAGACGAGTCAGGTGTGGCCCAGTAGTCTTAATGGCAACCATATTTTCCTTCTACCACATTTTCTGTCTTCTCTGTGTATACGACACCTCTGCTCTGGAAGAGGAAAATGTATGTAAATGTAAAAATACCAAAATGTCAACCTTCTGAAAAAGGTTCATTTATGCACTCAGTACTTGGTCAGGTCTCACGAATTGCTGCATCAATGCTGTGTGGCATGGAGGCAGTCAGCATGTGGCACTGCTGAGGTGTTATGAAGGCCCAGGTTGCTTTGATAGCGGTCTTCAGCTTGTCAGCATTGTTGGGTCTGCAGTCTCTCATTTTCCTCTTGATGAGGTCAGGTCAAGCGAGTTGGCTGGCCAACCAAGCACAGTAATTCCATGGTGGGCAAACCAGTTACTAGTTGTTTTGGCACTGAGGGCAGGCATGAAGTCCTGCTGGAAAAGGAAATCAGCATCTTCATAAAGCTCGTCAGCAGATGGAAGCATGAAGTGCTCAAAAATCTCTTGATAGACCACTGCACCGACTCTGGAATTGAGAAAACACTGACTGTAGAAACTTCACACTGGACTTTAAGCAACTTCGATTCTGTGCCTCTCCGATCGTCCTCCAAACTCTGGGACCTTGATTTTCAATTAAATGCAAAATGTACTGTATCTGAAAAGAGGACTTTGGACCACTGAGCGCAGTCCAGTACTTTCTTTCCTGAGCCAAGTGAGACGCTTCTGATGCCGTCTCTGGTTCAGGAGTAGCTTAACACTAGCTCATTTCCTGGACACGTCTGTGCGTGGTGATTCTTGATGCTCTGACTCCAGCCTCACTCCACTCCTTGTGAAGCTCCCCCAACTTCTTGAATCAGCTTTGCTTGACAATCCTCTCAAGGCTGCGGTCATCCCTGTTGCTTGTGCACCTTTTCCTACCACACTTTAATCTTCCAGTCAATTTTCCATGAATATGCTTTGATCCAGCATACAGCACTCTGTGAACAGCCCCTTCAGCAGTAACCTTCTGTGCCTTACCCTCCTTGTGGAGGGAGTCAGTGAGTGTCCTCTGGACAACTGTCAAGTCAGGAGTCTTCCCCATGATTGTGGTTCCGTGTACTGAATCAGACTGAGAGACTGAAGGCTCTTCTCAGGTCGACATTTCTGTATTATACAGTCTTTATTCTAATATTTTGAGATATGGATTTCCAAGAGCTGTAAGCTTTAATCATGAAAATGAAAACAAATAAAGGCCTGAAATATTTCACTTTATATGTAATGAATCTAGAATATATGAGTTTCACTTTTTGATAAAATTAGAGAAATAAATAAACTTTTCTACAATATTCTATTTTTATGTGATGCACCTGTATATTTATAAAATCGCCTTGATTTGACTAACCATCTGTGTAACAGACAAAAAACAGAAAGACAGTTTTATATAGACGGGGATTCTTGCTTACAAACCAAAGTGCTTGATGCACTGCCATGAGGTTTTGATGGTATGTGCCCGTGGACAGCTGTAACATGGATACACCATTATGGTTGGTGGTTTATTCCCAGTGGTACAAACCCATTTAACCCATGATAGGAAATGTAGATCCCAGTACCATGCTTGAGAGACAGATTAAATTAAAACTCTATCTCTAGCTAAATGTATCCAAAACCTATGAACAAGATCAGGCAGGACTCTTTAGGTTCTGTATGTGAACTGTTCTTAATAGTAACATCAATGCCAGAATGAGGCTTAAATACTCACCTCACATGTTTCCCATGAATTAAAGACCGCACACATAGGTTCACCATGTTCCAAGACGAGCTGTTGTCGTAGCGCATTAGGTTGAGGGCCATGGCCACGTGGGAATGGCAGTTATCTAAGCACAGGTTGTGCTTCAAATCAGAAAAGGGTATTTATTATTATATGAATAATGATGTGGATGTGTGTGTATTAAAAATTCTAAATACTGTCTTACTGGCCTGCACTTGTATTCCTCAGACGCATCATGCACTGCTTTGTCCCATGTAGCAGCACCATTGCCACACACTTTGTCCACATCAAGCTTCCAATACCTGCGATATTAGTTAACAATCAATCTATGGATAAATTGTTCACCTAAATGTTGAAATACTACTTACAAAACTGTGATTACTAAACTTACTTTGTTGGTCTACCAAAGCCCATGTTGTCCTCCTGGTGGGGGATTTAATGAATCACACCAGTGAACTTAAGCTTGAAGTTATAGATCACTCAAAATATAGCAGATGCCACACATCATTAGACATTCACCAGCTTTCCTCTACACGTCAGCATGACATCTCAGATTCAAGGTTTGCATTTTCATTTCTATCTCACTGGACTCTGCTGGGCCATTACACTGAAGTGAGCTGTTGCATGAGGTTAAACTACCTATCGCGGCTGAAAAATAAAAGAATTTTAAGGCGATACTCACAGAGACAAAGTATGATCCTGCAAAATCTCGTATGACTCCAGAAGAGGTGCATATACCCATGTGACCAATGAAGGGGAGCACCCACCTGCAGCATGCACCCACAAAACAATACATCGACACACGAGTCAATCCATGTACTTTGGTTGTGTAACCGAATACATGCAGTACATTTAGTGCAGCCACTTATTTACAGGACAAATATCGCATGGGGATTTAACCAGTGGCTAACATAAATCTGCAAAAGCGGCAAGTGGTCACGCTAATGCTAGCAAGAGCAAGGAAAACATGTTCGCCTCTTACGATAAAATAGGAATAGGCGTCCAGACAATGCAGTAAGGGTAGCGGCTGGTTTTTCTGTCGCTTTTTAAGAAATCGCCGTGGTAGTTCATCATCACGTCGGTGTCGTCCACCTCCGCCATCACTGCCTGGAGTCTCCTTGAGTGACAGGGGATGACGCACAGCCAGCTAGAGGCGGCGTCGAAGCGGAAGCGCGCAGCTATCGGGTCAGTGAACGCAACACCGTGTGTCCACTGTGCAGTGTGTTAATTAGATTTAATAAGTAGTGCAGGGTTCCAGTCATCAAAGTTTCTACCAAAACAACAATATTCTTTTTTTGTCATTTTTACTTATTTTAAGCCTTTTTTTTCTTTGTTAGTATATTCCATATAAACTGACAGACAAAACCAATCGGTTATTCGACCAGTGGTGGACGAAGTAGCCTAAGGCAAAAGTAGACAAAAGTACAGAGACCCTTGCTAAATATTACTTCACTAAAAGGAGAAGTCTTCAATTTAAATTTCTACTTGAGTCAAAGTACAAAAGGACCACCTTTTGCCAGTTAAATTTCAACTTGCAACTAATCGTTTTGGCTGTACTTGTATAAACTGTTGGGTCGTTTCATTTATAACAAAACATCATATTTTATAAAGTCTTCATATATATGCGTAAAAAGCTTCATTTGTAAATTATCTGCTAAAGCTGTCAGATAAATGTAGTGAAGTAAAAAGTACAATATCTCTGAGATGGAGGGGAGTAGAAGTAGAAAGTGGCATGAAAAGAAAATACTCAAGCAAAGTACAAATATATCTAATTTGTACTAATTTGTTAAGTAAAGTACTTGAGTACATTTAGTCAAGTACTTTACTTAAGTTACTGTCCACCACTGGTTATTAATCCAAGGAATGGATGTAGTTTGTGTTATTTTACAGTATAAATGGCAAATGTACAATGTTGAATGTGCACACGTTTAAATCAACATTATTTTGACAGACATCTAATATTTGCATAGTTACTTAGTCAGCCTTGGCACGCACAGGCTGAAGGCTGTTGTTTCAGCCCTTTTTGGCACCCAACACACAAGATCAGTCAGCCGGGAGCTTTATCACTCCAACCTCCACTACCCCTAAAGCTGCCACCTCATTACTGTTCAGTAAATGGGGCGTGAGATGCTCCCCCAACTACTCATGCTTATGATGTACTGTGCTCACATTTGTTGCTTAATAGTCAGCAAAAGCAGGGAGCTCACCTACAGTACATCTTCCCAACCTTGTTAGTCATGGGTCAGTACTGCTGTGTTGTGTAACTGTTAACACGAAAAGCATAAACACCACTAATGTTACCATTTCAATAACAAGAGAGAGAATACAGACAAGATAGTGTTCAATAATTTTATTCTTCACTTTGTTCGCAACAAAGGTTATTATAGGATTCCTCAAAAAAAACCCTCAAATTACTGAACAAAGTAAAACACATGGAAGCCTAGTGTTGCATGTTGTTGAGGACCCCTTCCTTAACATTTCCCTATTTGGTGGCAAAGAAGACCCAATGAGCTGTTCTCTGAGCAACATGTTAACATGTGTGCTGTGTGTTCTTTTTTTCCCCACAACTATGATCAGAGACGCCTCATGCAAGCAGGACTGAACACCTGACTGCAGCAGAGGTCTGGTGCTTGAGCCACGCAAGCTAGTAAGCTGGAGCCCTATCGCCTCTTAATACTTAGCGCATCATTTGCCATTTACTGCAAATTAGCATCTGTGTCCAACTTACACTCAACAGAAGTTTCACTGGCATGTCATGCCAAACAACATTTTAAATCAATGGGACTTGATTTAAAACAAAAAAAAAAAACTCTATTAGAAGTTTTTTTTTTTTACTATTTTTTTTGTCGATATCTTGTTGATTATCAAGAATCTATTGTAGTAAAACCTTTTAACTAAAAAGGAGCACAGTATGCCAAAATTATGTTTCAATGAAACAAAGAAAAAAAACATTAATCCTTGGCCATTGAAATTAAAGATGGCAACCTTTGGCAGAAGAAACCACTTGTTTGTTCTGACAGTTATAAACTAAACAAAGCTTATAAATACATTTCATTGGAGTAACACTTGCATCTTTCACAACTTGGCGAGTGACAATTAATTCTAGGCTTCCTGTGACCAAAACTCCAACTGAAAATATGATCAACTCAGAATCAATGACTTGGGTGGGCAGCCTTTCTGAGATGAGCGGGTACAAAGACTCTCAGCTCTAACTGTAGAGCAGACAGGAGATGCTACAAAGCACCGCCGTCTGGTCTGTGAGCCCATCCTCCACGGAGAACACTGGGACTGTGTGGCCACACCGACCTGACATCACACTGCAGGATTCTCCTTCTGTGTGTTGTGTGTCTCTCTTCAACATAAACCTGAGGAGGGATAAGTGCTGAACTCCTTCTTCGTGAGCAACTGGGGGAGTGACGTGGAAAGTGCTCTCCTCAAAAGGTGTCCCCCTGCCACAACAAAGTGGAGGGGGAGGCTGAGGTGTTGTTGGTGCTTTGAAGGGGGCGAGATGGGGGTCTTCTCCACCCTCCATGAAATTTCTCTCCCCAAAGTGGTCTCCACCAGTCCTCTCTTTGGACAGGGGAGGGTGATGCATAGTGCAGAGATGTGACATGACATTCACTCAATGTTTCTGTCAGATAGGGGGAGAAATTAAGATTCAAACAGGAGCTGGGCTTTACTTCCCGCATCCATTCTACAGAATGGCGGACAGTTTGTTTAGCTTGGCCGACACTGCACTTGTCCCTCTGAGCTGTCTTCGTCATCTGAGCCATCTGGGCCAACACCACGCAGGCCTGTGATGCGATAGCCCATGTTGAGCAGCATTACCTCCAGGGGATCAGCGTTCATACGCCGCTGGTTCGCCTGAGCAGCACTGTCCATGTCCTCCACCACTCGCCCGTTCTCAGTCTCTGTCTGTATTATGAGAAAGTAGACGGTAGGAGAAAGGGCGCCATTACATGACAATACATGATAAGAATGCTTTATTTTCATTGAAGTGTTTTCTTAAAATGCACCCTCCGCATTTCAACAACAAAAATGTTGTAATTGGTAAACTAGGCCTGTCCCATGCCAAAGGCTTTGCTAAATGTTACCACCTTTGCAGGAATCTAGGGGACGTCAGTATCCCAGAATCTAACCCACACTGGTCAGATTGTTTAATGGTGCATTCAGGTGTGCATCATTAATTTTTAGAGTCTCGAAATATCACATGACCATGTCATTTTTACCAGATTTTTATCAGGTGGTCATCGGTCACCTGTAAATACATCAAATGAACTGAACAGACATTTTGAGTGACAGTGACTCGGTTCAAAAAACCACAAACAAATATTGTGCTTTCACCGTATGACTAACCAATACAATTTCAAAAGTCTGTGAATCAGCATAATTTTGGGATTATATGTAATTCTGAATTAATTATGCGTGAGACCATGATGCGCACTGTATCCAACTTTTACCAAAATATATATATATTAATACGCAGACGTTTCAGTTGTTTACCTCTGGTCTAGGGTTCCATAATCGCACCACGGGGTCAATACCACTGGTGGCCAGGAAGCAGTAGCTTGGGTGGGGCTGCAGGCAGTTGACTATTGACTCATCCCCCTGCAGGATCCTCACCAGATTAGTTGTCTCCTTTTCCCAGATAAAGAAGGAGCCGTCATCTGAGCCACTGACGATGTACTGGCCTTTGCTGTAGAGACAAGGAATCCATTCAGACCTGCCTGACGAGCCATGTTCTTGGAACTGGAATGTCTTATTTACTAGGAATCATGAAATTGTTCATCATTATACACTGCACTTCATTCACAGAACACTTGTTCACATCACCGTACAGGCATGTAACCAGGGCTTTGGTATACAACGTTCAATGGGAACTGAGCTTTGTGTTACATTATGTGCACTGTATTGTATTCCAGTGGTTCTAGTTATTCAGACCTTCCAGCTGGATAATAGGAAACCAGGTGAGGGGAGGGAAGAGGAGGGAAACAATCTTTTGTTAAGCAACAGGTTTGCTTAGTGTTTCACATAATATGCAGTGGCCTGCTTGAGCTGATCTACATTTTGACTTATAAATTAGTAAATTCCTCATCACAAAGTGTTTTTATCATCATCAAACTAAAGAATTCTATTATTATATTATAGAAAATGACAGTCAAGCACATGACAGAATACAGTTCGACAGACATATTCAGAGTGAAACAAACATTTTACAGTCACATGTTAGACAAAAAAAAGTGGGGACAACTATGACACTTCTTTTATAAATAATCAACTTTTGAACTGGTACTGATATGTGCACTTTATAAAATATTTTCCTGTACTGAAATGTAAGATCTTCATGATTTAACAGTGGATATTTTAAACTTGAAATATTTGACCAGTCACAAAACCACCTACAGTACCTAAAAGGCTACATTTATGAATGAAAGCTACTTTTCACTGTACACTGGTTTTCGCTCTACTGATTCTTCACTGTAGGTTCACAGAGCTCATGACTGTCCCATAGTGAGACCTCAGCAGACTGGAAGTGAGATCTACTGACCTTCCAAAGAAGTTGGCCTCTTTGATATCTGTGGTGGTGTTACAGTGACCACAGTATCTGTGCTTATAGTCAAAGCTGCGCTCTCTCAGCACCAGTTCATCTTCAGGGATGGACTCCTTCCGGCTGAATGAGTGGAATCGAATGGAGCTGTTGGACTTCTTATCTTCAGCTGGTGAAGAAAAAACAACAGAGTCATTCAGATATATTTACAAAAGACACAAAGGCAAATCAGCAAAGATACACTCTTTTCTACCTGATTCTGTCTTGGAGAAGAGAGCTGCCTTGATGTCTTTATCCAAGGCATCACAGGCACTACTGTGTGCCTGCTCTGGAAACTTTCCTTTGAAATCATCCAGACACTCCAGAGCTTCAGCCACATACTTCAACTCAAACAGACACCGTGCCAGCCGGAAATGAGCCTTCAGATGACCAGGGTTTAGAGTCAGAGCCTTCAGACAATCCCTGAGGGCATCATAATGGTCTCCATCCCTGTGAATCACAGGTAATAAAACAATACAAAAAAACTTACTTGTTTTTATAGCCTTTATAAGTAGATGATGAATCACCTCTCTGCAGTGATACGACAACACATACCACTTGCGCTTCATGTAGGCTGCAGCCCGGTTCCCATATAGCATGGCGTTGCAGCTGGCCTCATGAATGCCTAAACTGTATAGCTGGATGGCCTGTGTCCACTGCTGCCGTGCAAATGCATCATTAGCTTGTTGCTTTATCTTCTCCAAGTGAGGAGGGAGCTCTGTAGAACTGAGGCAAAAAGAGCAGAAGAAACATAACTGAAGTGTGTGCATGCTCAGATCTTTAAACAGTCAATCTGTGTATGAAAACCAATCACTTACAGGCTGAAAAGAGCATTACCTAGAGTGCATCTTGCTTTCAGAAAATCGCATATGGCTGGTTGGCAAGTGAAGTCCATTAGAGACGCCATTGGTTGTCTTTCCATTCTGTACATCTCCTGGGAAGAGGTCAAAGTTTCAGAAACCACCAATACATCTGTAGATGCAGAACTTTATTTTGTTAATATATAGATGGCACAGACCTACCTGGTGATGACTGACACTTTTTTGGAATCAAGAAGGCGTATGGCTTCTGTTTAAATGTCAAGTCAAACAGATACACCTAGAAGAACAATAGCAATACACAAACAAAGCAAATGTTTAAACACTGAAAAAGATGTTAATAACCCCTGTCGCCATTCCTTGTTTGTTCTGAGAAGCATTACCTGTTCCCCACCCATATTAACAAGTAGCTCGGTGCCATCTGGACTGAAGGTGACATAGGTGGCCACCAGGACCCTCAGGCGGTTATTATAGTCTGGGAGTTTCACGGGCAGGTGACCTGCGGCATTCAAACAGAAGGTGATGTTATTAAACCACGTGCAACCTGCACATTTCCTGATGTCATTCCTGATGCCCATTAAATAATAGACAATTCAACCATTTATGCACCTGCAACATAATACTGCCCAGCTCCGTCCGGGATGGGCTTCTGCCTTTCACAGAACGTATGCACAGCTGCTGATGTGCTCTGACTCATAGATTTCCTGTGTGAGAAAAAAAACTTGATTAAAACACAGTTGTGCATGTGTATTTCAAAACTGGGAATGCGCCACATTTGAGTGGTTGCTGATAAATTATTACCATAAAATAGCAACAAAAAACATAACCAACCTGTAGTTATGAATCATCCTGATGTCATAAAGGCGCACAAAAGGCCCGTTGGCTCCCACTGCCAGGTAGTTGTTGTCCCGTGGGTTGACAGCTAGACATTTGGCCTCAACCAGCTGACCACAGAACTCTGTCAGGTCAATCAGCACCTCAGAGCGTTTACTGCTCTCCCTTAAGTCATATTGTCTGTAATGAACAAGGAGACAGTCAGCATATTAGCGGTCGCAAAACTAGGTATGGGATATCTTGTGACTTTGTTAAACACAACAAGGTTATTTAATTCATTTCTGGTTATGACCTGATGATGCCATCCTCCGCGGCACTCCAGAAGGTGTTGGGCCACATGGGCGCTGTGGCGATGCGTTTTACTCGGTTGGTATGATCAGAAAACATATGGATGGTTTCCTTCACCGTCAGGTCATGCACATGGACCTTTGTGTCGGCTGCACCTGTTACCAAAATTCTGTCCCCGGAGTGAGGGAGGAACTGTATGGACAAAAACACCAGAATCAATGCAGAAGTACAGAATCAGTGTATCACAAAGGCGGCCCTTTCAATCACACAGTGATCAGCCAGTAGCCATAGGTTAAGGCATTTCTAAAGTGTTTACATAGAGTATTTATACAGCCAATCTATTGATAGCCTGATTAATGGCATTTAACGCAATCTCCCCATTATCTTTTATCACTACACCAAAAGAAATTAAACCTTCAAATTTGTTATACAGGATGGTTTTCCACCAATCATGCCACTCATTAAATGGCCAACAGTGACACCTAATGTACAGGAAGTGAATCAGTATCACAGAGCATTCGCTGACCAGAATTTCAACTGCTGTTTGTGTCCTGAATTGTAATGAAACTTGTGATAGCGAGCAGTAGATTTGTGTGATTACATGGTTGAAATGCCCTTCCATGAGACTAAAATGCGAGTACTACACTAATCTAACCCTATTGTAAGCATAATGAAATAACACCACCAGGGTACGATGTTCGATTGGGCTACACCTTAACTCACATCACTGCCCTAATCACATTATGACTACATTATCAATGTGTATGTAAACGCAGCCACAGTCATTAAATACATCCATCTTACACTCAGTCCTCCTTACCTTTACAGAGAATATGTTTGCTGCATGACCTGTGTGCATAGTTGTAAGCTTCTTGTGTCTGAATGGATCCCAGATGACGGCATGCTGATCATCTGAACCAGAGGCCAGTAAACTGAATACAAAAAGAATCAACATTTGTTATGGCTCTTTACAACTAATGCCATATAAAATCAAATACTGTCATAATTTTTGGCAATAAACAGTGCTGCAGCAACATTTAACATAAAATATAAAGTAGAACAGCATCCTAATTTTATTTCGACATAGTATTACCAGCCCTAACAGGCCTTCACTGTACATACAGTTGTATAATGCACCTCAGAATATGAGTTTTTGGCACATATATGGTGATGTCACCCAGCCAGTCATCCCAGGTCACACTATAATTGTACACACAAGATGAAACTTTAGGTTTTGAAGACTTACTCCCCTCGTTCATTCCATTCTAGACAGTTCACACAGCCAGTATGACCCTGTTGAGACAGACAGTATAAGAAGATTATATGATAATACACAGAAATATCTTCTCAGTCTCCTTGTCTTTCCACAACTCTTTCCCTCTACATGCACCCACACACTTGCTGTCACTGACCTGAAGCTCAGCCTCCAGTCCAAGTCTCTTGATGAACGGGTCGGTCACATGATAGAACCTTTGGAAGCCTGACGCTCTCTTGTCCTGGACACACAAATCAAATTCCCCATCAGTCTTTTGTACATAGGTTACAAGGTTACTTAAACCTAAACAATCATTTTGGTTAAGGAGGGTCTTTTTGGGTTAGCCTCACCAAGATAATTTCCAGAGAATCACATTGTCTGATCACTGGTAGATTGAGCTCGTAAGATGCTCTGGCATTTGTTTACTCACTCGGATCTGCCTGTGCAGGATGTCCCTGGTGATGTTGGCCGCAGTCATGGCCTCGCCACAAAACATAAATCAGGGTCTGGAGGATCCAGGGGTCAGAGCTCAGATGACATTTACTCTGTATTTCTCGAGAATTGAATTGCACATTTAGACAGGGCAGATAACAGATACAGGAAAGAGAATTCTCACAACGCAGTGATGATGTTAGGTTGGTTTAATGTCAGTCATAGAGCAAGGGTACGGACAAGGTGGTCAGCAGGCATTTTAATTTTTTACTCATTGCGGGTTCTTTAAAAACAGCTGAAACATAAGCATGCCACATAGTCTTCAGACTTTGCTCACAGTCGAACTGCACCCGTCAACGAACACAAACAAGGCGAGTTCATTAGCTAACTAGCTAATGTTAGCTAGTTAGCTCTGTCAGTACTATAATCGGCTGACTATTTCGCCAAAATACTGGCAATTATTTAAACACTGGCGCTGTTAGCGTACCTGAATCGTTAGCCACCTATGCATCGGGCCTTTAAGAGACCTGTCGTTTACCAAGTAGCTGGTGTTAGCGTGTTTGCGTTACCTTGCTAGCTAACGTTAACCAAAACATCCACTTCAACATTTGCAACGCTTTCATTGTAATTTACGACTACTAAAGAAATCTCACCGCTTTCCTTGAACTAAAAAGGCTTCTGTCAAGAGATGTCCATTTAGCAGACGAATTACAATAGATGAAATACACTCTGTGAGTTTGTTGACAGGGTTCACGGTAATACCTGACTTGAACACAAACCACCTCCCACTAAGCACATCACGCAACTTTGTTCCGCGAGACAAACAGACAGAAAACGTCCGGCCCGTGTTTATTTCAGAATAAAAGTACTCTCCCTACAAAGTATGACATTAGTAAACGTTTCATATCAAGGGCCGATATTTCATGTCACTGTCGGTGGGGAACAATAAAAAACATATCCCAGCGGTAGAATTAAAATAAATAAAGTAATTGAGGGTCTGAAAAAGGTATGCACCACTGTGAGGCATATGAGGGGAGGAGACTGTCTTTCCAAACTTAAATAACGTGGATATAAAACATAATGTTATCAAGGCAAAATTGAACGCCGTAAGACGACAGAAAATAGCGTGTTAACCTGGTGTTATCCATAGACTATAAAAAGGTGTTTACAATTAAATGTATTTTTAAAAAGGTGTTAAAGCGGGATTTTGGACGCCACCACTTCATCACTTTCTGAGGGGAACCTCACATACAATAATTGCAAGAAAGAAAATAATTCCCACTCAACCTACCTTGTATGAAATTTGGTCAAAACACAGAGGTTGTTAAAACTGGAAGATAAAGATCATGTTCAAAGTCTCCTTTGCATTACTTTGGCATTGTTTTTTTATTTGATTTGTGAGACCCACCTCAGGTTTGAAAAAAAATAAACAAAAACCTAACAACAAATATAAATGGAAATGTAAACTGTTTTATTTCTGCCCAACTATTCAAATTGTATGCATTTATTTATTTTTATTTGTATACTTAAATAAGGAGAAAATATGTGCTGCCTTGCAACAGATTGAATGCATGTATATATTTACATTTTAGCTTTGGTTATACAATATCTTACAACACTGCATTTCACGAGGTAAATGCTGACCAAAAAAGAGATATCTTTAACGTGAGTCATATTTTTTCATTACAGCCTGTCTCAGTTTCTTTTTTTTTTTTTTTATTTCCCTGGATCCAAACACATGTCTGTAAGGTCTCAGTGTGACAATTATCTTGGGCTGTTGCTGTGAACTTTTCACAGTTTGTGTATCCTTCGTTTGTGATCATGTACTACTAATCATCATGAGGCCGTACAAGGGCATGTTTTAATGCTATGTCAGACAGCACCTTTATGAAAATATAATGTGTTAATTATTGTGTTTAATATATAATATTAATGTACCAAGAAAAGATGGAATAAAACAGATGTTGCAAGTAGTTGTATTTCTTCCACCCTGACTGGCAGCCTATGTGTCACTCAGGGTATGGTGGAGGTTAGATGTTACAAATGTTACCCCTCCATGTCCCAACTTCCTACAACAAAAACTCATGTCAGCATTTGTGGTATTTTCACTTCTCTATCATCCAAAGCTGCCTACTGTTTGGTGTTAACCAACACCTTCGTGCAAAGTGAAAAGCAGAAGTGTTTGAATTACACCAGTATGCTCTTTGATATATATTTACCATGTAAAATATCTAATGAGAAATAGCTGTACCCACTGAGCACCAACCCAAATTTCAACGTTAATTAGTAGTAGAAACCGAAATCAATCTGAATGAGCAACATGCTCTTTTATTTATTTATAAAGCACTTATTTTTAAGTTCTGGTGTCACTTACCCATTTTAAAAATGTTATGGAGAATCATTATGATGTTATTTGCAGTTGTTTCCCTTGAAATGAACATCTTGGTCTTGTATGTTTTAGATAATTTTTTATGTTTTAAGTACTTTTTTATTTATTCACTTGTTTGTTGGTCTACTGGACCTGGACATGTTAACTTGTGTACACAGGGCACAGCCTAAAAAGAGACAGTCTGTTTTTCCCTGTTAAAATAAAAATCAACGTTGGGTCAGATGTGGGTTGGTGCTCACTAGGCACCTATTTCCTAATGTCTATGTTGTATATTACTGCTTAGTGTAAAAATGTTTGATTTTCTAGGTTATTCTACCCATCTCAACACATCTGGGTTAGGTTCGTTCGTTATGTGTGACTATAGTGTTTTTTCATCATATGGCAGAATGACCCCGTCATGTTTTTTTGTTGAATCAGCAGCAATATTTCAAGAATAATCTTAAGAATATTGCTACCCTAGTTTTTGGGGCTATACTCTGCAAATGTAAGCACTGCGGTTGCATATTCGTTGCAGGCAGGAAACCCCCAAACGGTTTCACAGACAACATGAGGCGTCACTGTTCAGCGGGCGGTGCTGTGACATTAAACAAGCGGCCATTGTGTGTTGACGGGTTGTCTGCTGCCATCGGAGAGGATCTGTTCAGTTGGCTAGCGGAACAACAGCAGCAGCACCGGATGGTACAGATTCGGCTTCCAGCCTCAAACCGAGATTTGTTACTGCATTTTTGTGTTCATGTGAAACGAAAGGTAAATACATATTCTTTGTCAGCGCCGACAGCTAGTTTAGTTCCAGCAGTAACATTATAAGCACCGAAGCTAACAGAGACGTGTAACGTTATTGTTAACGAAAGTAGCTCAGCAGCGTTGTGTTAGCCGTTAGCTAACGTTAGCTTGTTAAACGGAAACGGATTTGTTACGGATTAGCTAAAATGGTTAACGGTGCAGCGCTGTACAAAAAATTTACGTTATATATAACGTTAGGACGTTATAAATAAGTTTTTGCTTTAAAATAGCCCAAACCTTAGCTATGATTATCGCATTTATATAGCTTAGTATGATACAATTTAACTAATTAAATTTAGCGATTAGTCACACTGATACAGCTTGCCCTGACTGGTGTTAGCAAGTCATTTCCTTTATGAATTAGTTTCTGAAGAGGATTAGTGGGTAACAGCCAGGCTGCATCTCAGACTGATTGTATTCACCAGTAACCATTAGCTTGCTACAAATAATGTACAAACTTACTTTCTGTAGTATCTTAGGGGAATAGAGATGTTTGTGTAACAGATTATGTAACGCTAAGACATGTGCTCGTGTTGTTATTTTTGTTGCTACCCAGAAAAGTCTGTCGAGGTTGTTTATGGCAAGGGCAGAAGAGTTTCATAGGTGAGCCAATCAGTCAATAGCCAACAGCTGCTGGGTCCTTCACCACGGACGTTCAGTTAATAATATACAAGAAAGGAGCTTTTGTTCAGATCTCAGTCTCTGGTTCATCACTAAAACCTTGTTACCAGCCTCTTTTCACTGTTTCTCAGTTCACTAAATCTTGAGAATAGGTTGTCAGTTATAAACTAATGTGCTAAAAGTGAGTGAGAGGCAAACATGACTGACATCTTGTCAGAGTGTCTGCACTATATGATTATTTAATACTGTCCTCATCTCAATCAGGCGACATTGTCTTGTATGGAATGACAACCTCACAGAGATATATTGACTCCAAACCAGCGGGTAAGTTGACACTCAAAAGTCAAAATGCATAAGCAATGTGTCATTTCAGCATGTGTTGATATACTCATCTGTTGCCATTGTCCTGTTTCACATATATACATTAGCTCGGTTTGCTGACATGGAGTGGCAGACGCCAGCTGTGTCAGAGAAGTTCCAAAGCCGCTTTGGCCGCCGGCCTGGAACATCGGACAGTGGGGACACTGGTCTTGGCACCTCAGCATCTGACAGCACAGAAGGTGATGACTTTAGCTTGTTCTTTCCCTGCCTGAGTGTGTTGTGTAACATTGTTTTGAAGTCTGCCTGTCAGTGCAGGGCTCTGAACTGACTTTTTGAGTGCACTATCCAGCACTTTAGCAAAACAGACAGACTAGACAGAGATGCACTGCAGCTAACACATCAACTTAACGTTACTGTTTGCTGATATCAAACTTGGAGAGGAGAGAACACAAATTTACCTGATTGCTGTTCCTGAAATTCACTCATGGTGTGGTGTTTTATTTATTTATTTATTTTTAGTACCTCATCACGTGACCAAAAGTATAGTTCTCCTTCATCCTGTCATCGAAACATTGACACCTGCTTGCACACAAGGGGGTTGCGTTATGCAACTTGGGTAGTTAGCGTGAAGGGCATGCACACCAGTTCTTGTTCGCTCCTGGTGTTTCACATTACTGTATATAAAATTATGATTTTAAACAAACAAACAAACAAAAACGGGGGGGATATTTGCAAGTCGCACTTGTGCACCAAGTTATAAAATTGAGTAGCAGTGTCTCCTGGTTACAAAATGTGAGTAAATTGTCGCAGTCTGTAGCCATGCAGTGATAGAGCTCCAGTTTGCACTCTATACAGCCAGAGTTCGGTGCTTTAGTGGTGATTAAATTGTGTGTTTTCAAATTGGACTTTGAAAGTTGAGAACTGTCATGTAATGTTTAATGTAGTGAGAAGCCCAGTGTGGCCGAGGCTGAAACGGCTTTGTCTTCATGTTTGTGTTATTGTTGCTTAGGCTTTTTATAGTTTGTTAAAAAATGTTCATAATCCATTGTGGAAGCCCTGGAGATTTGCAGAGGTAGATTAAAGTCCCAGCTAAAAATGCCCCAAGGCTCTGCTGCACTCTCACTTAAGGTTAATTGGCTGGATAGGTGTTGGTATGCTAGGACAGGACTTTGCCTGTGGAGGGAATATTCAGAGAGTTGTTTATAAAATGGGAACATCCCACTGGAGAAAATGTGAAATCTCACTGGGGATGGTGGGTGTGTGTATATTCTATATTTAAATGTATTTACACAGTGTAGAAAAAAATAATAGACTCGTGGTATCAGGAAGGTTCCATGTACTGGCTGGCCTGCTGGGGTGGATTGTCCCACGTTCAACAGGAAACGCTGATAAAATAATATGCTGGAAAATGATCCCAAGTGTATCAGCACTGTAGGTTCACAAAGCTGGTATTCATGGCAGGGCTGGCTATTAGAAAATTTTTAATACCAATTGCAAGCAGGTCAATGTTTTTTGCTTTTTACATCAAGTTATATATATTTATATGTGTTGGCTTCCTTGAGGTAGTCCTAAGAATGCCATTCAACACATAATGTATCTTCCCAGCTGTTAAAAACTGTAGTGGATCTTTAATAGTATCAGTTAAAATCTCCTGGCTATCAGTAGTACCCATAATCACTCTGAACAGTTGTATAACAGCAGAGGTATACAAGTCCGTTTTATAATTTTTATGAGAGATTTTATGTAAACACAGACAAGCATCACAAAACCTGAAAGGGAAGGTGTCTAGAACCGTTAGTAATGTTAGTAGATGCATATCTTCTGCATCTTCCAAATAACTGAATATATTTGAAGTGTCCATAGCGTTGTCTTACTGTCTCTAAACACACTGTTCACTGAGCTCAGAGCTTGTAAAACAACATTCCTTGGAGGGTTTAAGCTACATTTGAGCACATGGTGGCCCAGCTCCTTATTAGAGTCTATTGTTAGGTTGACATGATTTTTTCCAACCTTGAACATGTTAATGTAGAGTGTGTGGTGTGTTCTTTGGATACATTTCCTTCTTATAGCAGTTTTCTTAATGTGGCCTTTTTTATGAATGTACTTCTGAGGCGACTTGCTTGTTTTAGTTAACAGCTGTTGAGCGTGCCACTGGTGCTGGTACAGCTTTGACCTGCCACTTAAACTGACAGCCGTACCTAGCAACATGACAATTAACCCCAAATTTAGCCACAACAATGACCTGTTGTAGACAATACTGTACAGCGATGCATACCATACTTTTTAAATTTAACAGCTTAAGAATACCAGACTTGGTTTTTTTTTTCTTTTTTTTGAAAAATGTTGTTTTTTAATTTTAGTTGCTTGGTGTTTATCAAAACATGCTGTTTTACAGCTGTAGGTAATAATCATTATGTTATATACTTTTTAAAGGCAGGAATGTCTGTTGAGCAAATATCTATCTTAAGAGTAGTTTAGACTTGTTCTAGCCGGTGATGAATCAGTAGAGCCTGGAGGCTTCTTTTTATATTTAAAGTTTTACCTTCCTGAAAGCTTGATGTTGTTTCATTAAAATTCTTGCCTTATTATTATTTTCTTGTGTGATTGCAAAGTTTCCCATTTTAACGAAGTTGTTGTTTAAAGTGAGCAGGCCATTCAGTCTTTGACTTTGGATGTTCACGGCAATGTGTGTGTGTGTTACAGTGGAAGGAGGCAAGGTGCTTTAAAAAGCGGCACCCACAGATCACGCTGTAACTTGAGAGGTGGGCTATAAATACCCCTAACCTTTCCTGCGTATCCCTGTTTGTGTGTGTTTGCTCTGAGCTTTGATACAGGCTGGTTTGGCTGTTGGAGGACAATACGGCTTTGGGCGGAGGGCCTGCCTGCTGCGACACTGTCAGTCTTAGCTTCAGAGGTCGATTCGGTACTTCCCAGAGATGCAGTGGACCTACTGTTGTTTTGCTTTAAAGCATTGTGCAGCTCAGCTCACCTCAGTTCAGCTTTAGAAAAAATGCCACAGCTAATAACATGTTTGTTGCGTTGGAGTGAATGCCAGATTTCCAGGCTTCAACAGGTCTCTCAGGTTTGTAATGCTGCTGAGTTATGTAACTCTGAAATGTGTTGGGGCTCGTGGAGATTTCTGTAGGTGGCTTGTCGTGATTTTGGTGTTCCTGAAGTTTTTTATAAGCATAATGTGATCTCTGAGGTTTACAAAGGAAGACCACTAACATTTTTGTGCATGTTTAATGGAGTGGATTGGGTGTGTAGTCTTTACAGTAATCTCAGGGTGCGTATCTTTGCATATGCTAACGGAGTAATTACAAGACTTCATGCCAATTAAACAGGAAGACCCTTTAGTCAGCAGTTCTTTTGAAAGAGAATTTTACAGTGGATTATAATTATCTTGCATGTACACTCAGTTATGTGGCAGTGCTATACAGCAGCATATTTGTGTGTTTTGTTTTTTTTAATCATGCAATGCAGAGCTTCTGCTCTGCGCATTGGTTTAAGTCTATTATAAGACTATTCCCTGCTTTGAGTCAGTCAGAGCCAGTTAATTCTTTCTGTGGTGACACCTCATCATCAAAGTAGGCCACCCATAAACCCTGCTGCATCTACTTTACATCACTGACTGAAAATAGAGGAGATGGCCTTAAGTAGTGCTCTAGATATTCTGCACTGAATTAACATGATCTATCTTCATATTGAATAGTGAGCGAAGAACACTTAATGTAAATTCTAATGACTCTTTCTTCTCGTACTCTTAAGATTTCTGCAGTTCCAGCAGCAGCCCCCCTTTCCAGCCCATCCGCAGTCAGATCCCCATACCCACTGCACATGTCATGCCATCCACGGCCGGAGCCCCGGCCTCTAAGCCCCAGTCATGTGTCCAGGAGGACTCCCTATCCTCTGAGGGCCACAGGTCTTCCTCTGGCTCCAGAACCCCAAGTGGCTCCGCCTCGAAGTCTTCCTCTCTCTCCAAATCAGCATCCTCGCCCAACTTGGATGCTCCCACTGGTGTGGGAGGTGATCCCGTGGTGCCAAAGCCAGACTGCCTGAGCCGCTACCGCAGCCTTATCAATGGGCTGGACCACTCGCTGTTCCCCTCAGATCACACTCGGATGGATGAGGGCCAGAGGTTTGACACTCCTGCTGTAGAGCCTACGCTAAATCAGTCAGCCCTGTTAGGGGGGTTATGCCCTGATGTCAGACTCCGATTACAGACGACCGGGATTAGAGACACCTTAGACTGTGTGTCTGAGGCCTACAGAGGAGGTATGGAGCACAGCTATAAGGTTCTACCTGAAGCTAGGCCTGGAGTTCCTGGCACAGCAGAAACCTCTAATCAGAGGGGCAGTCAGCCTGGTGCGGCCGGATCCCCTGGAGTTTATGCAAACCCTCTCAGCCTGCAGACACAGGCTCTGCTGAGGGAGCATGCAGGCTCCAAGGGTTATGAGCCACTGCGGCAGGAGAGATGTAGTGAAATGTCAAGCTGGCAGCAACAACAGCAACATAAGCAGCAACTGGAAAGTTTACGCCTGCAACTGGAACAAATGCAGGTAAGCATTTATTCTAAATAGAAAATCATATCACATTAGAGGTAGAGAAACACAAACTGGGGGTGTGGACTTTTAAAAAAAAAAAAAAAAAAAAAAAAAAAAAAGCCACTGCTTTTGGTTCAGTGTAAGGGGTATGCATTGAAGTCACCCTTTCACACTGGTGGTAAAACAAACTCTTCTTGGCTGCTATGAATGGTGGATTTTTTGAAGAAAATGCCCTGACAAGGTAAAGGCCTTTGTAGTAAACATGTGGAGCATTCAGCTTTTTGTGGACACTGAAATCTGGCCAGATATTTGGTTCCTGACACACATTTAGGTCAACATTGGAAAAATAACTAAACCGCTAAACAAAGCCTGGAGCCATACAGATGCCTTGTCCTATTTTATAGCAGGATCTGTCAAGTCAATCAGCAAACTCAAAATCACAAAAGCCACAAAGGATTTTCTGGTGTCTGTTGTCAGATTTATAAAAACAAAGTTACATTTCATTTGTATAATTGAGAAAATCCTGTGCTTGATTAACCCTAGACAGCTGAACTGCAGATCCCCACCCCCACAAAGAGAGAGAGAGACAGAAAGAGTGCTTCACTCTCAAATGACTGTGAATAGTTTTTGTAGTATGTTACCTTTTCCACAGGTTTGGCACCATAGTTGGGGGCGCACTGGTTTTTTTGACTAATAGCCGGGTCTGTAGCTGGTAACTTACATCCATCTCCATGCTTTGTTTTAGTGTTGTGACAGCCCTGAAGAGAGTAGTAAACTACAGTTCTTAGCTAACTAGTGGTCTGAACCGCTCTGCTGATAAAAGATGGTAGTGAGACGTTGTGGTGGTGTTCATATTGTAAACAGGAACTTTATTTCCTCTGCAGCAGTGAACACAATACACAACTTTAACACTAACCTGCAAACTAAGCATCTGGCCCATCTCACAGCTCTGTAGCCAGACTGAATGTGCTACACATGTCTATTGTTTTTTTCCACTGGTAAAAACAATAGAAGATATATATCTTTTTAAATAAGACGATTGTTGCATAAACTATTAGATTTTTTTCATAATGTAATGATTATTCCCTTTGCAACCTGTATAAAGCTGTCAAAAACATTGATAGACCAATAAATCAGGCCAATATCTGGCATTTTGAGATAATCGACCTCGACCAATACTTGCACTCACGAGGCCGATATATCATCCTAAATGACAGCAGATCTAATCTAAATCCATTACTGGCTAGCACTAAATATATATTGTCACTTCTGACTGTAATGAATCTTCAGCCACAGAAATTAAATAACCAAAAAAAGCACTTTCCGTGTTTAGCCTAATACGTCAAAAGACCGAATAAATTTTACCAAACAATTAGGTTGACATGTCGGGAGTGTGGACGCATTTTAAAGTGTCTGAGAAAGACTCAAAAATCTCCATTTGCAGACACTGTTCTGTTGAATTGTCTCCTAGCACATCCACTCCATCTGTGGCTGACTTAGAAAAGGCAATAAACGATCTGACCTGCTTTGAGTGTTCTGAGAAGGCGATTAAGCTAGCCGCACCTAACTTTGGAGTGCACACGTATTCAAGCCTTTATGGTAAATCCACTGAAACGGACCAGTGCGTGCTGACAGGCAGATTAGCAATTTTATCCTGTCATTTTCTCTCTTTACAAAGACAAGTGTTGCAGTATGAGAGTCCTACCTGAGAGAGTCTTCATGTTATGCGATACGAGAACCACATACAACATAATTTATCAAATTGGGTCAGACTTGATGAATTTAGCGCTAGGATACACGTGTCAACGTCCGGTTTTCAAAATAAGGTGTCTATACAGTATGGAAATAAGATTAATTGAATTCTGTTCACAGAAAGTATAAAACATATTACATGTGTCCATTAAAAGAAAATGTACACATGTAATTTGCCGGACCCTCTCAGGCCTCAGACCCACCCCCCGTAGTCTCTTCAAATTACCAGTCACATTCTGAAATAGCATAACCCAATGTATGTTTCTATTTCATTAACTGATAAAAAGTCCATCTAAAACAGCACATTACTGCATGGAATAATGGAATTATACATGACTTTTCTTTGTTTTACATTTATTCATTTAGCTGACCAAAGCGACTTACAATTGCTATACATGTCAGAGGTCGCACACCTTTAGGGGTTAAGTGTGTTGTTCAGGGACACAATGTTGGATGGGTCACAGTGGGGGATTGAACCCGGGTCTCTCAGACCAAAGGCATAATTTTATCCATTGCGCCATCACCAGACTTTCCTTTGTTTTGATCTCGGCATTATATATTGGCCGCCCTGCTCTCTAAATATTGTGATCGGCACTGGCCATTGAAAAAGCTGCATCAGACGCTTTTGCCATTTCCAAACACTGCGCTGGCACATGAATCGAAACTTAATCGCTTTTTACTGTATAAAGAAATTGTTTTCATGATGATCTTTCGAACATTGTCTGATAAAGTAAATGATTGGCTGTTAAAGCTGTGTTTAGATGGGAGCATTCATTCATTCATTCATTCATTCATTTGTGGTGCTGAATTTATTCCACAAGGCACCAGAATACACCCGACATTTGGCGGTGATGTCAGTGTGTGTTGGGGAGAGACTTTAAATAGTCGCTGAGGTGGAATTACATTCTGTCCTGAAGAGAGATTAGCACAGCTTGATACTCATCAAGTTTAATTTCTCTTTTGTGAGCCATTTGAAATGGACCATGTTGTTATTGACCAAGTTTCTGTGGTTCCCTTGTCAGATGACTGCTGTCTGTGGTATAAAAATAATTTGATCATGTGTTAGCAAGGCTAGCGGTAATTCCTGAGATGTTTTGTTTTGTTTTGTGCGACTATTTTTGTGCATCTGTCAGCACCTGTATTGCGTGCCCTGTACTCAAACTAAACTGTCGTGAGATAGAAGTGGAAGGATGTCCGCCTTACACACAGTTTATTTATTATCAGGGTTAAAATTGTGCAGTTCTAAATCTTTTCATCTCTTTCCACCGAATAGTTTCTCCACATGATACAGCTCTTACTGTCAAATGTTTTTTCTCTTTTTGTTACAGTTGATGAGTGCGGGAGTGGGTCAGTACCCATCGCTGTACTCGACGCCCGTTCAGTCGGAATCCGGCAAGTGGGACGCTCTGGTCAAAGCCAGTGAGAGTCTGCTAAAGGAGAAGGAGCTCATCATTGAGAGGCAAGTGTTTCTACTGCTCATGGAGGGGACGGGGTCTTTGTGTCATCTGATACAGTGACTTGATACTGTGGTATTGTACATTTTATTCTTAACATTGAAGACCATAGTTTTGGTCACACAAAATATTAAAAGTTTACTGTTTCAGGAGTGAATATAGTATTTTTGTTTGTCTGCTCAGTGCTGACTTTATTGTTCTTGTTTTTATGATAATTGGACGTGATGCAGACAAAAGCAGCATATGGCCCAGTTGGAGCAGCGTCTGAGGGAAAGCGAGCTGCAAGTCCATGGAGCCCTCCTGGGCCGAGGAGCTTCTTATGGGGACATGTGTATGCTGCGGCTACAGGTTAGAGACAACATGCACTAGCCCCCACAAACACTACTGACAACCCTGCATTATACTGTCATCATCCTTACAGACTATTTCAAGAACCTTTATTGAAACTTTCCCATCACACGGTGGGTTTACAGGAGGCCCAGAGGGAGAATGTGTTCCTGAGGGCGCAGTTTACTGAGCGCACCGACTGTGTCGCCCTGGAAAAAGCAGAGGCAGAGCGCAGACTGGGGGCAGTTGAGGCCGAGACGCGCCGACTAACTGACAGCCTGAAGGAGACCTGTGAGAGACATGCGGAGGAGATGAAGAAACAGGAAGAGAGGGTTTGTGCTTGCTTAACACATCTTCCTAACATCCAACGCTGCGAGCACGCAAAAAAAACTAAAAAGACACTTGAAAAAGTAGATGGCACTGAGAAGAGTAAATGATAACCCTGTTTACGAGCTGTTCATTTTGCTTCTGTTTAGTGGAGAGATGCATTTAAATTTCTGTACTTTGCCCAGTAATGAAGAGAAGCTGTTTCCTGCTTCCTATCACAACAGTTCCAGACAGCTGATATTATAGAAACACAACACTGTACAGAAAAGCGGAGATAAAGTCACTGTGAATCCTTAACAAGTTAATTTTCATAGAGAAAGATGAAGGAACATTTGATGATGTTTGTAGGAACATTTTGCTTTCTCTTTTCTCACTTGCTGTGATTTACGAATATGTATGGCACCTTATTACTTGTTGAGCATATTATCCCTCTTACCACATACCATACCTTACCATACCACATTTCCCTTTTTGTGCAGATCCGCAGTCGAGACAAGCACATCAACAACCTGAAGAAGAAGTGTCAGAAGGAGTCGGAGCTGAAGAGGGAGAACCAGCAGCGTATTGAGACTCTGGAGCGCTATCTTGCTGACCTGCCCACCTTGGAGGACTACCAGAGCCAAAACAAGCAGGTTAGGGCCGTTCTGCTTGAGTTCCTCTGATTTTACTTGGGTCAAAATGTGTAAATCCTTCAACCTGGACACATGTTTGTCTTTTTCACCAGCTTCTGGAGGCTGAACAGCAGGTGAGTCAGCTCCAAGAGAAAGCACAAGAGCTGGAGGTCTGCCTAGAGACGACACGCTCTCAACTGCGGGAAAAAGACACACAGCTGGAAGATCAGAAACGCAAGGAGAGAGACCTGCTGACCACCATTACTGAGTATGTGCACACTCGGGTCTGACAACAAAGTACCGTCTTCTCAGTGGGCATTAATTCAAACCTTAATAACTCTGCGTAATCTGTCTTCATCAGTATGCAGCAGCGCGTACAGCAGGGTCTGGAGGATGGAGCCAGGCTGCCCTCCCTGGATGTGGAGAGGCTCAGAGGAGAGAACAGTGCTTTGAGGGAGGAGCAGCAGAGACTCAAAAAGGTCTGTTATGGTTTATCTATTGTGTGTTTTCTCTTTAAAGGCTCATCTGGGTACTTGAAATACTTTGGGGACAGCTTTTGTATGAGTACTCCTCGGGCTGCTTTTATTCATGCAGTCACATATTTGAATGCATAAACTGTATTCTATGCAATCTAATTGTAGTTTTATTGTTTATATGCTTCAACCCCAAATGACTTCAGCTTCAGAAAGTTGATCTGACTGAGTGAGCTTAGAGGAAGTGTGGGTTAAGTTTGAACCATAGGTTCAGAGAAGTGTTCATTTCTCTGGAAGTAAGTTCCTGTATGTTGTGGTTAAAGCGTGTAGCAGCAATCTGTCCATCAAAGTTTTTAGCGCGTGGCTTCTTCTTTTTTTTTTTTTTTTTTTTTTTTTCCTGTAATGTTTACCATGCTTTCTGTACTGCTGTGTGCTTCACCTGCAAAGTAAACACTTCCGGTCATAAACACCATGAAGCTTAGGTCACAACCTCCCAGTCCAATAGAACAGCGAGGAGAAAGAGTGCTAAAAATACAAAAGGAGTAGGAGTTGATCATTGCATTATGTATCGTTTTAAAGCTCGTCTCTTTGCAGGTCATTGAGAAGCAGCACCGAATGATGGAACAGCTTGGCTCTCAGATCCAGGTGTTTATCTCTTCACAATGATTTGTTTGGCTACTGTTCAGTTTTATAGTCTCTCGGCAGTTGTGAGACATTAAATTGTTTGTGTCTGCAGGCTTTGGAGGAGCAGATATCTCAGGAAGAGAGCAGCTCTCAAGCTCTCAGAGAAGAGGTGCTGGCCAAAGAGCAGAATGTGTTAGAGCTCCACACAGCCATGAAGGAGGTGAGACAGACTAACCCTGCCCACTCCCTGACAAACCTGGTCAGAAATTGCCTGACACTTTTGACCGGGTAACGTTGATGCTGACTCTCTGTTTCAGCTGTCAGCCCAGAACCAGGACCTGATGGAGCAGAATCTGACCCTGCAGGAGCAAGTGAGTGATCCAGAGCAGAGAAGCTCCAGCCAGGCCTCCTCTGTCCTGCAGCCAGCTGGGGCTCGTCTCACGCAGAGGTTGCATCTAGAGATCGCTTCCTGCCTCAGTGACCTGCGCTCCCTGTGCAGCATTCTCACCCAGAGAGCTCACGGACAAGACCCCAACCTTTCTCTGCTGCTTGGTCTCACATGTGAGCAGTTACTTTAATTTTACTCTCTCTTATGTTGATGATAGTTAAGTTCAAAAACATAAAAAGTAAATAGTCAGTGTGGGGTAAACCTGTACAACATGTATTAGTCATGTTTTGTTCTTTCCAGCACCCCCGCCAGTGGCAGAGCAGGCCGAGGACTGGATGTGTCCCGAGGTGCTGCAGAAGAAGCTGGTTGAAGCGCAGCAGCTCCGCCGAGACGTTGAGGAACTACGTAATGTAATACTGGACCGTTACGCACAGGACATGGGAGAGAACTGCATCACCCAATAACCTTGTCGCCCAGGCAACGGAAGAAACTTTCGTTAGCCCCACTTCACCGCCTGAAGCATCAAAAAACGGGCTTGTCTTTCAGTTACTGAATGTCAGAAAGAGGATTTTTAATTTTCTTAAAATGGGGACAGAGGAAATCCCAAATGGTTTAACTTCTCCTTCTTTCAACTGACTGTAAGTCGTTTTTCAAGCCGCCTGCCTCTAGCTCAGAGCCCCCTAACCCCCCGGTGAGTTCATCTATTTCAGTCCAAGGGCTAACAGAAAATAACTTACCTCTAATACTTGATACTTAAGCATTGAGTGTGTGTGTGTGTGTGTTTTTTTTTTTTTTTTTTTTAATAATGACATGATGCTGTCTGTTACCAAACAGTCTTATACTTTGTGTTCCACTCCAGTGGATAACTATTTGTGTAAAAGTCCCACAATATATAATTTATTTAAATCTTAATTTCCTTCTCTAGGGGAATAATTTGAAAGTGGTTGACAATCAACTGAAAATATTTTAACCTGTGCTTTTAACTGAATTCGCAAGGAGATGTTACTAACATGCCATTATTTAAAATGGTGAACGCTGTAACATTAGTAACTGTAACATACTGCTGTGAGGTATAAGACTTGACAACTGAAGGGTTTAATACCAAATCAGCTTCTCACACCAACAGGCCTCCAACAGATTTATTACCAAAGAAACACCTGTCAAAGCAGTTGTGCCAGTCTGTGAATGTTTGTGAACGCTTCTCTCTGCTGCAGGCCTTGTTCTGAATGAGTACCAACATGTGCCTTTTTGTCACGTTTGCAACCACGATGCTAATTCATTTTTAGACCAACCACAAAGGGCTGTTTGCAGCTGACTCTTCCAATATTACCTTTTGCTGAGTGTATCAACCAGTAGGATAGTCAATACATTCCCTGACTCTGAATGTAGCAGATAACATTGGGCCACATCACAGAGCTTGTGGAGGCCCCCTTACACTGTGTTTTTTTTTTTTTTGTTGCTGGTAGATAAATTTAAGTTAGTTGAAACCCTTCAGTCTGTGTGATCTTATGTAGATGAATAGCTTCACAGTATACTATACATTTCAGGTTGATAATAGCTGACTCGTATTCGACAGAGTGGTTAACTATTTGATAAATGTATGACTGAGAAACAGTATTAATCTTCAGTGAAATTTTATTTGTTTGTATTGACAACTCAGTGGGTCCTCCAAATGTGTTGCTGCGAAGATGTGCTAATGTGTTTGAGCAAACCTGGCTTCCACAACGTGTAAAGGTCCCATGAAGTGGCTTTTAGATTAGTAATTTCCTCCCATGTGGTTTGACATGTTTCATATAAGATGTTGGGGCTGGGTTTAGTGTCGAGAGGGACATGATAGTAGTGTTTTAAAGATTGGCAGTAGTCATTGAGGACCTTTCATCTTCTTCAAAAAGAGGAGGGCCATGTTTTAATCCCACATGGTGGTAGTGATGATGGTGATGGGAGGGGTTGGCTGGATCACCCCTAAATCTCCAGTCACATTGTACTGGATGGAATTTTATATTTGCCCCGAGTGTGGGATAAGCCATAAAAAAGGTGACACTTTACAGGAAGAGAAAGGTATTTTAATATAAAAATATGCAAATTATACCGAACAACACGCCCAGGGAGACGCAAGCCATTTTCTTTTGTTCACGGGACCTTTTTTAAAAACTCAAGTAGCACAAGGTTTATCTTTGGAAAGTCTGGCTCTGCATGCCTTAACATCTCAAGTGTTTTTGAAAAAGGGAAAAAGATGTTTATATTTTCATACATTTGTCCTTGTTTGTATTTGCATATTTTAGAAATAAAGATTTTCAACATTTTGTTTAGTTTAATTTGTTTCAGATTTGTTTTTAGCTGTAGTTTTGTCATCCCTTCTGTGCAGAAAGCCTTGGATACCAGCTTTCTATATATCTGGATGCATCGATTCAATATGCCAGATCAGGTAGCATAACATTCAATCAATCGCGGTGGACCACCTGCTCAGTTTTCAGAGGCGCAGTGATCCCTGTCCTCATCTTACCCAACATAAAAAAAAAATGATCCCAGTGAGTTCCACACAAGGTGTACAGTTTTAAAATTTGGAACCAAGTGAGTACTGATACTGGATTGTTAATCTGTATCAGCAGAAGTACTGTCTGACAGCAGAAAAATTTTATCAGTGCATCCTATTCTGTAACACCAAGAGGAGTTTCTGTAATAGCAGATGGAAAAGCACAGGTATAAGTGATTTAAAAAAATGAGTCATTTAGATGATGAATATCATTCAGCTTCTTCAGTTTTAAGGTCCTGCTTTTGTTCATGCTTGCTCACTGTCAGGGTTTAGTGGGACACATGAACAGCAAACGTTAATGATATTAGTAAACACCTGTGCTTTTCTACTGGGACAAGTTGGCCAAAGTGGCCCAAATCCGAACTGGAAAAGGTCAGATTCCACGTTACCTGGGCTGTTAACACTGATCAGATCTGTGTCACACATGAGCAAAAAAAAAAAATCTGATTTGTGTCACTTTGGCCTGCAGTCTGGACTAAATGTCTGCTGTGAGAAGGTCAGATTTAAAAACAAAACAAAAAAAAAACGCTTACAACTCATACATAAACTTTAAAGCTTTATTTCACTTCAGTGAAGAAGGGTGTTGCCTCTTTCGCAGCAGCAGAGTAGCGTTAGTCGTGAGTCCGCAAGATTGGAGCGTCTTGCAGTTGTCGTCGTAGAAGCACAGTGGGTGCGCGCTGATGATGTCGTAACCCGGTAGACCACCGCCTCTGTAATACGTGAAACACAAGCAGCACAGTGTCACATGTTGTAAAGACACTGAAACAGTCCAGGAAGATGTGGTCTCACCTATGTTTGTCCAGATGCCGCCGCAGGTGCCCGATTGTTTCTGAGGAGCGCATTTTCAATATGTAAGTATGATTCCCGTCTTCTGACTTCACTTTGAGTGTTGTGATAACATCCCGAGCTGATGAGGGCCACTCAGGGATGAGTGTCTGCTGCCTGTAAGGCAAACAATTCAAACATGCTTGATGTAGACTAATAATGAGAGCTCTGACTGGTCTGTGACTCCTTTTAGGAGGTCAGATCTGAATCCTAGACCCCATCACAAGCTGGCTGTCCATGGTGACCTGCCCTATTTTTCAGACCAGTGCATACAGTAATCTCCACAATCCTGACAATCTGCCGCTGCAGCCACATCAGCTTTTTAATCAGCCTTTCACATCATGTACATTGGTGTGTTCTTGAATCTAGTAATTCCTAAACACTGATTTTCCTCCTACATGGTTGTAAAGCTACATAATGATTTGACATCATACATACAGTACATCTTGTATCCTACACCGAGTGACCCAGAGTGCAATATTTTCTCAGGATCAATGGAAATACTCTAGATCTGTGCATCATTTTATAGTTTGTGTATCAATGAAAGTCAGTGAAATGTCAGTTTAGGCAACAAAATTGTGCTTACTTAATGGATGATAACATTTTGAACAAGCCTACCCGTCTTTCATGTCTTCCAGCGCCGATGTGTCTATGAGGATCACTGAGTTGCTTCTCTGGGCATCAGATGAACCCTATAATGAAAGTTTTTGGTTAGATAATGAGCAGGCTGTAGTGAGTGTACGTTCAGCACCAGCACAGACATGCAAGATGGTGCACTAAAATTGATCATCTGCTAAACAGGTCTGGGCTTGCTGCTCACCTGCAGGGTCGCCCTCAGCGAGTCCCTGATATCGATAACACGGCCAGCCTTTACTACCACCTTTGGTAACCTCTTCAGGAACTGATTCGTGCTTAACTTCTTGCCTGTGACCAGAAGAGATGCATGTGAATGACAATGGCGAATGAGCATTTCCACCTCAGGTGCGACTTTCGGGAGTATCATTGTGTTGTTTACAGGACAGAGAGTATACTGTTCTGATGATTCACCTTTCTCTCCACATGTAGCCTGTCCTTCTCCAGGAAAAGTATTCCACGGTAGCCTGAAGATAAATTCCTCATCTCGCCTGTCATGAACCTGCACAAAGAAATGATGATAAGTAGCAGTCGCACATGTAAGCTTGCACATTTGCTCGCAGACAAACAGAATCAAACCTCAAAAGGCACACCATCTGGAAATCTTTCTTGAAGCTCAGACGGAAAATACCCGTCCATCAGATCTTGCATGCACTCCTGCAACAACCCAAAAAAAGAGGACTTGAACCACCAAAGAATCCAGTTTAAAGTATTTCCTAATTTCCTGTGCATTTTTTTGGTCAGCTAACCTGGGTGCTGTGCTCCTGATAAGAGCGGAAAGGACCATCAAACATGACAATCCCGTTGCTGTAGAGACTCAGTCGAATAGTATCCTTTTTCGCCAGCTGTGCCCCCGTGGCCGTGGACTTTATGAAACACTCTCCGTCCCCTGCGAGGACGTTCAGCTCCTTGATCCTCTGCAGCACGAGGTCAAAGTTCATGTGGAAGTTCCTGACAACAGAGGCGTCTGCATGTGAAAGATACCCACCGTGTTAGGAATCATTTCATATCATAAATGCTTTTAGGGAAAGCTTGAAGGCTATGAAGAAGACAGTACATGGACACTATACCTGGATTCCAGAGGCCTGGCTGCTCAACTTCCGCGGAGTCACTGCTCTCCACGTCTCCCACCCACATCAAACCGTAGTCATTTAGAAAGCTCTGCAAGATAAGCAGCTGCTTTCAGTGTGGTGTAATCACAATATAAAGACATTAATCTAAAATGTTATTAAATCAACTTACCTCCATTTCACACACTTGTTTCTCCAGTTGTTGGCACCTTCTTTCCAGGCTGTCTCTGCCACTTAAATCATGGCTCAATACTTTTTCTGATCGAAAAAAGGAGCAACACTTTACTTTCAGTGCTTGAGACTATGAGGTCACCCCACCAATTGTGTAATGGGCATTCAAAGATAATATTTAAGTTCTGAAATGTTGTTTGGTTTAATACATTGGACACTGTGAGACAACCCAAATCCACACGGTAAGATACTGCCACAATCAAACCCTTTAGTCTAGATAAATGTAGGGAAAGTCCATCTCAGGTCTGTAGATGTCACCTGATTCTTTAAGAAGCCTCAGCTTTTCCTCCAACACTGAAATCCTTTTGTCCTTTTAGAAGAAAATGTAAAGTGAGAGTTGCCATGTTTGATGTATGTTATCACAGTTTCCCTGTTGTGGAGGGGGTGCGTGTTGTTGTTCACCTTGCGCTCAATCTCTTGTGCTTGGCTCTTCACTGTTTTCTCTAGCAGGGTCACCCGCTGAATCATGGCAGACATTAGCTCAAAGTCACTCGGCGGAGCACCTGAATAACAGAGCGTTAAAGTACGTAAAAGGTGTCCTTTACACAAGTAAAAATATAGTTTTTGATACGTTTTAAAATCAATACCTGCAATGTGATTAGATTCAAGAAAGGTTTAAATTTCAATTAGTTTATCAATAGCCTATATAAAATAACATATACTTGCCTTTGGAATATAAAAACAACTTTGTATTAACTTATACCTTTCTTTAATGGGGCTTTTGACTTTGAAGTGGAGGCAGGACTGGCTGATGAGTGAGAGGTCGGGGGAAGATTTGGATCAGAGGATTCATCATCATCCGCCATCGCTGCCTGAACTTCTGAAAACAAAAACACAAAACATGTTAAAAAAGAGAACATTTTCATGGTTTACCTGTTACAGGGAACATTTTGGTATTTATAGTAACAATCTGTCACAGTGATAACCATTTACTCAAGTACTGTATTTATGTATAGTGTTGAGGTACTTGTACTCTACTTGAGTATTATCTTTTCATGCAACTGTATACTTGTACTCCACCACATTTTAGAGGGAAATACTGTATTGTTTTAGTTTACTACAACTACTTACTTAACTACAACAGTAGTTGAAAATAATATAATAATAATAATCAATCATTTATGATATAATATCAGAATAACAGTCACAGGATCCATTTTTCTTCATATACTTCAACTTTTGATAGCCTACTTGAATTTATACATAGTATACTTTTTCAGTACAGGTCTTTTGCTTGTAATGCAGTATTTTTACAGTGCCTGTTAGTAACCTACTAATGGATGTGAATAAGCTTACTTCCTCCACCACTGAGTGGTGACATCTGCTGTTTTAGTGACCTGTCAGTGTTATGCCTTTTATGCTTAGTATAAGATTTGACCAGCAACCTACCTTTTAACAGATTCCTCCTGAAAGGCACTTTCTGTCTTTCCCTGCAGATCAAAGAGAGTTTAGTGTTCATGTTTCCTCACGGTGAAGTTAGCACCTGTAGGCCTAAAGAGATTTCCCAATGAGTCACCTACCACTGCTCATTCAGAGGGGTTTGCAAAGGAGTGCGCCTCGTTTTCTTCAGCATCGACAAAGGTGAGCTCATTTTACCTGAGACAGCTTAGACACTGCAAGTTAAGCTAAATATCTCAAACTGCTGCGACTATAGGTGTGTTCACAGGGACCTCCCGACTTTCTTTCAGTTTGTTTGGAGTATGTTGCCATTAGTAACGCAGTAGCAGAATGACGACTACAGGTGTGTTCATCCGGAAGAGGTCGCTGTATTCAGTCTGCCTCTGACACAACATAAGCTCTTGATTTGTGTAGTAGGCTACTCTATGTAGCCTAACGTTAGCCTACTTGTCCTATTTTGCTTTTGTATTGCTAGCCTGTGACTGTTTATTATTTGTTGTTGTTGCAAGAAAAAAAACAAGCGACTTTCTCACAAAAAACACATTTTAATGGGACCAAGTGATGAAATGAATAAGGCCGTATGGTTTTTTTTTAATGCTTTTGAAAATGTACATCAATATTCAAACTCCCATTGTATCTAAATAGATGTCACCATGCTGTCATAGTCTTCTGTTTTAGTGAATATGTAGCCACTAGTGGGCCCGGTGCGGTGCAGCCATACTATCCGGCTCAGTCTCGCTCTGTGTGGGAAGTGAGCGGGCATTCAGAGAGGATGCTGAGGCCTGCCAGTCCCACAACACATCCATTATTAACCCAATGCTGCTAGGCTGATGGCTGCACCTATTGCACATTTCGACGACGACTGGCCGATTTTGGGTGATTTGAGCATGGTTTCAGACCAGAGGCTGCACCCGCAGAAAGGCCGCGTAGCCGCCGCCGCAGGGGAAGCGGCAGCTCCGCAGTTCCTCACAGATGATGATAATGATGACATCCCCGAGCTGCACAGCAGCAGCTTCTCCCCGGGGGAAACCGGTGCTTTCAGGTCCATGGAGGACCTGGTGAACGATTTTGACGAGAAGCTATCCGCGTGCTTCCGAAATTTTAATGCCAAGACGGATAGCATCGCTCCTGTGAACGCGATCGCCGAGGACTCCCTGCTGGAGAAAGACGGGTGAGTGTTGTTGGTTGTGGCCTGTCTGCGTGCCTAGTTGTGTTTAATAATGTGAGTGTGGAGGGTTCAACTCACTGCTGCAGGATGCATTTTGAAAATCACATAAAGGCTTTTGGATCTACAGTGGGACATTTAATTTCCCAGATCAGAAAGCCAACATGTCTTGTTAGAGAGGGCTACACTGATGGGGCTTAGGTGACAGCGACGCACAAACACTGCCACCATCTTTGGCATCAAAACTCAGAGCAGAGGTCTGCCTTACCAGTGTAATAACAGACTCTGGAAATGTGAGCTCAGTTATTTACACATTCAACTGAACAGGTGCTCTAATATCTGCATACTATCGGTATCTGCCCCTAAATGGCTTTTAAAAACCGATATAGGGGCTGATATGAGTGGACAGACAAGTCATGTTTTTGTTTTTACAGCCGATATTTAAAAGTGGCACTTTTTTTTCATTTGTTAGGACACCCATATTTGTCCTATATTTATTATTGTCATGGATATTGTTATTGCACAAATAGGCTTACCCTGTAAGATGATAATTTAGAGCTAAAAGTCAGATTAATCGATAAGCCTTGTTGATCTACAAGAAAAATTCAATTTCAATAACCTGTTCATTCTTCATGTATCATCAAAAACAAAACAACGTTGGAGAACTAGCAGGAGACAGCTAGATTTTGAAAGTATCTAACCGAAAAAATCCCACCCCCTCCCTTCAGCCATCAGCAGTCTAGCTCAGCCTACAACTGGCAGTAAATCCATGATAGTTTGAGCCTAATGTGTACAATGACAGGTGCGTCCCATTTAAATACCGTCCCACTTTCCCTCTGCTTTCTAAGGCACCTCCATGCGACATAGGCATATAAGTTGTCATTTAATACCAAGGGCGAGGGGAAGTGGAACTACAAATATAAGGCATGTAAGGCTTCGTCTGCCTGGTATATACCCCAGCTGAGATAACCACAACAACATCATTAGAGTTCTCCTAAATTCCTGAGGGTTATTTTAGATTTAAGATTTAATTTATCTCCTTTCCCCACAGGATCTGGAACGCTTTGACCAGTAACTATGGGCGCGTGATGCCAGTGGACTGGAGACAGTCTCGAACATGCTCCCTCCACATCTCCACGTTCTACCTGGAGGAGAAACCCGTGGGTGATCCTACCCCTTTCATACCAACTCTGCCCCACTTTCCCTTTAACCCAAGCCCCCCTTCACTCCCTCCCTGCCTCCCTCGTCAAATCTCTTTTTCCATTCATCTCACAAATCTCAGATATTTGTTGTGCCAGGGTTTAGTGCTTTGATTAAATTCCCTCCCCCTGTTCTGCTCCTGGCTAGAGGAAGACTGATGTCACGGTGGAGCTGTCGGATGATGAAGAGCTGAGGGAGCAGCTGGACATGCACTCCATCATTGTCTCCTGTCTCGCAGAGGAGCCGCTTTTCACAGCAGAGCAGGTAAGTTTTGATAAACCTAAGAAACGTAAACCTCCAGTAGAGTCTATCCCGGGTGCAGCCACACTGTGTGAAGCCTGTTCATGCAGAACATAGCTAAAATCCCTCTGTGTTTCCCTCAGAGATTTAATAACTGATGTTCACTTGGTTATTATGAATTCTGCTGCTCTGATGTGCGTGCTGGTGCTCTATGCAGGTTATCGAGGAGATAGAGGAGATGATGCAGGACTCTCCTGACAGGGAGGCAGAGCACAATCCCTCTCAGTCGGACCTCTCCATGCTCTCAATGGATGCCGGCGGTCCGTCAGCAGCCCCAGCTACGAGAAGAGTGAGTGTCCACTGATCGGGACTTGGGGTGGGACAAATAATCAGTAATATATAATGATACTTTCTCTTGTGATATGCTTCTAGTACAAAGAAACCAATATATTGCAATCTCTTTGCAGTAGCGATTTAATTGTATCCATATTGTGATACGTTCTCCTTTGATTCATTGATGAAGGTTCATCTTACATACACAGTACTTTGGTACTGTTACAGTATCAGAATCATGATGCATTCTCTTATGATATGTTCTTCATAAAGTCTTTATGCAACTTTGACAATCCATAAAAAGTGTGGTTCAGACCAGTGTGAGCTTCAGGACAAGTTCAGCAGAATTAAACGATAGCCACAAACAAGTGTAGTCTGTGTCGCCAAACCCTGATATAACTTATTCTTCTGTGCCATGATAACAGTTGAGCTCCCATTGTTGTCCCAAAAACTAATAAAAACCCATCAGTGAGTCACACTGTTGAACTGAGTGACATGTTCCTTCATTACCATGAACGTGGGCACTGTAGTTTATTTTAACTCAATCCCACACACACCGTCCAGCCTTTGTAAATACTCGCTATAGAGCACCAACTCTATACCAGACCCCAACGAATACGCTATTTACTTGTATCACACACCAGCTGACTGTCTAAGTTAATGTTACCTATGTGACAAATTTAATCTAATTTAAGCTCAAAGGTCCATACACTAGCTTTGGGATTCATGATAGCATGGTGTCATAAGTTACAATGTGCCCCTTGATCAGTCCGTGTGTAGTAATTGATGAGTGAAGGAACAAAAAACATCATCAACAGTTGTGTGTGTGTGTGTGTGTGTGTGTGTGTGGTCCAGGGGTGAGGACCCTGACTGTCGCAGAGCTGAATGAACGTCTGGAGAGGCGGAGACGAACATCAGGGGGTTCTCAGAGGAGCTGGTGCAGCAGCTGGCTCTCAGGGATGAGCTGGACTTTGAGAAAGAGGTGAAGAACAGCTTCATCTCCACGCTCATCGACGTACAAAACCAACAGAAGGAGCACCGGGAGCTGCTGAAGAAGAAGAAGAAGCTGAAAGGCGGAGCTGGGACGTCGCAGGGCCACACGGAGAAGGCAGGTGGATCTGTGAGTACATTATCCTTTCAATACAAATTACCAGCCTGGTTATGTGTGTGGATTTACTTATCTTCTTGTTGATCTTTTTCTATTTTCCCATCTTTGGTCACCCCATCGTCTTATGTTTCTCTGCTTTACTTCCTTCCTCCTTAGCGCTTCAGCATGGAGGGAATCTCCTCTGTCATTCAGCACAGCTTCCGGCAAACTTTTGGGAGCGGGTGCAGTGAAAGACAGGTTACTGTGTATTTCTCTCTCAGCTGCTGACCTCTGATCACTTGTCTCCTGCACTAAAAAACTGACACTTTGTTAGCAACGTCATCCCACAGAAATATCCAATCCAACAACTGTATCTTAGCTATCTTCCTTTTCAAAAAACCTAACTACATCTGCAGTTAAAGTAAAGAACAATTCAATCTGCATGTACAATTTTTTTCCCTCAATGTTTACAGTATTTGACCACAGTTATCCCTTACGAGAAAAAAGGACACCCTCCTTCTCTTGAGGACCTCCAGATCCTGACTAAGAGTAAGTTTCTTCATCTGTAGCAACGGTGCTTCAATTTTAACGGCTGTGATTGATCAATTCCTCCTCTGTGTCTGCTGCCTTGCAGTTCTACAAGCTATGAGAGACGACAGTGACAAGGTGCCCAGTCTCTTAACAGACTATATTCTCAAAGGTGAGCTTTTCTCCTTTTTGTTTACACACTGTTGCAAAGTCAGTGGCGTGATGTGTTGGCAGTGTGTCTGCAGTGTGAATCATGTTTCACAGAATCCAAAGGATCATTGACTAATCAATTGTGACTGGTGACGTAAAGTCAAAGGACCACAACAGTGGTTTTGCATGTTACAACCCATTTACTATAAATCATCTATATTTAAGATTACTTTTGCCCATTTTATCACCTATTGTTGCTGTTTAAATTTTCTTTCCTCAGTCATTGGTTTCGGTTCATTATAGACTCTTATGGAAATTAATTGAAACTTCAGTCCATCATGTCAGTGCCTCTAGTTTTGCTATTTTGGTCAAGTTGCATTGCTTTTGGTATTGCAGTTAAAAGCAGGCACTACTTCAAAAAACACTTCATGTTAGTAACTCAAATCTTAAATTTGACAGTTAGCTGCCATAAAGTATTACTTTTATATGTTGCATTGTTGGAAAATCAATTTGTAGGCGACAAACAATAAGCAAATATTCAAATATGCAAACTGACTTTCACACTGTACTGAAATCTGCTAACAGCTGCCTTAAAGAAAGCCTTAAATCAGCCTGTGCTTTAGAAAATGAACATGTAAAATACTGTACCTATGATTTACATAAAACAGCCAGTAGAGTCCTTCAGTGCCTCCTTTGTTATCCCCTTCCTTTCACACGTGTTCTGTTTTCACCCTTTCATGATTTCTTTCTCTACTTCTCATGATCTAATTTATTGCTGCCTTTCGCTCGCTAGCTCTGGTGTGAGCGATGGATGGAGAGGTTTGTGACACGTTCACATGTGATGTGCACTGTTGTTGTGTTGCCGCTCACACTATGAGCGCGCCGCCTCTCTACCACTGAACTGTAGTGCAGTCTGATCCTGATGTTCCCCTCCTCACTTCTCTTACCCCTCTCCCACACGGTGTATGGCTGCAGCGTGGTTAATCTCTCTTAGTGTCCAGACTCACTGACAGTGACTCATGGCCATACAAGCATTAAAACTCTATTTACCCTGCAGTTAACATTTAAGACACATTTGTTATGATTATTAGTTATATAGCACTGCTAAGGCTGCATTTGGTCTCAAGCTGCCTGCCAGTATTCATCCTTACCCACCCTACTTCACAAATAGGTTCATGTTATCATGTACAGATATTTAGCACTAACCTGTGTGAGAAAATTGAGGTTTTTCCTTTTGTTTTTCCTCTTCTTTATCTCCTACTTTTTAATTTGCACTGATCCCCCCCATGCAAAAGCTCCATCCATTGTCACTTGCACCTCTGCTAATATTCATTCTCTACTGTTATTACAGTGCTTTGCCCAACGTAGACCAGAGGGACAGTGCCTAACACTCTGCAGAGGCTTCAGAAAGTTTACCATGGCAACGAGATCAAAAGGGCACACAGGATTTTTTTTTTGCAGACATGAAGCACACTTAATTTATTCCTGCATGTATTTACCTCAAGGTGTGTCTTTTTATGTGTTCTTTTCTTGATTTAGTTGCATTTATTTTGTGTTGAACATTGTGGTTTTGCAAACCTTTTGTGTTCCTGTGAATTTTCAATATGAATATTTTTATTTAAGAATTATCCCCATATAGATATACCAGCATATGAGCTGCACTATTTGGAAACTTTGTTGGTTACAAATAGGACCACGAGCAGGACTACATTGCAAAGGGCTTTTATATTTATGTGAAGTGCTTAACTATCCACTGAGCAATCAGCAAATGTAGAAAAAAACATACAAGCTGCAGTAAAAAAGAAATATAGAAAGAGTTTCATAAACAGCACTATAAGATAAAAAATATTTTATTGATCCCCAGGAGGAAATCAGTAAATATTATAGCAGCACAAGAGACAGACCTGAGAGGTACAGGGTACAGGTAGATAGAGGAAAATATGTAATAAATAAACAAGTTAGCTACCATGTGTGCATCACAGCCTTCAATGTAGCAGCAGACAAAGTGTGCGTTCTACTTTCAGTACCACAAACATCATCATTATTATTCAATTGAATATACTGTGTTGATGGTCAAGGTCTGAACTGAAATTACCTAAATAACTAACTATGCATTTCAGTGAAAAATGAATTGTGACCCGTGCACTGCCTGTACCTTTGTGACGCTGACTGGAACCCTGAATCAGAGACACATGCGTTAACTTTCCGGCCGTGCACAGGGCAGCGTCCACCACGAATGGGCATTGTTATTCTGTATGCATTCATTTATATGAACAAGCTGCCTTTGCCTTTGCCTGAACTTTTTGTACATTATAAATTACTTATTTTCAATGAATGTCAAATTGCTGGATTACTTGCAGGACCTGCTTCACTGTTCATTGATTTTGTAAATATTTTATTTCAAATATATTGATAAACTATTATCCTCTTTGTCTCAATGTATTTTATTAATTTCATGGAAACATGCACAATCAACGCCTTGTGAGAGAAATGCTAATCACATGCGAGACAAAACATTATGATGTAATATGAAGTGCAAAATACAGTAAGAACTGCATAAAAACATTGCTTTCTTTATTCTATAGATAAATAGACATTCTGAAAATAATAAAATATATAATCTCAATAACCCATCCATATCATTAAATTTTCTATTGCCCCTCTGACCTTCTTCCTTCATATAATCAAGAATTGGATTTGTATAAATGAGAATTTGAGAATTTGTCTTTCCCACAAACAAGGTATTCCCAGTGCCTTGTGGAAATTCATTTACAATATGATATTATATAATATGTTTACAGAAGGAGGCACTGTTATGTCCCATTTCAATCATGTACATTTCCATGCAAGCAAAGGTATAAATTCAGATCTAATAAGGTCTAATTATCCTTTATAAATATACAATACAGTGTGTTTGGAAATGGAGCTTTTCATTGCTTGAATGAGTTTAATGTGTTATTTGGCTCTGAGGTGTGTGTCAGTCTGCTTCTTCATCGCTGGCAGAGCTCACCAAAACTCTCCACTGAAGACCAGTCGGACAGAAAAGAAATTAAACATAAACAAATATTAAATTCACAAAAGTGTTTCTCTCATTGCATGAGTCTCTGCCACGTGGCAGCTGCAACCCGTCCAGCTCATTGAGGAGATCCCCCACCAGAAACATTCAACCTCTGGCCTGTTGGCACCCTCAGCAGAACCACAACAGGGCCTTTTGGCAGGATAAATACACAGATCATTTAGCAAGCGGCTATGAAAAGTCACTTGCAAAGCTGTTTGTTGCTCTGAAGTGGCTCAGACAAATACAAGAATTGATGTTTATGTAATAAATGTACACACAACACAACACAACACAACACACAGAAGGTTAAGGCCCTCCTGTGATTTATTAGTAACCTACAAACATGTGGAACTTGAGTCATGCTTGTCTGAATGTTGTAAACATCTGTAAAACAGAAACTCCTGCTTATCACGCATCTCCCCTCAGCATTTCAAAAGCAACACAAACAGCTGTTAAACATCTGTAAAACATTTGTGCTGTGTTGAGATAAGATTTCCATATTCAACTCTGTGTCACCACTCTGGGCGTGTAAAACACAACAGTCTGTGTCTGGCCAGTGCTCAGAGCTGCGAGGACCTTCTCTGTGGTGCTGCACCACCAACAGTTTCTTTACGGTGGATTTAAAGTGTTTTTCCAGGTATGATGGATGCTAGAGGGATTCGCTTGATGTTTTGCCTTCTCCTGTTGGCACACTGCACGTTCCAGCAGACCACCTCAAAGAAAAGAAATGGCAAGAGAGGTAGGAGTTGATATAATCTTGACATTTGAAATGAAAACAATGTCTTCACTTAATAAATCTGTAAATAACATGTATACAATATCAATGCTGAAGTACTGTGTGAGAGTTCATCACTAATGACTGAGTAGACTGATCAGAATTAGAATCAGCTTTATTGCCAAGAAGGTTTACACATACAAGGAATTTGCTATGGTGACTTAAACCTAGAAAAATATAAAATTGACAAGATGTACAAAATATAAAACATAATAAAGACTATAGTGCATTATGCTTTAGAATAACATTTGCATTTTTTGCCCCTTCAACAGACTCTGCAAACAATGCCGCGATTGAAGAGCTGAAGAAACAGATTAATGACATTGTTCAAGAGCTGACTTTGCTGAAAGAGCAGCAAGCATTACAGACAGGTATTTTGTAAATATCATAAATACCATACAATAATAAAAAAAGTACCAACATGCTGTGTGTGTAAAATAGAAAAGGGAAAAGATATTTCAAACACCAATTTAACAGCTTTCCAGTGATAGTCAAAAACAATTAAACAATGACACTTCAGTGACACTGCCATTCTCCTAATCCCCCCCCCCCCCCAGTTTGTCTGCGAGGCACCAAGGTCCTCGGCAAGTGTTTCCTGGCTGACCCAGTGAAGAAGACCTTCCACGCAGCCAGCGACGACTGCATCGCCAAAGGAGGCAGCCTGGGCACTCCCCTGACAGGAGACGAGAACGACCAGCTCTACAGCTACGTGCGCCAGAGCATCAGCCCAGAGGAGCACATCTGGCTGGGCATCAACGACATGGTGACCGAGGGCCAGTGGGTGGACCAGTCAGGCTCCGGCGTGCGCTTCAAGAACTGGGAAACAGAGATCACTCTGCAGCCAGATGGAGGACGCAACCAGAACTGTGCCATCCTCTCCACCACAGCCAACGGGAAGTGGTTTGATGAGAGCTGCCGGGCCGAAAAGGCTTCTGTGTGTGAGTTCAACATTGTCTGAAGGCGGGTGCTTGCTTTCTGACATCAATGTCATTCGTATGAACATTAAATGCTGCTTGCAGAAAAGAGAGTATTACTTTGCATCTTCCTTAAGCTCACATTTTCTTGACCAAGCCATTCAGGTGGACTTCACACAGTGGTCTGGGATACAGTAGGTCATTGTATAAGCTAAACTCACAGGGGCATGATTGCTTTTGTCAATGCAATGAAACCTTGTTTTGAGTATTTGAGTATCTTTTCTGAGGCACCTTTGTTCTGAATATCACGTTGTGCTGCTTATATTACATTACATAATGTTAATACAAATAAAATAGTGACTCCTCAGTTGTAACCTTCTCATTGTGTCTCTTGTTGAAGTCAAATATTCAGCAGATAATATGGGCATATGTTGCTGATTACAGGGAACAAATGCTTATGTAACAACTAACAAAAAAAGATCTTGGCTGTAGAACTAATAATAATAACCAAAAAAAACCTCCTTTTACAGGGCCAACTGGGGGTAAACCCTCACAAGTTTTTCAAAACAAGACTCAAAAAACACTGGATGAAGTGTTTCATATCATGTGTTTTCTGTAGGCTCTGAAATATATTAATCTGAATACAGGCTGTCAGCTCTGTGGGAAAAGTTGGGGGTTATTTTAAGCAAATTAACATGAATGATTTGTTTTCAGAACTTTTCACAACCAAGAAAATGGTAAACGTCAACAGAAAGGGTCAGGATTAAGATAAACAGTACTGAGGATGGCATTTTTTCTTTCTTTCTTGCGTCACCACTTTACATACTCCACAACATGCATCACCTGTTCCAATTTCCAAAGAACTTACAAACAATACTATAGTATACTATATGCGAGTACAGTGACTTATTGCGTCTCCACCCACCTACACTTTATTCATCATGAAAACTCAGTTTCTGTACTGGCACTCCTAAAAGTTTACTCACCCAGAGGAGGGTTACATCAGATCAACATGTTAGGACATCTCCATGGATATCCACTGATGTCAGTAGCAGCGTGTTTGTAGAGAGCATGTCCACATCTCTGTCCCTTTAACACTCAATGTCAAACAACTGGACTTAGAAATATTCATATTTTACATGGCTTTTAATTCACATTCACAGAAATCTTGCACAGTTTTGTAGTAAGCAAAAGGACACTTTATTTCCTCAGGAATGAGAATGGACTTTGAACTTTGTCTCCCTCTGCAGTACATTCTCTGAAACGCATGAGGCAACAAGCCTTTACAAGACAAGACAACACACAATTTTTCAGTCTTTTTCATGAGTTTGATTGTAAAACCCAATTTTTCCTCAAATGATAAAAGTCAATATTCTGGGATCTTTCTGGTCATCTAAAAACTTTAATAACTTGTGTAATTTTATTTTTATCCCAGTGAATGGACGTGTTCAATTTTTAAAAATGTGGACTTAGTAAGGACTTACTTATTACTTATTAGGTCTATACCAGTACATTCTAGATCAGTTTGTTGCTCCATACCCAACAGTCTTCACAACAGCACATGAAAGGGTCTTGAGTAGTCATCGCACTTACGTTAACTTATACATCTCCTACAGTCTTCTTTTTAAAAGCTCCCTGTAATTAATAACAAAATTCAGTCAACCAAAATAGATACTGAAATGTCTTTGTGAAATGTAACTTTTGGCTCACAGACTGCAAACTGCAAAGAGTTTATAAGCGTTTTAGTTCATGTCATTATAGTCCAGCAGACCCCCACAGGGGTCTGTGTTTCATGAGACACAATTAGAAAACAAAAAAGTCTCTGTATGAGCAGAGAAACAGTTCACTTAGCCAGCAGCAGACCAGTCTTGAGATTCCCATGTGTATGGGTCCAAAAAAGAACAAAAGCACCCATTTTTTTAATTCATCCCTGGGCCAAAATATTGCTGAAAACAACTCTTAAGATCCTAAATTGTATTAGCAGGACTGTCGTGTGCCGACAGGACATCTCTGTAAGGCACAGTTATGGTGTAATGATGCTGTATGTAGAATTCCTCACAGCAGGTGCTATAGCGATCATAAAAAACAGAAAGATGATACTGGATGCACATACAATGCTGCTGCAATCTCCTGCAATACACGCAATCATGTTTTGATGATGCTATAAAAGTGCTTTATATTGGAACAGCAGTGGAGTCCTCTCTGCTCACCGGTCTACCGATAAAACATGGAAATCTCAGCATGTAAACAGCAGGTTTGCTCCTGTGTAAACAGCCTTAATATGTACAAAATGTCTCAAATGAAAAATATGAATTGCCTACAAGCAACACGAGATCTCTTTGTAGCAGCAAAACGTTGGTATAAAGAGGATTATTATGAGCTGCTTTCCAAATGTGCCTTTCTTCATCTGAGATTAAACAAGGTAACAGCTGCAGGCAGGTTAAAAGAGGGTTATCTTGTGTACCTGGCTTCGGTGCAAAACAACACTCAAGAGAAAAAACAAAGGCTTCTGGGAAGGATGAACATCAGTAGGTCAAAAGAAAAGCAGAAAGCTGAATCCACATTGGTGCTCAGTTCCCTCCCTCTGGCTCCAGCCGCAGCCCCAGATCCAGACAACGTTCCTCTCCATGTTGGTCCTCAGTCTGGTAAATCTCATTGTCCATCAGCTGTTGGCCATGGCTCGGAGGCCTTTCGGGAAGCGGAGGAGCCTCTATAGAGGAGTCCCGAAACTGCTGGTTAGGCCCGACTTGCACGTCGGCCACACCTGCATCTTCAGAGATCAGTGGCTTTTGTGAGTCTGTGTGCCCTGTGAAAGGCCGGGATGTGTCAAACTCTCCGTAGATGCCGATCTCTACCCCCTTTCTCAGCAGGTGTGTGTAGACCAGCGTGTCCTCAATGGAAGCGTACACATGCGACTCATTGTCCTCGCGTGTTTTTGGGAAGCCGTTGTGTCCTGGCAGGAAGCCGGAGCCGTTTGGATTGTATATGGACACTTGATGGGTCAGCTCCTTCTTCTTCTTCCTGTTTGGCAGGTGAAACAAGACGATGAGCTCTTCATATACAGCATCTATTACAGATATATCTGCTGACCAGTTATGTAAGAACATTTTAAATGGAGGAAAATCTGTAGCAGACTGAAGCAGACGTGAGGTTTACTAAGACACTATGTTAGCGCCTTCACTGTCTTTACTATAATAACTCTTTCCAAAAGTGAGCAATTTAAAAAAAGACAAAATCTGAAGAACAAAACAAAAAGCAGATGCACTCACCTAATCACCACACAGACCACTGCCAGCACGATGACAAAAATGACCACCAGAGCAGCCACCGCACTCAGGATGATAGTCAGCAGAAAGTCTAAAAGAGATTAAACAACAACAAATGCAAACTTTCATTAAAGCTGACATAAATTAAGTGCACAGTCGTTCTAATGTTATAATCTAATGTTGTTCAAATGTTATATTGTCTATGTCTTAAAGAAACACTGAAAGCCTGGAGATGAATGAGTATTGATTCTTATACTTCACAAAAATGGAAATAAGGATTAGTCCTGATTCTTGGTAATATTTGGGCTACAGTCACTAATCAACACACCTATCAAGTTTCATACAATAGAGTTATCTATTGAGTAGACACCACAAGTCCTACAGATGATGCCAATGTGATCAATTAAAGCATCCAGTCCAAAATGCTTTTTTAAAAAAGTCTCTACACAAAACTCTGATGTAGACCAGGTATAGGGCTGAACGATTTTGGAAAATATTTTTTTTTTTAACCAATATTGCGATTTACAGGTGAAACTTGAAAATTTAGCATATCGTGCAAAAGTTCATTTATTTCAGTAATTCAACTTAAAAGGTGAAACTAATATTATATAGACTCATTACATGCAAAGTGAGACATTTCAACCCTTTATTTGATATAATTTCGATGATTATGACTTCCAGCTTATGAAAACACCAAATTCAAAATCTCAGAAAATTTGAATATTGTGAAAAGGTTCAGTATTGTAGGCTCAAAGTGTCACACTCTAATCAGCTAATTGATCCAAAACACCTGCAAAGGGTTCCTGAGCCTTTAATTGGTCTCTCAGTCTGGTTCAGTGGAATTCACAATCATGGGGAAGACTGCTGACCTGACAGTTGGGCAGAAAACCATCATTGACACCCTCCACAAGGAGGGAAAGCCTCAGGATGTTCTCAAAGTGCTGTATCAAGGCACATTAATAGAAAGTTAAGTGGAAGGGAAAAGTGTGGAAGAAAAAGGTGCACAAGCAGCAGGGATGACCGTAGCCTGGAGAGGATTGTCAGGAAAAGGCCATTTAAATGTGTGGGGGAGCTTCACAAGGAGTGGACTGAGGCTGGAGTTACTGCATCAAGAGCCACCACACAGAGATGGGTCTTGGACATGGGCTTCAAATGTTGTATTCCTCTTGTCAAGCCGCTCCTGAACAAACAACGTCAGAAGCGTCTTACCTGGGCTAAAGAAAAACAGAACTGGTCTGTTTCTCAGTGGTCCAAAGTCCTCTTTTCTGATGAGAGCAAATTTTGCATCTCATTTGGAAACCAAGGTCCAGAGTCTGGAGGAAGAATGGAGAGGCACACAATCCAAGATGCTTGAAGTCCAGTGTGAAGTTTCCACAGTCTGTGTTGGTTTGGGGAGCCAATGTCATCTGCTGGTGTTGGTCCACTGTGCTTTATTAAGTCCAGAGTCAGCGCAGCTGTCTACCAGGACATTTTAGAGCACTTTATGCTTCCTTCAGCAGACGAGCTTTATGGAGATGCTGACTTCATTTTCCAGCAGGACTTGGCACCTGCCCACACTGCCAAAAGTACCAACACCTGGTTCAATGACCATGGGATTACTGTGCTTGATTGGCCAGCAAATTCGCCTGACCTGAACCCCATAGAGAATCTATGGGGCATTGCCAAGAGAAAGATGAAAGACATGAGACCGAACAATGCAGAAGAGCAGAAGGCCGCTATTGAAGCATCCCGGTCTTCCATAACACCTCAGCAGTGCCACAGGCTGATAACATCCATGCCACGCCACAGTGAGGCAGTAATTCATGCAAAAGGGGCCCAAACCAAGTACTTACATATGCATGATTATACTTTTTAGAGGGCTGACATTTCTGTATTTAAAATCCTTTTTTTTTTGATTTCATGTAATATTCTAATTTTATTCGAAATTATATTAAATACATAAAGGCTTAAAATATCTCACTTTGCATGTAATGAGTCTATAATATATTTTCACCTATTCAGTTGAATTACTGAAATAAATGAACTTTTGCACGATATGCTCAGTCAGTGTATAGTATGACAATATTAGATAAATTAAACATACACTGTTCTTTCTTGTAGGTCAGGCCTGTGTTATGATGAAATTAGGTGATGCATGAATTATCTACGGTGGAGAAGAAATATCAAATTTTAATAATATGAGAAAGATAATTTGAGAGTCATGGCATTAAATGAATATGATATATCATCAGGTAGGCCTACCTATAGATCACAAGAACTAAGTTCACCACAGTGTGTTATACAATAAGGGCTCAATACAAAACCCACAGTTCAACCACCAATTAGTCCTTATCTCAGTTTTAATCTCAGAGTCCATCTTTCTATATCCTAGTAAGCAAACAAGAAATACTCAGTTTGAGGTTCAATTAAAAAGTTGGCCAACGAAAATAAAACCAATTGACACCTCTCGTGTTTAACAGACAAGCTTAGTAATTCTCCGACAACACCGGAGTTCCTCACCCCCGCAGCCTCCGATGCTGGTGAGCAGCGCACTGGCTGTAACTCGGGACAGACTGGGCCTCTTTCGGACTTGTGCGTTTAGTTTTAAACTTCAAAGATATTTCCTGAGCTGACTGATGGCTGTGTTTGTGACGCTGGCGCCGATCCTCATAATGCGCTTACCTCACTACACACGTCTTTCTGTTGCGTATTTTTCCTGTCCGCCAAAGCGGCGGATGGCCCGACAATTTCACCCACCACCACAAAGTTACCCGCGGGTGCTACTTTCATTCCCTGTGTGACACTAAAATTTCTGTCGATTCAGCTTCTGTCAAGCGTTGTACAACAACAAGTCTGCTTCGTCTGCAGACTGCTTTACTCTTGGGTGTCATGTGACCAGAGCGTAATCGTCTTTGCAATTTGAAAATCTCGTTTTATCACATCGCGATAATATCGCAAATGCATTTAATCGTTCAGCCCTAACCAGGTAACCCTGCAAAATGTCCTCTTACTCTTGCTCTTCTGCAGGTGATCTCTGTGATGACGCTGAACTCCCCTCGTTCAGGCATGCAGTTGGACATGTTGAGGTAGAAGCTATCGGAGACGGTGATCTCACTCTCGGCCTCTTCATCCTCCCTGCGGCTGTAGTCCTCCTCCCGGCGGCCGACTCTCTGCACCCTGATGTCGGTGTGGCTGCTGCTGCACTTGGGCTGCCGGAGGTTGGTAAACACCAGGTGAGCGTCCATCCTCTCCGGAACAGAGACGATCCAGGAGACGGTGGAGTCCGACCTCATTCCTACTGGCCAACCGGGAGTAGCCAAAAGGACAGGAGTGTCTCTCTTTGGAGACACGGTGAATATGTAACTTTCTTAACAGGAGTTAGAAAGAAAAGAAAATTAAATATCACTGAAAAAATGCATTTATTTCATTTAGTTATTTTATTCAATTGAGGCTGCTTGTTACCTGATATCTCCTCTTTCAACCTGGCATTCAGCACGTCCTTGCCAGACGTCCTCAGTGCTTCACCCCCTATGCCGGACACAGTGACAGACACATTGGTGTGGATTTGGACCATCTGTATTGATCCCTGAGTGCAGAAGTGTCCAACAGTAGTGCCACCGTCTTCAGTCACTTTGATAATGATGCTGTCATTGCACGGCTGCCCCGGTACGGACTGCTTGAGGGGCCCAGTGGGAGAGGTCAGCTCCACGGTGCCGTGCTGAGGAGGGCGGAGAGCCCAGGTCACACTGCTCAGATTGGCAGGGAGGCAGGTCGGCAGCAGAGGCAACGACAGACGGGCCGGAGTCTTCGGGCACTCTTTGAGTTGACTACACTCTGACATGAAAGCACAGGTCATTTAAATCAAGAGGGGTTCAGAGATGAGAATGAATTTCTACCTTTAGGAGCTACAGCAATGAATGCAATTAACACTTTACTTACATTTATAAGCAGTATATAAACATTTAATAAACACACAAAACTTGCATCTTAGACTGTGAGGTGAACTACTTGGTGTAACTCGGGTTTCTAATATTCACATCAGATCCAAAGACTCTTCAATTACTTTCAAGGTCTTGTTTTGTCTGACTTAAGGACAGAAAATGTTTGGGGTAAGAAATTATATTATTCATCATCCAGAGAGAATGTTGTCAGTCACGATCTTGAAAAAGTGCAGAAATCAAGTTGAATAATATACAAAGTTCATTCAAGGTTGCAATAAAATGGTATTTTAAATCGTACATACATGATAGGCCATAGTCTTTCCAAGAAGAGCATTTATGTATATAAAAGAAATGGTTCTTAAAGGCTTATATTCTAGGCCCAGGACAGCCCCCCAGTAAACACTCAAATCTGCATTTACCCATCACTCCCACGGCGGTGACTTGTACGTCTTCAGGAAGGCAGTCCTGGAACGTCAGGTCACTGTGTGATGTGACTGTAATCTTCTCTTTCAGCACGGAGTTTATTTTCATCTCGCAGTAAGAGGCCGGTCTCAGCTTCTCGATGTGAAGAGAAAGGCCCTCCATTTTGCTCACATCCACTTTACACAACACTACAGAATGACAATATAAATGAGCATACATGTTTCCTTTTTTTTCTGTCTCACACAAAAATGCAAATGTGTGGGCTCTTCATTTATCACAATATCAGCCAACAGGAATTTGAATTTCGATTTGACTGGTAGAGCTGAACGTGATTCCCTGACTGAAGGAAGTGTTTCCTGGTGAGGCGCCACTGCTGTCATTTATGACTCAGCGATGAGGGAATCTTGAGAGCCCACTCTCCACATCACGGTTTCATTACTCATCTAAACTGCAGCTGCCTCAAGAAACAGGGAAATCTCTTTCACAACTGACGAGAGAAAATGAACCCTTGTTGTAATAATATATATATTTAGCAATCACATGCCTACTGCAACATGTAGAGGATTATGTTATCATCGTCATCAGAAGTTTTATTGTTGTTGATTCTTTGTTTGGTGTTTTTTAGAGAAGGGGGGTAGTTGCTAATAGGGGTCCAAATAAGTATATAGACGATTAAATGGGGAGTCACCATTCATCCTCTGAAATATTGTCTGAACAGCAAAACCTCCACAAACGCCTACATCCAAAAACGAAACCAATGTTATCTATATATTTCTTTTGTTAGCTCTAAAGAGCTTTCCTTTTTACATTTCATATCATTATGCAATAATTTGGCACTGTAGGTCTACTGATCTAAGTAAGACATTTCAAGATGAAACACTGGGCTCTAGTGACTCGTCATTATTTTTGACAGACTAACAGATTAAACAGAGATAATACTTTAAAGCAGCAATATTTGATTTTTTTCCACCACTCAGTGACAGCAGAATAAGCTGTAAACACATGTTAAACATTAAACATGTGAGCACAGAGCTGCCTGTTTATATGTCCAGCAGACACAAAGCAACATGAATATCCATTTGGAGTCGTATTTCTGGCCACCTGATGACTGCAAGTCCAATATTCACTCTCTTAGCTCTGGTTTTGGTCTCTACCAACATTTAAGGGAGGGAAATATTTGGTTCTTTAGCTGCTAAATGCTCCACAATGTTCAGCAGCTAGTCGCTAACTTTGCCCATCTGCTTTTTGGTGCTGAGCCGGTGTTGTAAAGTGGATTTTTAGAGCTCTAGAACAGTTGCGGATTAAAACAACACTGCTGCGAGTTGTGAGAGTGACCCAAAACAGTACAGTTGTGGGCTGGAAAACCAAAACAAAGACCTGAAACACTCTCTGCCTTTCTCTGGCTCAATGACTCTCTGTCTACTTTATTTCAAAAATATTTGAGATGAATAACATATAAATACATAACCATCTTTGCAGAAGTAAAAAGTTAAAACTGTGACGTCGTCGAAGCCAAATGGTAGCATTAAGTGCAAATGAAGTGTACCAACCTGGTGAACTTTCACTTGAAGACACCTTAAGGGTCAGGGACAGTCCAGGGGAAGCAGCACGTCTTCTGTCCATCTCACAGTTCCTCAGCATCAGGGAGAAGTTTCCCTGACTCTGCTCCGGCTGGCGGTCTGTCAGCCTCAGCACCGACGCCACTCTCCCTTTGCTTTGGTACTCCACTGCGGTGTCCTTCTTCAGACATCGCGGCTGTATGAGCTGTAAGAGCTGAACAGCTGTCTTGTGCTTCTCCGGCACCTGAAAGTACCACTCCATCACGCCGTCGTCAGGAAAACTATCCGGGTAGTTTGGAGAGAGCAACTCCGACGATGAGGCCCCTTTTGGTAACGTCAGTGTAATTTTGGCAAGGGCTATGAGGGAAAAAACAAACACGTACAACAGTCACATAATGTGATGTCGGACACACGAGACACCAGACAGAGAAGTTATTCAATTTTAAATAACTCACATTTGATTTCCTCCCCAACAGACACGTCAAACTGGCCACTTTGGAGTTTCTGTCCAGCTGGGACATCCACAGAAAAGCTACCTTGATTCAGTATCTGGGCACTACGGATAGTTCCCGTTCTGCAGTATTTCCCTACGGCCACATTCCCCGTAGTCTGGAAGGCCTGGAGGGTGTAGCTGTGTCTGTCTGGACATCTCTCAGATGGATTAATCTGTCTTAGACCCGTATTGCTGAAGTCTATGTTGAATGCTTTCGGCGCCGAGGCCTTCAGGTTCCAGGTGAACTTGCGGTCAAAATCCAGTAACGGAAGCGAGCCCGAGTCAGCCTGGATGATGTGGCTGTTGCATGACTTTGTGGTACATTCTGGGAAGAGATATTAACAGATGACTTTTACAACCAATAAACCTGCCCACACTGTATTAGTTCAGCAAGATACAAGATCACAATACCTTGAGAGAGACTGCAGTGCTCTTACCTATATTTCGCACAATTTCCACACTGAATACATCCTGAGGTCTGGAGCATTCAAACTCCAGTGAGACAGGAGTGTTGTCTCTTAGCAGAAGGGATGTATTACATCGTCGTGAGCGTCCTGCTCCGGTGCACACGTTGCAACCTTTGGGCTGACTACTGCTTCTGATGTTGAAGTTGGTTCCTCTGTCAGGGGTGATGGTCAGCTTCTGGACCCCTGGTAAAAACACAAAGCACGAAAATTTGGAAAAGGAAGAAATGTGCAGCATGTGCAGCAAAAAACACTAGATTTCCAGTCCTGAAAAAAAAACTGAATATTAAGAAGTCTTGCTACAAATTAAATATACTCTTACATTTGCTAAAGTCACAGTGACTAACTGTGTTGAGAGATGAGGCTGACGGCTTGGCTCCTCTCTCTTCTATGACTATCCAGGCCTGTACTGAGCAACGCAGCCATGTTCATACACCTAATGTCAACTCTCTATTGCATCTCACATTTCCTGTTTCACACTGTGTTATTTCACTTAAGTGGACAAAACAGACACAACCTATCATCTGACATGTGACACATCAGATTAGCTCTGCAAACCTTTTGGTTGATGAGGTTTACTGTTGGACAAATAACAGAAAGCCGCTCAGATCAGTCTAACAAGAACTCCACACTGAAAGGTCCTTTCTTTTGTTCTCACCCTGATTCTGCCTTACAACTCCATTTACTCTGTCAAAACCTAATCAGTACACTCATTAAAGTCATTCAGGCCCCAGAAGTTCATCCACAGCTGTATTAGCAGTAAACAGCACACTAATAACAGCTTAGAAATACTAAACAGCTCAATAATAATGTCCTATAATTTGAGCATGTGGGAGAAGCATGCCTCCAGGGCTTTCTGGCAGAAAGGCTTTCTGTCTATCTTTTTTCCTGAACTTAACCAAGGAGTTTTGGTGCCTAAATCTAACCAAGTAGTTTGGCTTCTTGACACAATGCCCTCGGGGGCAGACTTCTGCCATGTGCATAATTTGAGGAATAATCAGTGTCCATATTTAAACAGCATTTCTTCCACCTCAGCAACATTGCAGGGAAAATCGGTCCTGCTGGTAAATAATTAAGCTGTAACTTACCTGACACAGTGAAAACCATGACTGTAAGAAGCAAAATCTGAAGAGTGACTCCTGATAAGGACATTGTGTCCTACAGTGTAGTTCTACAACTTTGATCCTGAGAGAAATCAATGGCGATCCGCTCAGATTTCATAGCTTCTCGTCCACAGCTGCAAACTTCGTGCGCCACATTTTCCTCTCGTTAACGTCAAACTCCTCCACTTCCTGTATGTGCGAGCGTGTCAGCAGCAAGGGAGTGTAGGGCGCCAGGTAATGTAAAGGCGTGGCCAGGTCGGCCATTTTGGCAGGTACAGAGTTCATGCGCGGTTCATTCGTAATTTACAAAACATAAAATATATTCAACCGCTAAAAATCACTGCAGTTTAGTTATTTTTGCTAAATAAAAATCAGCACATCTTTATTTACAGTTAAAAGGCCAAACAAAGTATATACTATTGTTTTAATTATATCCTGTAAATGGTGCAGTGATACCAAGATATTAAAGCACAGGTCAACATGAATTTGTAGCTTCCCAGTGCAGAAATATTAAAAAAAATGAATTTCCTTAAAAGAAAATTAATTCTCTAATTGTATTTTTCTTTGTTGTGATTACACACTCATTTGCCAGATTATACACCCAGCTAAAAAGTTATGCAGTCTAAATCAACAGTCCTCCAATAAATCCTCACTTCATGATGGTTATAATGCTCATGTAGTGTTGCTGTCTAATTTGTAGGCTACTAGTATTAAAAGCTTACTTTTACAGATAAACATCCACACTGATTGCTATTTGCTGAGTCAGCCTGGATGTGTCATCCTCACAAACTGGTTAGTCAGCGACAGTTTGGTTGACAAATCCGGATAATAAAGTCTTTCTTGACTGAGCAAGCCACATCACATGTAAAGCAAGGCAAGTGTCTGGACATTTTGATGTTGCAGAGCTAAAACAGTCCATTTGCAGCACATGAAGAGTAATTATCCAAACCCTTATCTACACTGAGCAGCATAAAGTGAGAAGGGACAGAGAGATGACCCTGACAGATTTTACACAATGTGTAGTATGATGCGCTGTGGGTTAAACTAAGCATGTGGCATTACCTGAACCAGCTACAGCATTAAAATACTCCTCATTATCAATATTTTAACACTTTTACTCTTACACTAAAGTACTAATTAAATTTCTTCACCTCATAAAACAATATCTGAAATAAACTAACTGTATAACATATGTAAAATTGTATTTGGTCATATAGCCAGGCATTTATAGGTCTTCTATGAGATAATAAGCCTACAAAATCTGTGTCAAACATGGTAATATGTGACACTTGCTTAATTTAGTTATGGTCACAATTTACTTAATTACAAATTGAACATAATTAGTGATGGGTACAGAAGAGCCCTTGTGGCCATAAGTTAAAGGTTCATTCTGCACCTCATATGATGTTAAAATACAACTTCATGCTCATTTTGAAGGCTGCAGTTTGTGGTGCTGTTGAGTTGTACTGCGTTTTACCGACAGCCGTTTCTCTTATTATGTCCATCCCATTTAAATCAATGAGGGTAGGCTAAATAACAGATACACCACCCCTGTACAGCTCAACAAACTACAACCTCCACAATGCTCATAGTTGAATCTTCTCTACAACAGTTTCAACAAAGTTGAACTTTATACCCTTCATGACAGTGGGATTTATTGCAGAAATGTTGTATTAGACTGCATAGCTGTACCTAGGTGCACCTAATTTAATACAAAGTGTATATTTTTCAAAGACTGACAGTTTTGGCTCAGAGCTTTTCAACTTTGGATCACATGCTTTGTTCACTTAAAATAAGTCTGAAGTAAATTGATTTAGGCTACAGAGAACAGGTCAGACAGAATCTGAGGTATAGCCTATAATCAATTTTATTTTCATTGAAACCAGTTGAACATGAATACAAATAAGCACGCATATTGAACCTGACATTATAAATCTAACAATATAAATATTGAACCCCCCTCTCAGTCAGTCATAAACAACATCTATTTTTCAGAATGTATTGGGGAAAAAATATTACATTTACTTTGAACATATATAGGTTATATATGTGACGGCACACGTTGAAGTTCAGTTATCAGTGCAAAAGTCCTACACATGGGATAAGGCATAAACTTTCTAGAAAGATTAAAAACTATACAAACACTGTTTAAAGAGGAGAAACGTTTGCACAGTTTACGCAGACATAATCTATAGGAAGGCCTACAAGAGTATACAAAACACATTGGTTTTGGTCCCAGTATAGTTTACTATTGGCTAGTATAAGCCACCATACTTTACCTTGGTTGTCCTAATGAGGAGGAGGTCTAATAAGGGTTAAAGAACACCCCAAACTAAAGCATTTGATCAAAAAGTTCTCCAAGCTCCTCAATCATTCACTCAGTTGAATGGCTACAATTATAGTATAGGCAGCACAGGCTATTTATAATAAAGATTATTTCAATTATCTCGGTCTCCTCTGCTCCATCCCATTGGGCAGAAATCCTGCAATGATCGGGACTGGCCATATGAGAGCAGCAACACTCCACACAATGATGACCAGTGTCATGAAACAAGCCACAAGTGTCGACTCGATGGGCTTTCTGTTCAACCTCCAACTTTTGTCCCCCTTCAGCTCGTCGAGGCTGAAATCCACGCAGCAGAAAGTGACCTGATCCCCGGTCTGCTGGCCCCTCGACCTGCCCTGACTGAACCTCCGGTACCGGGACATCCCGCAGCCCACGCACAACCGCAACTCCTGCTGACCCCCGGTGACCCCCAGGTGCTCGATGACGACAGGCGAGATCGCCCTGTTGAAAGACGCGGAGAAAAAAGCCCTCCCGTGGTTATTGGTGGTGTAGATGAGCACATCACACTGGAAGCCGAAGCTGCTGTCCCAGCGGGCCACCAGCGATGTGGGCAGGAGTCTCTGGACGCTCACGTTGCACTGGGACAGAGTCTGAAGGGAGGAGGCGTCGGGCGAGGCTTCGCTCTCCTCCACAGACCTCTTGGAGAACCGCACGTCCACCTCCAGGTTGGCCATGAACCTGTTGGAGGAGTTGATGGGCGGCAGGAGGAGGTCTTCGTCGCTCCAGCCTTGGCATCGCTGGAGAAGTCCGGCCACCGCGGTGAGAGCCAGCAGGAGAGTCGGAGAGTCGTTCAGCATGTCACAGGGCGCGTCTCTCCTTCTCGCATGGTGCTGTGGCGATCCGCAGGCGACGGACGAGGCGTGCAATTGAAAAAGCCAGCCGGTGATATGTTTTTTAAAAGGCAGCTCCCGATGGAGAGATTCAATTCCCTTGCCCGAATGGTATAAATGGAAATGTCCAAAAGCCTGTCACATGCGCGCACCCCCTCCCTTTGGACGTTTTCCTTCTGACTTGTTCTCCAAATGTGCCCTGCAGTCGCTTTGCAGAAGAGAAACAAGCTAGGCAGCACGGCGCGCTGCCTTCATCACTGCTCCGAGCTTCACTCCCTTCCTCTGTCACTTCAGGTGTGAGAGCTGAGGACGAGAATAGAGAGAAGTGGTGAGGGGAGAGCCTCCTCTGCGCAGGGACAGACGCGCCAAGTTCAACACGCATCTCCCAACCAACAGTCCTGACACGTACATGCTTAATACACCTTTCCAAATCAAATCAAATAGAATTATTGATATGGAAGAAAAGCCCAGTCTTATTCTGTCTGTCTGCTCATCTGTCTTCTCTGTACCTGTGCGCTGCGAAATTCCTCTCTCACAGCATGAGAAAACACTGAAGATGAGGCAAACAGAAATAAGTGGTGCACTGTATTCAGAAGGCTGCAGAGAACGACCTGTGGCACCATCCTGCTCATGTATCTCAAGTGCCATCACACTATTGCTGTGAGACATAACCACCAGAGTTAAGTGGCTCTACTGGGGAAATAAATATGCAGGGATATAGCCAGGGGTGAAATACTGAGGTCTTACTGGCCCTCATCTCCTACCAGGAAATTCTGACTAGACACCAAGACACTAAGATTTTTTAATAGCTTGTATTTATCCTATGTTTGTAGCCTATTCAAATGACTGGGGCAGGGAATCATTTATCTGTGAATTTATTTTGTCGGTTTAAATTTAACCTATAGTCAAATTTAAACATGCTCAAATAAAAAAAATACTGGAATCACCAAATTAAATACTCACAATATGTAGTTTCTTGCAAAAAACTCCCAGTGTCTCAGAAAAAAATAGATTCCAGAGGATATGAGCTCAGTGGAAAGGAGATATAATATAATAATATTTTCATGTTGATAGTCAAATTTGCATTTTTTTATGTTGTAGGCCTATTTCTTAAATCGTATTTTTATGTCATTGGGCTTTGATGTCCCTAAAGGCCACAGTAAGCTGAGAACGATGATGGGATTTCACGGTACAAAGGCCACAACATCATTGACTTTAGCTGATGTTTCATTTGAGTGATTGAGCCAAAAAGATCAGAAGTTAATCTACATCGCATGCAGGGAAGATGAACTTTTGAACCTTTTATACAACCACAGTACATTCACAGAGCTCAGCATGAATGATGGCCACTGAGTAATCAGCCACACTGGACCAGCAGGGGCCTCAGTCCCTTGCACAAGAGCTCATCAGCAGTGGTGATGAGGTAAAAGGCAAGTGCTGCTCTCTCACTTATATTCACTAGTCCAAACTCTAAACCACTGCCCTCATGTTCCTGTCAGGCATGTCAGTAGTCTCAAAATGTAGCTATTTGAAAGTATTTCCCAGACCAGGAAACGTCGTCACATCTCACAGCCACATGCAGCTTTCTGTGCTCCATCTGCAGGAATGCAAGAATGCTTTTATGATGTTTTGATTTGAAAATCGGTCGTTCAAGACAAGTTTTCTTTATTCAGTCGTGAAATCCACTCTTTTGTGTGCTGGATACACTACTGGTTACTGTGGTTACCTACAGTATAGTGACGTAGGTAAACCTACTGTGTTAGGTTTGTTCTTTAACTCTCACTCTGCATAATTAAATGTCATTAAAACAACCCTTGTGTTGGGTGGTTTTCTACCAATGGGTACTTGGTAAAGTTAACCCATAGATATTATACAATAAATTAAAAAACACAATAATAAACAATAAAAACTTCCATTGTTGTATGTGTTTTTTTCTCCTATTATAAGCTGGCACATATGAAAACACCTCTGGGAGGTAAACCCAACAGTCCCTAATCTGTTTGCTTGTTTGTTCATCTGTTCTCTGCTCTGAGAGCTTTTTTGTACGATGGTGTTTGTTTCTCTCAGCCATATTGTGCACTCTGGGGCAGCCAGACTCTTCAATAAACATGTGCCTCCACGGTGCTGCTGCAGCAGCAGGGGTTTTGTACACACAGTGTGTATCACCTAGCTCCTATCTGATGCTGTTGAGGACACAGCCACCCCTCCCCTCTTTGTGTTTTGAATCCAACACTTTATCACAAACAGCAAATCTGATTACAATTACAATTCGGGACACAGCTGCAGTTAATCTCAATTTTGTGGAGTTCTAATAAAAGTCCAAATATTAGGACTAGTGGTCGAACACCTGGTCCGTTTGGCCAATGAGGGTTTTCAAGCTGAAGAGTGAGCCAGCGTTGGCCCGAATCACACTTAGCTCAAAGGCAACCCAGTCTCCTGAAAAATTACATTTATGTATATCTCAGTTGAACTGGACAGAACCAGATGATAGCAAAAACACTGAGAGGCCAGGACTGACCTCCCTCACCCTGACAGGACTGTATCTTTTGCTACATTTTTCAGCCATACTTAAAGCTATAACTGGAGATACCATCTCTATGATGAGTTGTAGCTTTGCCTGTAACAGGTGTGTGGTTGATCTACAGTCTCAGAGCTGATATTTCACTTTTGGAAAATGTGCACAAAATCTACTCTGGACCTCACCCTGTGCACAATATTAAATGTGTAAAATAGTATAATTTGAAACAAAAAGAGGTAGCATTTACTGCAAGGCTATTTTACTTCTTTCATATTTCACAGGTGCTGTTCTTACCCTGTCCACTCTCCTGATGAGGCTATCCTTTTCGTCTTAGAGAAGATAAATCATCCCCACTTGTCAATCACTTAACTGTCCACGCGTCCTGCTTCTAGTAGCCACTTTTTAAGGCTGACATGGCTTTTCATGAGGAACAAGTTATGCCTTTTATCAGAATACTCTTCCTAACAACATATACATAATGCATCAGAAAACATAATAATCCATTGACAGAACTGGGTCACTGACCAGAGGCAAAATCGTGATTCCCTTTCATCTTTGCAGGCTGGGAAACATGAATGCCACTTGTGTGAATTGTTTTCTTCTGTGCTGTTTTAACTGGCGTAATCTGCTCTGGAGGCCTGCCTCCGTATATCTGATGTGAGGGCCAGCTGATGTGAAAGGACGCTTTGGCCTCAATTTGCACCTGAAAGCCCTCGTCCTTTTGCCTTCCGTTTGATTAGAACAGTGTTTTCTACTGAGCAATTTGTAGCTTTAAAACAATCATGTAGTTGTTTGGTTCTCTTTCTGCACACTCAGACATTCTCTGGTGCTCACAAACACTCCCACATGTTTCCAAATGCTGGTCCCGCCAAATCAGATATGCTCTAGACAATGTAGTGGTGAACAGAGCAAGAACATTTAAATTACTTTCTTGTTCATTAATTATGCTATGAAAATGTAAATTGATTTGGTCACGAAAATGCAAATGGGCTAAGGATAAAAGTCTCTTGTGCCGAAGGAGAATTTATGAAAGATTTATTTTCTCAAAATGTGGCTCTTTATTCAGGAAACTGAAAGAAGGACCTGTTAGTGGCCTTTAGCAGCTCTGCACTGGATCAGACACCATTAGTCTGACCCACTGGCTCACACAGACAACTGGCCTAATTAGAAGTTGAGGATTCAGTATGTGCATCCTTATAGCCGCCATGTCCAAGCTCCTTTTTCACATCTGAGCCCAGTGAATCCCCTGTCTCCAGTAGTACTGTCATACCTCCAATCACTGCCAGGACTCATCACCACGGCAACGAAGCAGCGGTTTTCCTAGACTCGGATGAAGGTGTCGAAGAACTATAGTCTGTTTGATTGATAATGCAAAACCTCAATAAAAGTAATAACGCTGTCATTGTCGTCCTTGGTGTCAGCGCCAGGAATTTTGCAAGGGGTCAGAAGATTCCTAACCATGTTATTTGAGAGTTGAGTGAGAGTGTATGCAGAGGTTTTTCTCATGTTTTTACACTTAGACTTGGGTTCAAATCCAGGTGGGGTGACTGTTCTCTCCCATTGCTACCCGTCACAAATAAAGTCACAAAAAGCCCTAAATCTTTATCTTCATCTTTATTTAAAAATACTGTTCACATTGAACTAACTGTCAAATAAATAAAGTAGATTAAATAATATGCTGTTGTGTCTGAAAAGTGGTGGAGTAGAATTATTAAGTATAGCATGAACTGGAAACACTGCCTCTGAAGTAACTCAAAATTGTGCTTCAGTACTATACTATACCAATTCAACAACATATTGCTTTTGTCCTCATTTGATTTTTATATAAACCTTTAAGTGAGAGCAATTAGAATGCTCATCAAGACAAAAATTCAATTTTTACTCGGGGACATAACAAGAAGTCCATTTAAAAATCAGTATACTCGTAACTTAATGGGATTGCCACCTCAGGCTCTCTTCCAGCAGGTTTGAGTGCATCCAGGGGACTGCAGACGGATCTGCAGAACTGAGGAGTTGTACACTAATTAGCAAGATTCATTTCCAAGGAGCTGCTCTGAAATAAGGCAAATTTCATGGGCACCAAGAGAGAAGACTCATAGAACAGCTTCTCTGTTGAGTTTTTCATCTCAAATGAGCGAAAGGCATGGAGCAGTGATCAGGATGGAGAGTGATGTTGCCAGACACTTTGCCACAGATCCTTTAAGATCTTGTTTCAGATCCAAACCTCCTCACCTCCTCAGTTTCACCACTTTGTCTCTGAGGCCTTTGTCTTCCACAAGGAACAGATAGTGAAGGACACAAGGGGCTGTCAACGTGAAATAGGCCCTGGAAATAACACCACACTCATCCAACTCTCTGAAGCACGGTCAGAGGCGTGCAGAGACCCATCAGCCCGCTCTTCACCGGTGTTGGGGAGCTGAGATGGTGTGAGATTACTTCTCTGCGGCACCACTGGCTTACATCTCGTTGAAGAGGATGTGGATTGTGAATCACACACCCAACTGCGAAAAGGTCACCTTGGACAGGTGAAGACAAGTCAGCCCCCCCAACTCCCCACTCCCCTCATCTGCTTTCTACCTGAGGCATTGCTGCTCCGGCTGCTCTGTGTGGTCGTTTGTCATCTGGTTCTCTGCTGGTGAAATGCAATCGTCCTCTGAAACAGGGAGAGAGAGGGTAATTACCATGGGTTGTTTGTCATGGTTGAAATGGGGAGGCGGATGTGGGTGGAAAAGGAGGATGATTGGTTGCTTTCCAAAGTGATTTGTTTGAAAAACAACAGAGGCCGCTTGTACCTGAGACTCAAACACAATGCCCAACTTAAATACCACCAAAAATAAAATTGTTAAAAGACTTTGCCATTATGATGCCATGTAGTTTGTTTTTTTACTGTTAATTAGAGTCAAATGTGGAACACAGACAAAGCTGGCAATTGGAAAGAGGATGAGACTTTCACAGAACTGATTCCATGCTTTATTTCAGTGTGTTATTTCTCCACAGATTTCCAGCAATAAATTGGCTTTGCTCACTCAAACGCTCCCTGAGGACACCCAGCCTCCATCTGCTCCTGTTAGATGATACCAATCATTTTTTCTGATATGTCACATTGTTAGGGGACCATTATTGAAAAAAAAATATTATTGACCTGCAGCATTCAAATATCTCCGAGTACAGACCTCACAGCATCTGATGAGGAGAGAACTTCTTGTTCAGGAGTTGATTACTTAAAGACCCCGAAAACATATTTTTTAATCATCTCGAGAGTTATTGGTTCCTATATGCAAACAGAATAATATCCTTCTGTGCACCAATGAGGATATGTTTATGGGTTTTTTTTGTCATTTAGCTTTTTTATTTGATAGTGACAGTAGAGATACAGACAGGAAGTGCAGGGAGAGAAGGGGAGTATAGCATGCAACACAGGTCTCTGGCCGAAATCAAACCGTGAATGTTACATATGGTATGCGTCTCAATTTCTTGGCCCAACCAATCAGGATTCAGCAACATTCAATCAAGCAAAATCTCTTGGCCGTGGTGGGGTAGTTTGTTGAAGCATGATGTTTCCAGGCAACTGTCAATAAAATATGATCAAACCACAATCACACAATCCTGATGAATCAGATTATCTGAGATGTTTTTATTTTTTTGTTATTCCCAGGCCCAAGGTCCCAGGCCAGAATCAACTCAGGGATGTTACAATTAATGTGGCCTGTGCTGTAACCATTATCTGAGTTTTTTAAGAGTCATACTGAAATGTAAACTTGACATGTTGTGATTTCACGGGGAGTTACCTAGTGGCACTTCTTGGCCAGGTGCAGTGGCTTTGTTTCACTGTGCACAGCCAAGAAAGAATCCGACCCATGACCTCCCGTAAAAGCCCAACAGGTCTTGTTTGTTTGGTTTGTGTACGGATTAAACACATGACATATACATTGTTAATTAGTGAACTTTAGAGGTGCTGATAGGGGGATATTTTAAATTTAGGACAGAGCCAGGCTAGCCGTTTCCACCTGTCTCTATGCTAAGCGCAGATGTGAAAGTGGTATCAATCTTCTCATCTAATTCTCAGCAAGAAAAAACAATGTTTAACTATTCCTTTACAAACAGTTAACAAACAACACAAATTTTAACTTCGATTGTTACCCATGAAGTTATAAATATTTAAAGGGGCATTATGTAGTTTTCAGCGGCCACTAGCGGTGCGGTTCTAAGATTGCAAGCAGGCGTGTGCACGTACGCGTGCACGTACGCGTGCTTACTTGAACCAATGAGCGAGCATAATCCGAAACACATGCAGAAATACCACAATAAACGCAGGGACACCAGTATGCAGGCTGTGGCTTTTATTCAGACATGTTCAGGCTCTGTTACTTCAACGTTCCCGTCTCAGAGGCAGCTCAACACCGGCGCCGTAACGTTACTTCATTTAGCGCAGCGAGCCGCATATCGGCACAATCCTCCCGAAAAAAGGCAGAGTGACAGCGGCTATAGACAGACAGGGAGAACAGACAGAGCTGGAAACTCAGGTAAACTCCGACTGCAACGTTACAGTAATAGTTTTATCAGCTGCAGGTTGAACTAATCCATGCTCGTTACATGATTTAAAAAAAAATTTTTAGCCGACATACTACACCATTCGCTCGCCTGCTGCTTTTCAGTAACTATCTTTACTATCTGTGAATCTGTCACCGGAGGCTCAGCAGTGTCAGCACAGCTACATGTATTGGATGATAATGAAACGGTTAGTGAGCTGGACTGAATATTATAAATAAATATGAATATATATAACGAGACTGTGTCACACTTTATAACAGTTAGACCGCAGTAAGTAACTTTACTGTAACTAGTGATAACTTAGTGGATGGCTCTTCCTCTGGGATGTTATGACCGTTTTGTTGCAGTGTTTTATGTTATGTGGGTCACGTTAGTTACAGCGACTGAGGTGGAGAAGCTGTGTACCTGAGTATTGGTAAAACACATAGAATCTATATAAAAAAAAACCCACAATAACTGAATGTTACGAAGCAAACAGCTGTATCACAATAGGCTAACGTTAGTAAACAAATCGCTCTACATTTGCTTTTTACCGTGACATCCTCTCCAGGCTAAATCAACAGTGGCACACATGATCGTAACACGGGTCGTATTAGTTGGTGAAGTAATATGGGAAGCTAACGTTATATAACATTGCACCGGATAACATTAGCAACTGCTCGGCGTTAGCCAGCGAGCTAACGTGACTTTCTCTGTTTCTCCAGCTTTACTAATGCTCACTTTGTTCTTACTCGACATCATCTGAACCTGTTTGGTCTGATGGGCTTCAGCACATAAACCTTTATTGTTGTTTTTATCCTTACGTGGAGCCTGTGTTTTGCTGTGAGCCGGTTGTTTAATGTGTTAGTGGACTGCATGTCGTTAGCTGCCGTGTTGTCGCTGTAGTACGAGAGAGGCTCGGGAGCGCGCACAGGGCTGAATCCGACCAGGTGTTATGCCGAGTTTTGCCTACCTGCCGAGAATTGCATGCACCTCCAAATACTGCTTTTAAACGCTATAATATTCTTTGTGGGGTCCATCAATGGTGTTAAATGATTCGAAGTATATATTTTATGAACGTTTAGGAGTCTTTAATATTTTAATACACTTAGTAGGAATACCATTCCTTGACATTCAGTAAATGTATGTGGTGATAACGCCGTTTGATCAATGAGCACAGCAAAGTGTCTGAAAAGGACCTAAAGAGGTGGATGCATAATTCGGCAGATCAAATGTTGTAGGCTATCTGCCGAGATTTGCATCCACCTCTTTTCTAAGCATAAATGACCGTTATCACTCGCGAGGTGCATGCAATTCGGCAGGCAGGCAGAATTCGTCACAACACCTGGAGACCTCACATTAAAAGCAGAATAGTGGCTGATGTAAGCAACGGAGAAAACAGGCGTGTGCTTCATTTCTGAGGGTTGAGCCCATTGACAAAAATTAAAATTCAAACCCACTTTTTCAAGGGCTTTTTTTCTTCAGCCAGTGAACTCTTCTTTGTATTTCTCATTTTTGCCTCATTCACAAAGAGACTGAGAGTATTTTGTACCTACTGTTTATGTGAATGCAAGCTATGAACGATACAGATTCAGTCAGTGAGCTTTGAAATGTGTCTGTGTACTAATGAGTAAAGGTAACATCTGTCATACTCGCAGTGTCTTCCACCCTCCACTGCTTTAGATGTGGTCTAGTTCAAACAGTTGTATTGACTCTAAACATGAAAGCCCTTCACTGATGCTGACCAGAAAAGTGACCTTCAAGTTCAAGCTAACCTCCTTAGTACAACTTTTTGATCCATCATGGTGGTACAGTATACTTTGGTTGTCCTTGCTTTTGTGAAACAAAGTAGTTATTCATTCTATATGCATTTTAGAATAGGGCATCAAAATTAAACTGAGCTGGAATAAGCATATTTTTGGAATATGTCATTATTACTGCAGGATTTCAGCAAGAATTTCAATTTTGAACAAATAATAAAACATCATTCACTGGCATACCTGAAATCCTCCATGAAATGTGGAAGTAGTTCATTCATCAGCGAGCCTCCCTCTGTATCTGCAGACACATCTGTGGCTGTACGTGTAGAGTTAGTGTCTCAACTATGTCAAAAACCCATTTCCCCCTCTCATTCCTCCTCTTCAGCCACATCCTGTTGTGCCCTGAGCGGAGGCGCCTATTTAACTCTGATATACGACTGCAGGCCGGAGCAGAGCCCCAGGTCTAGCTCTCTGACGTCAACCTGAGGAACTCTCTCAATCTCCTACTAATGATACCTACCCTCCTTCTTCTCTTCCCTCTGACTTCCTCCCCCCTTCAGTGCTTCTGTCTGCACGTCAGATAAAAGGTGAGAGCCACAGGGAGAGCTCGCAGAAAAGAAGCTGAGACGAGGAGACACTGCCTCCTCCTCCTACTCTTCATCTCCCTCTTCAGAGCCTCTGAACTCTGTGATGTGACAGTCAGCAATCACTTTACGCTGAAAGGTTGGCATCAAAGAATTCCCAGAAATCACACATAATGAAAGCCCCTCCTGAAGATACTTGTAGGGCTGCTGGCATTACATTTGTGTCATGGAATTATTTTGCTCATATTTTATGTCAATTCTCCTTATGTGGGATTATGATTTGAGTTGATTTACTTTGGTAAATACAAAAATGAAATGGTGCACATTTGACCCTAGAAGATAAAAGAGGTTTAAACAATAGAGAAAGACTTAGAGGTAAAACAGAAAACTGCAGTGACATTTGACCACATACCATCATTAGAAGGCTGCAGAGCATCTGGACCAAAATCCTTTTATTAATAAACTTATTAACAATTATAATTGCCGTCTTGATGGCTTTTTGGAAACACCCTGTTAGTGCATTACAAACGTATAACTGCACTGTTACATACTAGAAAGGACATAAATTTTCACAACCTGGCAACTCAAATGTTGTTCTCATTATTAACTGATATAAATCATCTGTAAATAACGTAATCCCCATTAATAAAGGCACTATTAAAAACCTTTTATAAAGAGTTACTAAAAGTGGAATATTAATCAGAATTACAAATAAAACTGAGACTCTTGACAAGCAATGTCATTTGTTCTGTTTAATTTGCATATACAGTGTGTTTCAGCTGTAGAAAGCAATTGTCTGCATAGCTGGGGGCAGTAATTTTACTGGAATAAATAAATTTGATTGGATTCTGTTAATGAAAAATCACAAATAATAAGGAGGAGGCGATTAAAGGGTTGCTAAAGTAACAAGCAGAGCCATCAATTACTGAAATCAATGATGAGCACACACACACACACACACACACACACACACACACACGTAGTACATGCAAAATCTAAAATCCAGAGGATGTAAGATGTAGACGTAAAGCTGACAGAATATTGTTACATAGGTTTGAATTAAAAGCATATGACACGAATAAATGTAGGTACTGTATAAAAGGATTTTAAGAGCCCTTGTTTTTAACGACTGTGTCTTTGTCGACATGCACTGTGTTAATAAAGTTTATTGAAATCCAAGATGGCGGCGCCTACGGCGAAGTCGTGATCCAGGGAAACAGGTTATTTACAGCGTATTTAAAAGCTGGGTATCACACATATAACATGGATTATTGGAGTTTTGTCATTACGACCATAAGGCTGACATAAAGGACCTGGAGATAAAACGGTAAGAACCGTCAAACTGAAGACTTTTAGCTCTTTCATCTTCCAGCTTGTGTGCAGCCAGCAGGCAGTCTGAGCCTGCAGACATGAAATAAAACATGTAAGGTCACTTTGCTGCCATACGCAGGTATAACGAGGGGTTTGATTAGACTTTAATTTGTAGCTAACAGAAGACCGGCTGCGCTGCTGTGTGGAGACCGGGAGGATACGTTTGTAAAGTAAACCAATGTCATGCTGACCATGCGAGCAGAAAGGAGGTTTTAAAAGTATTCCTGTCCTGTAGGCTTTATCAGGAAAGCGTCTGAAGACAGTCAAGTGTTGAAGTTAAAATTGCGTTGCATTTAATTTTTGGTTACGTGGTAATGTGTTCTTCACTGTGTTTGAGGTGAAGGTGTCTTGTGGTTTTCCCCTTGAATGCTTATCACCGCCATTTAATATAAAACTGACCTGTTTTGCAAACAACATGACTGGATTATCGTGATTGAGACGTAAATTCATTAACAATAAACAATTGCGTGAGCTTAGCGACCAGTGTATATTATGTAAGAGGAGCTGGGCTGTTTTGAGAAAACCATATACCAATATGTTTGACCAAATATTGATATTGTGGAGATGGCCATTGGATCAGGCAGGGGGTATTTATTAGGGCTGCAAGTAATAATTATTTTCATTATCTATTAATCTAACTATTTTGATTGTCAAGTTATCATTTTCTTTAAAATGTCAGAAAATTGTGGAAAACTGTAAGTGTATTGAACCTACACTTATTTTAAACGGACCAAAGCAGCAAATCCACTAATTTCAGAAACAAGGTATTTATTTCTTGAAAAACTAGGTGATCGGCTTATCGGAATTGTTGTTGATTTGATTTTTTCTCAGTTATTTTAAATGTCATATCATTTCTTCATCATCACAGCCAAGCAGGCATTCATGACTGAGTTCACTTTCCCTCAGCTGGATATTATAATATAATCGTGATATGCGATTAATCACATATCACAATTATATTTTATTAAAGTATGACACAAAATATTTTTTATCTCCTTTTTTAGGGGAAAATAAACAAGCCTTTTCTCTAAATCCCATTTTCTATAACTAATAAATTCAGCTACTCAAAGCCAAACCTCTAAACTGCATCAGTGGGGCTGGGCGAAAATGGCCAAAAATGTTATCACGATAAAAAATTTCATACCATTCGATAATGATAATTATCAGGATAAATGTCAAATCATTGTTTCTTTCAAGTTTACTGGCTAATTTTTGCTCCTGAGTGAAAGTTGAAGAAACCAGATTCTTTATGGTATATTTTACACTTGATGCCAAACAGTGGCTCACAGGTAGAACATTTAAAACAATTATGATAAAATCTTTTTTCCACAAATATGCTTAAGCAAAATTCACATACCTTAATATAAAAATGAAGTGCTAATTAATTCAAGATTCAAATGATTATGATTAAAATGAATTAAATCAATCATTTGTTGAACATTTGTTTATATTTTATTGAGGAAAATTATATAATGATAATTATCGTTATTGTTTTATTGCCCAGCCCTATTTTGTCGTAATAGAAATCAGCCATACAAGATTATTGTATCAAAAACTAGTTTAGCAACACCAAGAATTTGACCAGACATCAGTGCCAGTGGCCAGCACGCCTACACAACACAAAAGTATTGAAGTTAGAAACTGGGCCCTAGACATGCCAATATCTACACGTCTTCAGATGAAGCATTGCCTTCCTCTGCTGCGTCTGCTCACATGGCGCAGCCAGCTTGTTGCTGTCAGAAGTTTGCAGTCACTCTTTACAGGAGACGCTCCGTCACCATAGAAACATTTTCTCAGTCTCTCGCCTCAGCCTACTCACTTACACCTTCAGAAATGCACACAACCTTGAGTGCTTGCCTCAGTCTGAGGAAGGAGCATTGGCCGCTGAGATGCTTAGGTTATACCCAAGAGAATTTAGTGAAAAATACATTCCCACAAGCAGGTGGGTGGAGGAGAGGAACACTTTTTTTCTGGTTTCACGCTGGATTTGCACTTATTTGGTGGAAAAAGCTCAGAGTTATCCCCAAAAGATCTGTCCTCAGAGGTCAGTAAATCCTCCAGGCTGGTCACATTCTTACAGAATGATGTTTCTTGCAGTTGAGTGATACTGTTTACCTTTTCTTAAAGTGGAAACTACAAAATGTGCTGTTTAGGTGCTGAATCCTCTTTCATGATGCGTCTTGTGATCTGCTGGTGAACATGATTTTATCTTTTGATATACATTTGTTTGCCCCACCTCTGCACTGAGCTCTTTCTCCTCAATAATCTTGTGTTCTCTTAACATAATAGCATATATAGAACAATCTTTTCTATGAGTTCTCCACAGCTTTAGTCACAGCTTTAGTGCAGTGTCAGGGCGTGCAGATTATCACTTCTTCTACTCAGCAGCTATAAAGGGTCTCGCTGTCTGGGAGCCAGATGCGTCACTGCTGTGAAAATATTCTCTTGAAGGGTCAGGTTAGCAGCAGTTGTCCTCCGCGGCCAAGGAGGCAGACACTGTACGGATATCTCAGGTTACCTTGGAAACTGTGTTTATGTGTGTGTGTGTGTGTGTGTGTGTGTGTGTGTGTGTGAGTGTTGTATAGAAATTTAGGTCAAATAGTTTTTTTTCTTTCTTCTTCTCTTACATCCACTTGACTGTCTGACCTACATTAAGCCACAGGGAACTCTAGCCTAACTGCTGCGTTCATGCAAAAGAGAGTAAAACCTTTTTGAAGTAGCTCAACCAACATGAGGAAAATATTCTGGAAACAGGAATGTCCATCCAGGCGATGAGGCTGTTAAATTAACGTAAAACAAAGTAGTTAACATCCTGTAATGCAAAAAATAGTATAAAACTGTGGGGCTCATTCGAGACATCAGTGAATAACTGCAAATCACTTGCTTGAAAATGTCATTCTCACATCTGAGCAGGCAGCCGGTTTAACAAGAACAGCTCGTCCAGAGCCTCAGAGTGAGGCAGAGCGTGATCACATCTCGCCGCATTAAACCTCTTTATTTCACAAAATCGTGCTGTTGTGTGAGTAACGTGCTGCAAAGAACACAGACTGTAAAACAGCTGCGGAACCAAGCCGTCACTCACTCAGCAGGTGGACTTGCATGTGCTGTTCACTCCAATAAACTCAAATGTCTGAACCCGTATGTGCCGACTGTTAGGAGTGTAATATCCTTGTTGCATTTTCAGGGATTTGCATACAAAGAAATTGTGAAGGGTCATTGTCATCCCATTGGGGAAGAATTTCTGAGGGTAAAATGTTGTGACTAGGCTGGACTTTTTCATGCCTGATGTACCATTCAGTGAGTGACCGTGTCTGGCTTGTAGACACTGGGATTATAAACTACCCTGTGTGCTTACCGGGGCATTTGACTCGTTAGGGATCCAAGCAGCAAAGCTGCTGGAGCCCTATTGGTTTTCTTCTTCTTTTTCTCCTCCTCCGCTAAAAGTGTTTGGGCAGCAAAAACTGCTGGACGAAAACTCACCAAAATTGGCACATGGTTGCAAATTCCACCCACTACCCAGGCAAAAAAAATGGCCCTCATTGTGGCACTGTAACAATCAACTTTGCGTTTATGCAGTTATCTCAAAAATTTTCATTATTTCATTATTCTTTCATTATTTCAATTATTATTTATCTCTGGATTCATCTGCATCTTTGCTCCAATGGTCTTCTGCTCTAAAAATGTCAATTTATATGACTTTTTAGCACTTTTCTCTAAAACCTATTTTTGCGAACTCGTCCCAGACGGTTTCGCCAATCGACCTGAAACTTTGGGAGGATCATCTGTCTGTTTTGGGGTTTTTTTGTTTGTTTTTTTTCTATAAATTTTCACTGTGTATTTACATACAATTTTACATAGATGCCCGTAAATCAAAATTGGCTTAAGCTATTGTCACCAAACTTGACGTCTGCTCAGATGCTCGGTCCGGGCTTCGCTGAGCAGTCCTGGGATATTCTTCCACTAGGGGGTGCTGCACTTGCAAAAAGTTTATACCTCGTAATTCGCTTTATGAATTTGTACGAAATTCGGTTTGTATGATCTCGGGTCACGACTCTTGATATATAAAATTTGGTAATGATTGTGCAAAGTGGGCGTGGCTTCTTACAAGAAATGTAAATTTCTAGACATTTCCCATTCCTAACTTCAAAAAATCTAAGAAAATCATTTATTTTCAGCACATCCACTGATTTGTGACCAATGTTTGTTTCACTGCAACCTCTGGCCAATTCAGAAGTCAGTCACTCTATATTTTTTTAGAATATGCTAATTCAATTAACATCTATACCTCCACAAGTCTTTCTTCAAACGCTACCAAACTCGACAGTCATTCTCCAGATGGCCGACATCAAGTGTTTCAAAGGGTTTTCAGGTTGGTCAAACGATGAGTCTGCAGTGATATTTGGTATCCTGGTGTAGCTTGTAGAGTGTATATACAACATTTTTTTTAAAATCAGTTTTGGATCAAATGCCACCAAATAAATTTTCAACACACCCAAAACCGGCAGAATGATGCGTGATATTTTTCAGAATTTTCTCACCAACATCTTGACAGTTGTAAGCATTTTAAGTTTTAACTGACAAAACTATCCTGGTCTGGCACATGTGACATCACTACCACCACTTGTGAGAAGGTGTGTGTGGAAGCAGCAAACAGTCAGTAAGTCACCTACTCTGGAGATCTGAAGGTCCAGGGTTCAAACCCCCAGGTGGCCGAGGCAGACTTGCTGACAATGGGGGTGTTCAGATCATAGTAGTTCTCTATTTTATTTGGGTCCTGTGACATTTTAGTCTTATTTTTCTCTGCTTAAAAGACTGTAGCTTAAACTTTAAATCTTGGAAACACAAAATGTCGCAGGTGGGTTGAACATTTCACCCAGTAGTCAACATATAATGACACTTTCTGATTTTAAAGTGATGCTGAAAAAATCAAGTTAGCGTTTCCGCAATTATCTCAAAGTCCAAATTCTTTCATCACTTTAATCTCTTAAGTCATCTGCGTCTGTTCTTCTCATCTCAAATGTTGCATTTTTCGTGACTTGCTTGGATCCTGATCATTGCCGCTTGCGGCTATATTATAAACTTTGAAAGAGTCGCCCAAAGTGACTAAATTATTTGTTTTTCTGGACCCAAAATAAAAAGAGATTCAATTTATGTTTTAGGTGACAGAACCATGCAGGCGTCAGTGAGAAGGCTGGCTCTGTATGTTGGCCAGTGTGCCCAGATCAGGGGTGCTCTCCTGAGCCCAGTACCCCGTCTCCTGTCCCCCAGCAACCGCACCCTGTTCAGTGAGACAGGAGTGTGGGAGAAGGACTATCGAACAGAGACCCGACGCAGAGTGGAAGAATGGTGGCACCCACGAATTATGGCACAGTGGCGGAAGGATGCGATGGAGGAAGTAAGAAGGCCTTCACTTTTCATACAGTTTCAGACTTTAGCCTGGTGTCATCATAAAAATCCAATTGGCCAAGCACATCTGCGAGTGCGTTCACATCACATGCGCACTAGCATCAAGGGCCTGTAGATGTCATGTGCTGGTTTCTAACCCTGTCCTGGAAAAACTTTGATATGCTAACTGGAGTACTCCGAAAGTCGTGATATGTCTGGTTATGTCCAAACAAGAGATTCAGTTTGCAATGATATAAAACACAGAAAATCTTCACATTTGAGAAGCTGAAGTCGGCGATAAATTGACCTTAACGATTATGTGACTGTCAAAGTAGTTGCAGATAAATTTTCTGTCGATGAGGGACCAAAAAATGTCAACTGCTGAGGTAACTCCGTCGATACAGAAATTAGTTGATGACATGTTGAGTTGAGACGGGGTTGGGCGATATGGCCAAAAATATTATCACGATAAAAATGTCATCATTCAATATCGATAATTATCACGATAAATTTGAAATTATTATTATAAGTATAAAGGCTGATTTTTCCTCCTGAGTAGAAGTTAAAAAATGCTTTTCAACCAAAAGTACCAGGGACTTTTAAGTCCCCAGGTCTATTTTCAAGGAACTAAAAGGTCCCTTCAACCCACTATTGTGTGCGTTTCCACCGTGGTCTAAAGACCTGCGAAGATTAGGCAAATTAACCAGCTGACGTAGGCTGTAGGCCTGGCTGTACACAGCGATGCACAGCCATCATTATTTGTAACCACTATCCATGAGCAACATTTATAAATGAACATCAGATTTGACTGGAATATAAAGACAAACTATAGGCTTAGCTTGACCATTAAAGCAGCTTTATTGTGTGGGAGCTATAATGAGGAGACGCGATAAAGTTTGTTACACATTTAATAACAAACTGGATAAAGCCATAAAGTTCTTAAAATAACTCCAGCACAGAGAAAGCAGCACAAAAATAAAATCGCGACAGTTTGGAAGGTTAGTAAAACATTTCCAGCCAACAAGAGCTGCAGATCAGCTGGCAGCACATGTCTGTGTCCGCCTGCGTCAGAGGAATGGGATGTTTAACGAGCTTTACCTGCTGTAATCAGCTGTTCCGCTTGTTTTGGAGAGAAGGAGACTGACTGTCTCCTTGTAGAAAATTCCTGACTGATGAAAGCTCAAAACAACAACTTCTGACCCAGTATTTAGCGTAACTCCATCAGCTGTTCACTGTAAACACATTGCTGAACACTGGGATAAATGCCGACATACGATCTCAGGCAGACATCCGCGAGACATGTGTGGATAACAAACTGGATAAAACCATCATGTTCTTAAAATAACTCCAGCACAGATAAAACAACACAAAAATAAAATTGCAACAGTTTGGAAGGTTATTAAAACATTTCCAGCAACAAGAGCTGCAGATCAGCTGTAGGACTCACGTCTGTCTCTACTCGGCCATTCAGAAATTCTCTGCAAGGCAAGGCAAGGCCCCCCCCCCAAAGTACCCGGTACTTTCGGAAAGTACTACCCCCCGAGCAGGGTATTTTTAAGGGGTAAAATTAATTCCCAAGAACTACATTTAGACCCTGTTCCCTCTGGTGGGAACGCAGTGAGTTCCTCTAGAGGTTCCTAGTTCAGGGGTATAGTTCCTTTGGTTGAAAGGCAGCTAATGAGACCAGATGGTTAATTGTGGTTTTAAAACTTTTCTTTATGGCCATAACACTTGAAGACAAACAGTGGATCACTTAAAAAATCTGAAGTAGAACATTCAAAACAATTATGATAAAATCTTTTTTCAACAAATATGCATACGTAAAATTAAGTAAAATCTATTTTCAGTCCTTTTTCCTTAACAAAATACATAACTTAATAGAAAAATTAAGTGCTTATTCGTTCATGATTCATCCATCCATCGTCACCAACGTCAACCGCTTATCCTGCGTACAGGGTCGCGGGGGGCTGGAGCCAATCCCAGCTTACATTGGGCGAAAGGCGGGGTACACCCTGGACAGGTCGCCAGTCCATCGCCAACTAAATCAAACATTTGTTGTATTGTAATTGAGGAAAATTATATTGCGATAATTATGATTATCGTTTTATTGCCCAGCCCTAGTTGAGACACAACTGCACGCAGACGATCAGAAACCTGGATCATGTTCTGATCATGTATACGGGGATAGGAATAACCAGGTTTCTCATGTTCCAGGTAGGGCTGGGCAATAAAACAATAATGATAATTATCACTATATTATATTCCTCAATAAAGATATAACAAATGTTAAATATATCTTCAATAAATGTTTGATTTTATTCATTTGAATCACAAATTAGCACTTAATTTTTCTATTAAGATATTTATTTTGTTGAGGAAAAGGTACTGAAAAAAAGGTTTCCTAATAATAATTGTTGAAAAAGATCAGAATCCATTTGAATGTTCTACCTCAGATTTGTGAAGTGACCCACTTGTTTGGATCAAGTGTTAGTCATGTTCAGACCATAAAGAAACCACAACTAACCATCTGGTTTCTTCAACTTTCACTCAGGAGCAAAAATCAGCCTTTAAACTTAAAAGAAATAGTGATTTTACATTTATTGCGATATCGACATCGAATGGTATGAAATGTTTTTATCGTGATAACAGTTGTTTTGCCCAGCCCGAGTTCCATGTAAACTGAACTGAAAACCAGGATCCTGATGTGCATGTAAATGTATTTCTATGAGTCTTGTACCTTTTCTAAAGTGCTGTCCTTTTGATCTGGCCGTTTTTGAAACTCATACCGTGTAAACAGTAGTCTGTTGAATGAGTGAAATAAATGTTCATCCATAGGTTGCACCAGCCAACTCTTGCTGTACTCTTCTATCTGGGCAAATCTGTGTATGTATACACTGGAAGCCTCTTTCCACCTGTTTTCCAGCTATTACTGGATCTGGCCCTGGTAGCTCATCCCACACCCAGAGTTGATTATATATCCTAATGGTCTGATCATACGGCCGTCTGGGACAAGCTGACAGTGATTAAGTGCATTCGTGACAGCCCTGGTCCTAATTAATTTATTGAAAAATTCATGACTCAGGTTTCCTGTAATCATGTATAGCTGGGTGTAACCTGTACTTACTGTGTTGCCTTGGTAACAGTGTTGTGAGTGTAAACCATCCATAATCAGTACTGCCGCAGTTCAGATTCTGAAACTATAATCAGGCACTGTTAGAGCCTCATACAGTAATATGGATGTCAGTCAGCGATGAGTTATTATTCCTGTCCTGACATGATCAGTTAATGCAGTGTCTTTTTATACTAGACTTATTCTGAAGCCTATTATCGAAGACTGTCAGGAATTAAATCAAGCATTATGGTGTTTTCTTACAGCCCTGTACATTAAACTGACTGTTGTTTTTCCCAGGGTTCCAACAACAAGAAGAAGTTTTATGTCCTCTCCATGTTTCCATACCCGTCGGGGCGACTGCACATGGGCCACGTGCGAGTGTACACCATCAGTGACACTATTGGCCACTTCCAGAGAATGAGAGGCCATCAGGTATGTCTGCTTTTGTTAAACTATCCTCTCTGAGACAAGCAATACAATACAGTTTGCGCTGGCATTAAATATAAAATATGCCAAGAAAGTTTTTAATTAGTGAGAGGCCTTTTTCATGCAAGACATTTTGACATGTCACAGTAAGAAAAGCAGAGGTGTACATAATAAAATGATTGATGTCTCAATTCCATTTAGCTGCTTCACTTTCAGGGTAGTTGGTATTGTGCATGCTGGCTCGCTGTCACGGCTTGTTGGGACACATGAATACAGCAGAGCCATCGTTAATATTATTAGTAACACCTGTGCTTTTCCATTTTCACATGTCCAAATGTCTGTTCTGAAAAAAGCCTGTAAAGCTTTACTGTAAATATCCACCAACTTACCAATGGCCTCCTTTCATAAGAGCTCACAGATATTTTAAGGATCAACAGAATAAATTTCCTATTCATTGTCTTTGGGGATGTTTCCACCAGTGGTATCACACAGGTTTAATAGTTATTTCCAGTTTCTAAATAGAGTAGAAGAGAGTTATTAGAAAAGAGTTGTGTATGCTCACAAATATTGATTCAATTGTTCTTTTGGCAAAAATACTTTATCATGATAGGTGGCCATACCTTTTTGAGAATAAGCCAATTATGATTCAAAGCTTTTAACTTTTAATTATGCCTGGGTTTAATTTATAGTTCCTAATGGCTTAATTATCCATGATCAACATCACTCCATGTAAACAACAATTCTTTTATTTTTTGCACTACTGGAGCCTCCGTTTACACTTGCACTGAAGTGTGATGTTGCATATTTCTTTACTCACTATCTGAAATATAGTGTGCTAACAAAAGCATTAATGTAAAGCCATTAGTACATTAATAGTATCTGCTGGCACCACTACCTTTCAATTATATGACCAAAGTTTACACTATCCTGGGAGCAAGTAATTAGATTTTTCTGTGCATGTATTTTGTTTCTACTGTAATGATTTCTAATCCAGTGTACATTTGCACGCCATGTATACTGCTTTATTTGATTTATTTAGATAATATAAATTTTGTCTACTAGATTATTTTATTAAAATTCTTTTGATATAGCCAATACTCCAGCTGTCCTCTTATGAACAATGTGTGTTATGGGCAATAATGACCTATTTATCATCCTTTTTATGTTGCTGGGCAAAAACAGAATTTATTGTTAGATTGAATGAGTCTATGATCTCTTTGAGCTAAGAAACCTAGGTATTTTGTTTTGTTTCAAAATAAATGTCAGATAAATCTGCAAATTAATTCAGCTTAAAAGCAAGGAAATTATATTCTAGTTCTTACAAAGTGACAAGGGGGGAAAATAGGTTTTATTTTTTATTTTCCACATCTCCTTTCCCAGGTCTCCTTCTTCCAGTTATAAATAGCTGTAAATAAGGTAAAATGTAATTACTCTTGATCACAAGCACTCTAGTTTGTTATTGACTCAACTGTTTCAGATCAAAGCATTGCAGTCGATATTCAGCACTCTGTTTCTCTCTAGAGCACTCTGACTCTGGTAAATGACTGATGCTGATGAAGCTGTGACCAGTGTGTCAGGTGGATCATGCTACCGCAGTACACTACACACTACTACACTAGGTTTTGTGTATCTCCCTCGCTTGCAGAGAGAATCCCTTCTGCTTCTGTCTGGTCTCTCCAGGCCCCGAACAGAATAATGGTTTCACATGACTGGCAACTACTTCCTTCCCAGGAGTGTACCTTATCTCATCATCCATCAGAAAGCGAACCTTGTTCCGCTGTATGCACACAGTCAACTTACTAGTTAATTAAGGAAGGCACACTCAATTGTCCCACCCTAAAGCTATTTTCCGGCTTTTAAGGGGTTGATCACTGTACAATAAGAAAAGGGAAATTAAAGTGTCCACAGCTCACCTTTCAAAAAGGCTCAGCTAGGTGCTGGACGGGCAATAACAGGTGGCACAAAAGTCTTTTTTTATAGTATTTATGAAAACTGAATAATCCACAGTCCACGCTGTCATCAGAGGATTTTTGGAAAGACACGTTGGGGGGGGGGCGGCAATGGGTGAGATTTTATACACATTTGAGCGTGATGAACTCCAGGCAGGAAGGAGAGATTGCTGAGAAACATCCAAAGAGGAAAAGGTGTGAAGACTATTAACAGAGATGAAAGTTATATGACCAGGTGAAGGAGTTTCAACACTGAAGAAACCTCTGAGATTTAAAATTTGGGGGGCGGAGCTTCTGAGGGAGCACTGAAGGGAAGGTGTATTTGATTGGCAGTTGAATTCAATTATCAACAATCCTGCTGAATCACTTACTCTCCCTTTAATTAGTGAGCTGTAAAGGTGTGGAGCTAGAGGTGGATTTTGTTACCTTTGATCAGAGGCTGGCTTGCTGTTTCCAGTCTTTATGCTAAGCTAAGCTTACCACCTGCTGGCAGTAGCTACATACTTACCGTAGAGACTTGAGAGTGGTATCAATCTTCTCATCAAACTCAGCGGTATTAATGTGAATAACCGCATTTCCCAAAATGTCAACCTATACCTTTTAACCAAAACTATCTGCAAGGTTAAATGTCACTAAAGCTACAGTAAATGTGGAAATGTATTTCCGTACTCTCCTTTGTTCTGTAGATGCTTGTGAACATGACTGCCTGTGTAGAAGTGTGCATCTTAAATGGCAAAAGTTGTTTAGTCATGGAATAAGCTGTACAATGAACAAGACACAAGAGTAAGAGAATTACTGTGGTTAGAAAACGGACAAATACTGGAGTTGCATATCAGTGCTGCCACAGATGGGGTGAGCTTGTTACTGGAACTGTGTGGGTTGACACTTGCATGTAGCCGAGTGGCTCCACATTCACAAAATCAGTCTCCCAACACTCTTCGTCCTTCTTGTTGTCAGCGTGAGGAGCCTGAAGCTGTGGATTGATGTATCTGTCTCAGGTTGGCACTGACTTACTCCTAGTTACAGTGGACAGATTGTCATAAATGTGCCTACACTTACTCCCACGTCCATCCCCCACTGCCTCTTGTCACTCATGCTCCGACATGTGCTGTCAGCCTCCGTGATAACAGGTTAGTAAAGAGTCGGACTAGTATTCACGCTTTGTGTGGACATATGGATAGGTGGAGCTGAAGCTATTAGCAGGGAAAAGATAATTTGCCTCTGCCGCCTCTCTTTGAACTTTGGGAATTGATCTCACTACCGCAGCCTGTCCATCACAGCCGGTCCCTGTAACACCCCCTCATGAAGACTGTTTGACTTTAATGGAGTATTTACACTGAATAAACAACGTAGTAGCGTATCCATCCTAATGAGGCACATTTTTTTAATTCTACTTTGTTATTTACATGGGCTATCTTTGGCTTGTGCCTCGCTCTCTGTGTGTCTGTATCCCTCCTGAGCAGTGAAAGTGGTTTGCTGTGCTGAGCGCTCTTAGCCTAATACCATCTAGCACTCAGCTTTACAAATGAGGCCCATGCAGTTACCAAGGATACCAATCCGTCTGAAACATCAGACCCGTTAAGAGTCCGTGCAATGATCCTCTCCAGTCCTCGACTCCTTGTCACTCTGCTTCTCCTCTGCTTTACTCACGCCTTCCACTCCTGTGCTTTCATCTCGTTTCTCTTTCAGTGAGCAGAAAAACACGACTTAAGAGCTAACGGGAAAAAGAGATGAGTTGTCTGGTGTCGACAATAATTTATGTCAAGGAGGGTGTATGTTAGATCGGGGCTCTAAGATGGACGTGGATACAAGGTGCAGAGATCGGAGGGAGAAAGCAGACAGAAAATGTGACAAATTGTGATGTTGAGGAAATGGTGTGTAAAACAAGTAATTTGCATCAGGCTGGCTAGATTGAAGCTGTCACATCCTGAGCTTCCCTTCAAAGCTTAACCTTGTGGTTTTTTACATTATATAACAGCTGCAGTTACATGAAAATTGCTGTTAGTCGGCATGCATTAACCACAGTGTGTAATGGAGTTGAGCTCACAGCAGGGAACAACACATTATCATATAGGGGACAACGTGCTAAAGTTAAGGAAACCGGACCCAATGCTATTATGCTGAATAAATTACCTGCAATGGAATATTTTTGATTTTACAGTTGCTGTTTACATAAATCCTCTCGTCACATATCAAATATCATCCTTTGTGTCTTTTAAAGTCACCCTCCACTCAAAAATGGGGCTTTCATGTTGTTACTTCACTTGAATGTTTGAGCTTGAGTTTGATACTAGTTTTCGCGCTATTTATGCGAAAACTAGTATCAATAGTTTTCGCATAAATCTGCAAAAGGGGGAAAGTTGCTCTGCTCACCTTCAAATCTGAGAGTTTAACACGTGTATGTACGAGATGATTTTCTGACATATTTTGAAAAATTAACCATGGTCCATTAAGCCACTTGAAGCCTCAAGTGAACAAAGACTGAGAATGCACTTTTCAGTGAAGTAGGAGACATTGTGTCTAGTGGATTAAGGAAAATATTTGAATATTTATATTATGGCTATTCCAATGAAAAAAGGAGTACATGTAGTTTTAAGAATCTTTAACAAGTTGAAACCATAGCATAACACGTCTGGAGAGGATCTTTGTATGATTGTAAATTTCAAATGGGCATGATACAGGGTTGGGCTGCAACTTGCAATCGATTTAATCAAAACAGTGCTAAATGCACGTCCGATCTGTCCATCGATGACATCTTGAATGAGCTTGTTTTGTCAACGTATTTAATTTGCAATGATGAAAAACAGAAAAGCAGCAAATCTTCACATTTTAGAAGCTGAAATCAGAGACTTTGGAATTTTTTGCATGATAAATGACTTAAAAATACAGAATTATCAAAACTTTATTAATTTACTGTTGAATCATGAATGATTTCCCCACTAATACAGAGCCCCTAACTGCATCCACAGGTGTTGAATCCGATGGGTTGGGATGCTTTTGGACTCCCAGCCGAAAATGCAGCCATTGAGAGAGGCCTCGACCCAGAGGAGTGGACTAAACGGTACATTAAGTATCACAGCTGTTCTTCTGAGCGTTCATCATTTATACATACCTTAATGTTGCTGTATGTTGTCTCCTCAGGAATATCCAGTCCATGCGGGAGCAGCTGGACAGCCTCGGCCTTTGCTTCAACTGGGACCGGGTGAGTAGGAACTGAAGAAGATCTGAGCATCACACAGAGAATTGGGCAGCTTTTAGGACTGGTTCGCTCTTTTGTGTGTTTGCGTGACTGACCCTGGCTTTTCCTGACAGGAAGTGGCCACTTGTCTTCCAGACTACTACAGGTGGACACAGTATCTGTTCATCAAGCTCTTTGAAGCAGGACTGGCATATCAGAAAGAGGTGCTTATCCTGGTTTTCCTTTGAAAGGAATAATATGATTGATTTCGGTACAGAAATGATTGAGGCAGCTCACCCTCTACTGTAGGAAGAAAATAAATGAAGTGAAAAGAAGAGAGCTTGGAAGAAGTGCTTTGATTATGTTTAATGAAATGGGACCACCCTAAAATAAGTGTGTGTGTGTGTGTGTGTGTGTGTGTGTGTGTGTTATCCAGGCTGTGGTGAACTGGGACCCTGTTGATCAAACAGTGCTGGCTGATGAGCAGGTGGATGAAAATGGTCGCTCCTGGAGGTCTGGTGCCCTGGTGGAGCAGAAACTACTCACACAATGGTTCATCAAGACTACAAACTATGCCAAGGTGTGTGTGTGTGAGAGAGAGCCCTGTATATGTGTGTATGTGACAAGTGGCAACTGAATGGCTGGCCAGCAGCTACATACAGGCCAAAATGAGCAGTGAACCCCTCTGATAACAATCATGGCTGACACTTCAGTGGCAGCAGCTGCAGCCCTGCCTCTCTGGCTCTGCAATCAGACCCCTGGACACCATCATTTGTAGCCTGGCGTCTCCTGACCATGGAAAAGGAGACCAGCAGGAGTTAGGGAAATACCACTAGCCTGGTCGGCTGATGAGAAGCTTCCACCTTTTCAGCGCAGAGCACAGCACCGGCCTGCTGCAGGGCGAAACGGTCCCCTCTGGACCTAAATGAATCACGACTGTTCAAGCATTATACATGCAGCACATGCATCCTCGAGGAGAAAAGTGTTTTTGTTTTATATGGATGTGCAAAGCACTTCTCGTACAGACAATAGACAGAAATCCAAAATTTAAACTTGAGTTCATCCTTCACTAAACGTGAATGTCATATTTCTTCATAACTCTTTTGCAACTAGACATTCTTTTTTAGACTGGTTCGGCCTGCGAACTTGCAGAAAGTAAAGAAATGCTCATCAAACTCCCTAAAGCCCAAGATGACGTTTTCAAATGTCTTGTTTTGCCAAAAAGACATTCAGTTCACGACGATATAAAACAGAAATAAAGAGCACATACTCATATCTGAGAAGCTAAAACCAGGGAAAGATTGTCCTTTGTGCTTGAAAAATGGCATGAATAGATAATCAAAATAGTTGCAGATTGTTTTTGATTCAATTGATTAATCAGTTCAATGATGATTTCAGCTCTACTTATTTCTATTAAAAAAGTGAGACAAACTGATATCATGAAAATGAAGGGCAGAGCACTGTACAGCATAAGCAAGTTTCTGTGAGTGGATTTTCATACTGTACTGAAATAAAATAGAAACCCCAGCCTGTCTGGAAGGTTTGAAATCAATCTTCTATGCTTCTATAATGGAAAATACATGTGATTTCTGATAAAAGGACTAAAACTTGCAAAAACACTAGTATATATTTTAATGGTTTGTTAATTCCTTTGGCAATTTTTCCATTGTGATTGAAAAAAATCAATGTGTCCATCGTCAGGCGTCGCCCAGTTTTAGCCGCAGCGGTGAAGTCGCCCATGCTTGTCCGTGTTAGAAGTGTGAGCGGAGGTGGAAGCAGCCTACTGTGACAATGTGTTCCTGCATTTCTAATTTTCTGTGACGAACTGAGAAGTGGGAAGGAAATAAGAGGAAGGTGTTAAAGAAAAGAAGTGAGAAAGACAAATGGAGAGAAAGGACAGGCCCTGTCAAACCGGAGCGTGTCAAATTGAAAGCGCTGTAATTGGACTGTGATTTCCTGTGTGTGCGTTTCTCTGCTCGCCTGTACACGTGTTCGAGTCTGTTGGAGAACATTAACTTCAGACAATATTTATTCAGCAGTCATCAGTTTAGCTGTCAGGTTGTTCCATGCTGTACGGAAAGAGTTTCCTCATGAACCATAACCATATTGTTTCTTCCAGGACGCAATTGACTGCCTATTATTGCTAAGATGGATTCTTTTGAAGTGGAGCGTGCAGGGTTCAAAATGATCACGTGGCAATAACTGTGTTTTCAATTTCATGCATAATCACACTTGTTGCACTCAGGCACACATGCTGCCTGCTTATTACACTGCACTGACATCTCAATGATTCACGAACTGAGAGCTTGGTGTATTGTTCAACAATAATATTGCTTGAATATCAGCACAGCTTCTAAAAGTGTTTTGTGTCATTTAGGTACCTTAACCACAAACAACTTGTGACTTGGAGGTTGCTGGTTTAAGGTCCAGTGTGTAATATTTAGGAGGATCTATTGACAGAAATGCATTATAATAATGTTTTCAGTGGTGTATAAATAACTTACATAATGAACAATTATGTTTTTATTACCCTAGAATGAGCCATTTTTATCCAAATACACTGCGGGTCCTCTTACTTGGATGTTGCCATGTTGTGCCGCCATGTTTCTACAGTTCAGTACTCAAACTGACATACTGCTCTTAATAGCGCATTTCGTCTCTACATTGAATGCGTACAAAAAAGGAGGATGGAAGAAGTATTATTAGTAGTCGACTGATTTATACGAAGTAAGAAAAGATGGATGGCCCACACGTATTATTTAGGACAAGGGCTGACGGAGCGTATCGGCCAACGTAGCTTCTCCTGCACGCTTGGAAAGGGAGGGGTGAGCGGTGATTGATGGTGCATTCATGTGGTGTTTTTTTTCCTTCTTAAATCTTTATTGCAAAAAGAGAAATAAAGTGTACATGGGACATAAAGAAGTATACAGAACTTTGATTTGTGAAAAGTCACATATTGCATATACATATTTTGTAAACGTGTCATTGGTAATATGGTTATAACGGTTTGCTGTCCGTGTAGAGTGAACTAGATGTGTGTTATTTACATGCTCTGATAATGCTAATCCAACACGTTTGTAGTAGCGTCCATGTTGATTCCACATTCCGACTTAAAGAGGTGGTATTATGCTTTTTGGCTTTTCCCCTCTCCTTTATTGAGTTATATACCCTTTTTTTGTGTAAAGTGAAAAAGCCCTTAAGTCCACCCCAAAGTGAGTTACCATCCTCCACAGAAAACACTGCTCTGAACTGCCTGAAAACGCTTGCCAAGTGGCTACTCCAACAAGCCCTCAAAACACCGGTGGAAAAACACAGAGCTGCAGCATACACCTCCTCTCCCTTTCAAACACTAGCTACCCTCCAGGCAGTCAATGAACATAAAGTTGTTACTGTAATGTAGAGACAGAGCTCAGTTAAAACTTTATGGATGAAAGATACTTTTGTTACAGATTAATAACTCACCACTCTGAAACTCTTTCTCCAGTCTATGTTGCCAAGCTGGTCAGCAACATATACAGCTGAAACAAAGCCGTATTTACCCGCCTCTCACTGACCCACCCGTTTCTGCTTCTGATTGGCTAGTAGTCCTTAACTAGGAACTGTGCATGCTCAACTCCCAACAAAGATCATGTAGAGACAAGATGTATCACTCCATAGCTAAAATGAAGCCTTCAACCCTGTGGGAAAAGAGGAGCTGCAGCAATGTGCAGTATGGAGGGGAGAAAAAAAGGTGTTTTTTGAAAATTAAACCTTGTAAACCTGTTCTGATACAAGCACTAAATAAGATTTTGAACCTGAAAATGAGAACACCACCTCTAAATAGCACACGAACACACGCTTAAGTCAGAAGAACAACTTCACAACTCGGAAAATGGGACCATCCACGTGAATGCACCGTGAGCCACTGGTTGCCAATTGCAAGCCTCACCAATAGATGTTACTAAAACGTACATACTGAACCTTTAAATCCCTGAACCAGCTTGGAAAAGGCATGGTTTTGTACTGCTGCATTGTGTAATATTTTTTTCAGAAGTGTACTTGATATGTCATTCTCTCACACACACACAGTCCTTGGTTATTGCTATACCATGCCTTGTCTCTCAAGCTTTTCTTAGTTGCCATGGAGACTCCTGTCCTTGGAGGTAAGTGCAGGTAAGTGAAAGCATTTACTGCCTTCTCTCTTTAAAGCTGTCATCAGTTGCCCTTCATTGCTTTTATCACTGGTGACATCTTTTGTTTTGCTGCGTCTCCTCCAAGAGTTCCTCTGTCTCGCTGACACAGATTCACCGGGATTTACGTCTCTTTTCTCCCACTCTGGAGCAAATCCATAACTGACACACTCTGCAGTCATGCTAGTGATGACTATAGCCACAGTTTATGTTTGTATTGATATCGCTGGGATGAGGTACAGCATGCTGTGTGGCACAGTGATGGCTATTGTGGGTAATAAATTGTGACAGACTGAAAAGGAAATGGAGAGTTAAAACATCTCTGGCCTCGGCCCAGCTGTGGCTTTTTGGCCTGAGTCTCGTTGATATGCATAGCTTCCTTTAGTCATGCAAAATAACTGTTGTGGCGTGCGTGTGTGTGTGTGTGTGTGTGTGTGTGTGTGTGTGTGAGAGAGAGAGAGAGAGAGAGGGGGGGGGAAAGTAGTGTGCACTTTATAGGCGATTGCTTTGTGATATCAGGGAAAGAAGGGTGAGTGGAGGTCAGGATTTTTGAAAATCCCTCTTTGTCTGCATAATGTGACCTGGTCGGCTCTGCTTCTTTGTCAAAATAAATTGGCTTGGCTTTGAAAGAGGCCACGCTGAGTTGGAGTCAATTGCATTATCCTAGACAGCCACCTACTTATGAGGAAGCGGCTGCACCTTTACAAAAAATATCTATTTTCAACAATGAAGTGGAAAATTAGCTCTTTCCAAACTTATACAAAGTAGGAAACTTGTCTTTGTTTCTGTCTTCCTCCTCCAGCCACTCCTGGATGCCCTGGCAGACCTTCCAGAGTGGTACGGGGTCAAAGCCATGCAGGCAAACTGGATTGGAGAGTGCACCGGCTGCTATTTCGATTTCAAACTCAAGGTGAATCTCAGCTCCTTTCCCCATGTGCACTTTTTATTCATTCATTCATCATTCCCTCTTTCAATCCCTCAACCCTTTCCCACCAAATGTTTCCCTGTTGCTCCCCCTGCCCTTCTCTGTTTTTCATCTCCTTCTCCCCAAGAACTGATTGCTTGCTTTATTTTGGATTCTTAGAGGCCCCTGTTTATGTATGTATTTCTATTAAAAATCATGTACCAAAACATAAAAACCCTCACTTTGTTGTTCGCATCCAGCAGGTGCATCCATCTGCAAGTGGCAATTTACCCAAACAGATTTCTATTGAATTTTCTGAGAGCCATATTTACAGTGAAAGTCCTATAAGTACCCTTATTAAACCAAAGAAGCAGAAAAAAATGTTGCTCAAGTCAGTCCCTTAAATTAAAAACTCTTCATACTTCTAGAGGAAAGAGGTTTAAAGGGTGTGAGTGATTTTGTCTTTCTTTCTTCGTATACATGGATCATTAGTTAAAGTTAAAACCAGGGTCATTAAGTTCATTGAATGAATGCTTGTCTTATATTACATCATCATATATCCTCACAGGAACTCTATCCTGAATTATTGCCCCAGGCGACCGAATATATGCATGAGTATGTCTTCTACAACATGACATACTAATTACCCTAGAACCCCCTAGAAGGAGTGTGTCATCAATAAATAATTATAGGATTAAAGACACTGTAGCTTTAATATGTATCAAAGAGCTACATTCAGCACGTGCTGAGAAATATTCAGTAGGGGGAAAAATGGCCTTAGAATTTATGACTGTGTACTTGGAAAATATTTTATGTTGTTTTTCAAACCTCGCTCAGTATCATCTCACTATGGGAAGCTCCCACGAATTAGCTGGCTATGGCTAGCACTTGCTGGATAAGTCATGAGTGTAGGTTCCCCATGGGGAGGGTTTGTGGTGTCGATCCTTCTGGGTTTAGGTGTTGAGGCTTTGGAGCCTGCATCATCGTTTTACTTTTTGTCCACTAACTAATTGATGATTGGATTGTTTCAGCACTAAAATGCATTAATCAGTATTACAAAATCACAGATTATCCTGTCCCTCAAACTATAATACAATATCCTAAAATGACTAAACGTACTTGGCAGACATATTTTAAAATAAACCAGTTTGTGCGGCAGCCTGAGGAGCCCGCAGGTCCTCCTCATTACCTGATCTCCAGTACTGCTGATGACATGGCTACTGAGAGGTTCTCACATGCTTCTTCTCTTGTCTACCAGGTGAACGGGGAGGACACGGGGGACACCCTGTCAGCCTACAGTTCTTCCCCAGAGACGGTGTTCGGAGCGGCTTACCTGGCCATCCTTCCCTCCCACAGACTGCTGCATGGTAGCAGCTCAGTCCGCTCTGTCCTGGAGAAAGCCTTTCAGCCGGGAAGAGGTGAGTATCTCCATTGTACACTGACCCCATCTGTGTTTGGGCCGTTTGCTGTGGTGGAAAGAAACTTTTACTATCACTCCGCTACATCTGCTTGTTTTGTATGTGTGGTCTTTATTGATGAGGAAAAAAATCAATGTACAGTACTTGTTTTTTGACATGTATGTAAAGATTTGTACTATATTTGTCTACATATATTCCATGTCACCAGTATGGATTCATGTTTGGCATGAAGGTATGGATGTCGTGTCTACAGTGCATGTTGATTGAGATTCCCATGTCTGCTTTTGTCTTGTTTTCTCTGTCTTGGTGGTAAATGTGTGTTGATAATGAGCTACCAGGGAAAGCGACACTGCCTCTCTCACACCTCCTTGCCCTGTGTTCTCCAGACTCTTTGACAGAGGTTACCGCTCACAACCTGTTCACCGGCCACGAGGTTCCCCTGGTAATCTCACACAAGGAGGCGTTTGATGGCTATCTGGATACAGTGATTGGTAAGTTATTGGTGGGTGGGTAGGGGTGTGTGTGTGTGTGTGTGTGTGTGTGTGTGGTGTGGGTGGGGGGATTCAATAAGAAAGTGACTTGTATGCATCTCTGAGCTGATATTATAGACAGGCTGAATATATGAACTAATAGGAAAACTTCGCAACATCCATTTATGAGGTGAATAATCATATGTCCCTTTTTTGTCATTTTCCCTAATTAAATCCGTGCCAAACGTAAGTGAGTAATAATAAAAAGAAATGTGATTTTAGTACATTTGTGCAGAAGGTGCTGCCTGAACCATGCAGCACTGCGGATGCCATTATGATGAAACCAGTGGGTGTTTGTCTCACAGAGAGTTGGAGGTTGGGAACCCAAGGGATTGTTAACTATTAGTCACATCATAACATTAGCTCAACATCACCACAGGGAGATTTTTCTATATTTACTCTCTCAAGAGATTGGCTATGTGTGTGTCCATTATTTACTGTGTTACATGTTCATGCTGCACCTGGTGTCTGACAGGTATCCCAGACTGCAGTGAGGAGGATCTGTCTGTGGCCAGAGCTCTGAACCTGAGGTGGACCACAGTGCTGAAAAGCGACAAAGATGGGACACAAACTTTGATGAACTCTGATGAGGTCAGCACTGTTGATAAAATGCAAATGTCTCATGACTATTAAACTATAAATCTAGCACGCCTTGTCCTCTTCTTTCTGTAGTTCTCAGGCCTTAGCAGAGTGCAGGCATTTGACTCCATTACACAAAAGGCCAGAGAGCAGAAGGTCGGTGGCCACCTTACCAGCTCCAAGCTCAGGGACTGGTTGATATCAAGACAGCGGTACTGGGGCACACCCATCCCAGTGGTGCATTGTGGCTCTTGTGGTCCAGTTGCTGTCCCTGAGGAGGAGTTACCAGTTATATTGCCAAAGCTGCCATCTCTCACAGGAAAGGGTGCGTCGCCGCTGGAGGTAGCTCATAACTGGGTCAGCTGCAAATGTCCCAGGTGAGAACGCTCAGATGTATTATTTAAAGTCTTTGTTTTTATATTTTGTTGGAACATCACACGAAAAATGATCTTCATTGATACTTCATCTATGCTGTACTCCTGGTGTTATCATCAATATATGTTAGTGCTTATGGTTATATTAAACTACCATATTTGTTTTTTCATTGGCACGTTTGTCAGAATTTGATCCATTCGATCTAAAAACATTTGTCTGGAAGATGGAATAATTTTATCTGATTCATGTGTGTGGGGAGCCAACAGGAAGTCAGTTTCACCTTGGTATTTTGATTATTTAAATTTCACCAAACAAGAACCTAAAAGTATTTGAAAAGTCTTGTCAAGTGAGTATGGGAATCCCTTAAATAATAGTTGTAGATTAGACCCCATTTGCGCAGTAAGTGAACCCTCTGCAGTGACAGCGTCTTCTCTGTACTTCCTGTATTTCCTCAGGAGACCAGCGCCGACAAAATGAGCCTGCTGTCAGGCAGGCTGAGAGGACTGACGGCTTTACAAGAACAGAGCACTGAGAGCGAGCCTGTGAATTGTGTGATTAAATACTTTTATTTTGACGGGGTTATGTAATGAGTGGCATCTGTGGCAAGGGCAGCATGACATGATGATGATGATAATAAAGGTTATATAAGCCAGCTGTGCCTCAAGAGACGCACACAAATACAGTACATGCACGCGCACACACATTTACCTTTTAATTACACACACACACACACACACACACACACACACACACACACACACACACACAAGCGAGTCATCTCGGTGAATGTGTTTGAAATTGTTTGAGAATGCCTACTCTGCCAGCGTCTCCAGAGGCCCCCGCTGATATGGGAATTCCTCTCTGAATAAGACTAATCACCGTTGTGGCACCATGTTGATTAAAACAATGGCCCACTCAGTCGCAGATGGCACAAGTCATCAGATTGTGTTCACTCACTTCCACAAAACTGCTACAATTCCTCACATCAGCGGTGATTGATGGGTATAATCACTAAGACATCGTTATCTCCTCTTTTCCATCTCCCCTCTGTTGTTAAGTGTCTGTGGAAATTTGTTCCCTTCACTCGTCGACCATGTCCAATTAAAATTTGAGAGGAGCACAGACGAACACAGTGATGGGAGATGGTTTTACTTGTCCTTGAGGAAGTCATTTACTGTGCGCTCGTCTTGTCTCCGAACCTCTGCAACACTGTAAATTGGCCTGCCAACTGAACCCTGCCTCGGCTTAGCCTGGCTAGGAAGGTGTGCGTCCAAGTGTGTGTTGTTCCACACATTCACAGGTAAAGAGAGAGACCACCTAGTCAGTGCACACACACAGTCAGACAGACATCCAGCAGATGGAGGGCTATTTTCCATGGGTAGAGAGCCTTTGTGGAGTGGGCAGCTGCCTCTCTTGTCTCATCTGTTTGAGAGCCTTTTTGCTCTCTCTGGCTCATCCTGCAAACACACACCACACGCATTACACACTCATGCATACAGGTTGCTTCAGATTTAGTTACCTACTTTTGTCGTTATTCTCCTTTCATGGCTTAGAGAAGGTCAGTCTCCAGAGAGAGTGCATCTATGTGTTGTCTAATCTGATCCTCAGTAGTCTGACTGTAGTTGGTACCTAGTGTCTGTCAAGTGACCACAATCTGGCCTCTGATTGGCTGATTTCTACTCCTTTTGTCACTCCATTTTTGTTTCTATTTCTGGATTCTTTTGTGATGGAACGGACTTCATTATACTGCTGGATTTTCTTCACATGAAATAACACCTGGTTTCCAAATATTAACCTTGCCACACCTTTGCCTTGTTGCTAGGCAACCTTCAGCTCCTACCTCATCATCACAGCCTTATTATAGGCTGGTATGGTAGGTGGTCAAGGGCTTTTTGCCACGTGATGTGTGCGTCTGCGCTAATGAGTGTGAGATTTGACTGTGAGTAGACAGAAAGAGACGGTTAGACTAAACAAAGACATCCCACAAGGTCCGGGAAATGATACCTGCTCTGTTTCACACAGTAAAGCACAGAGCTGTGCTTCTGTTTATCTTTATGGGACACTGATTTTAACTCTATTGAGACTCATTATAAAGTAAAAGGCAGACGCTCTCACTGTTCCATTAAGTTCTCTAAATCAAATCTGAACAAAAAACACTTTTCAAAAGCTTTTTTCCCCCTTGTCTTTGCGAATGTCCTCTCCTCCACTGTGAAAGTGATGTTGGCAGATTTGCATCACGTACCCAAGTGCTGTTTGGCTTGGACAGAGAGGGGCACAAGGTGGCATTTCCAACACAAACACATGATCGCGTGTTCAGCCTGCCAGTTCGTTCCCTGTTAGCACAGCCTGTTAGTCAGGGCACAGGAACAGAGCTCTGGTGCCAGTCTGGCTTCAGCTGTGTATCTCTACTGGGACATGACCCCCATAGCCAGATGGAGCCAGCTTTACACTGCCTCTCTCTCTCTCTCACTCACACACACACACACACACACACACGATGTGCCATTTCACTAACCATACAAACAAGGATCATTCATTTGTTCGCTTTCTAATTTGTCAGACTAATATTGATTTTTTGCTGCCTTTGCCAACTCTGTGTCTCTCTCTCTCCCTCCCTCTCCCCTGTCAGATGTAAGGGCCCAGCCAGAAGGGAGACTGACACCATGGACACATTTGTGGACTCAGCCTGGTATTACTTTAGATACACAGACCCTTGTAACCCAGATAGGTATGATCAGCCTCCTCCTGAGACTTCATTTGCTGTTTTTCAATCATTTCTGCCTCAGTGAGGCCTCCAAGTGCAAGCTCCTTTTTATGTATTTTTCTTCGTGCATCTTTTTTGTTTTCTTTTTGTGACAGATTTTAGCACACACTGCACAGGTCTTACTTACACCGTTTGTTCAAATAAAAATGAAATGAAAAGAACAGAACAGAAGGTTTCACAAGTGTCTCCAGCAGTGGGCGTATAAGCATATCTATCTCTTTTTAGATATTTAGAAAAATACATAAATTTTTCTCTGTGTGACCTCTGCTAAATAGAAACTTGATTTTTCTCTCTTGCCACGCACACACATCCGCACTTCCACTAACACACTTTGTTCATATGTACTGTTGGAAAGTTATAGTCAAACACAAAATCACCTACTCTCTCCCACTTACCTGTTTCAAACATGCAAATCCTGCCTCTCTTTACTTACACACACATTCACTCACACACACACACACACACACACACACACACACACACACACACGCTGGAAGTTGCATTCCCTGCCGATAGAGATTATGGACCCATGGCTGTCACCTGCTGGGATGGTGGCAATACCCTGAGCTTAACAAAAGAGATTAATTTCCCAGTGCCCTGACCTATCTGTAAAGCTGCTTTAAAAGGGAGGGGAACTGCTCTCCCCATCACTTTTCTTAGCAGGACAGATTATGGCACAACAGAAAAAGCAATTACACTATTTGTGCATTTCAGTTAGCCTGCTGAGCCTCATGTGCACAAGGGGAAACGATGAAAATAGGACGCAAGAGATGCTGAAAGTAGCAAGTAAGAGGAAGGAAATAGGAAGAGGGTGTTCTGTGTAAGAGTGTGTGTGTGTGTGTGGGGGGGGGGGGGGGTGTATGTATTAAGAGTTCCCTGGCCTGATGCCAGCAGGCAAAATTATTTTCAGCCTTGTGAGTTCATACATTTTTTTTTTCGTGGTTCAATTATCCGGAGACACCATCAGCCAGAGAGGGAGGATAGGGATGCAGGGAGGTGCGCAGAAGAGTAACGACTGGTCTGAAAGGTGACACAGAGATAACACACTGCCCTAAAAAGCATCATTAGGTGGAATCCCTGCCTCTGCTGACCATCATGCCACCTCTCCTGCTGAAGTCTTAAAGAAACAGCCCGGTCTTAGTTCATCTCAGATAGATTTTTATCCACAAATACTTGACTGTTAACATGAGAAGCAGCCGAGTTCAGAGGAAGCCTTCAGAGCCTGGTTTGAAACACATTTTACTTCAGTATGTTTTTGTTTTTTTGGGGGGTGGGGGGAGTTATGTGTGTGTGAAGCCAGTGAGATAAAGCAGGCTTCAGGATACTTCTGCTGGCTTCATCCTTGTGTATCAGATTCAGCATGCCCCCTAGAGGAAGGAACCAGTGCTTTGTAACAAAATGTTTTCTTAGAGCATATTGCTACTGTACACTGAGTTTATGATTCATCTAATAATAATAATAATGAAATAACAATAAACTTTATTTATACAGCACCTTTCAATACAATGTTACAAAGAGCTTTATATGGGGAAATATATATTAACATCTCAGCACCACAGTTGGATAGACAGGCAAATAAAAGGCCAGATAATGAAATAGAATAAAGGGTTCCACAAAAAAAGATAAATAAGAGTGACATTATAGAACTTCAAAATACAACCACATTAATAAAAGGCTTTTATGTGAAGGTCATTAAAGCACGTACATTTGCTGTTCTAACCATGTGTTTCCTGGAAAGAAAAAGTCACGCATTTGATATTTAGCTGGAGTAGTTGGCATGAGTGGTGAAAGCTCCCATCACAAAGTTCATCAACAGAAAATCTAAGGAGAGAAACAAGATGTCACAGCACTTGACATTGTTTTTGCACTGAAGTCTAGAGAATAAATGTCGCTAAGACTACAGAAATGACTATTTAAGATAAGCATTACAGATCTTCAAATATAGTTTCCCAGATTTTTTCCATGTTTCTGTTTAACTTTTTAACTTTCTTAATACCAACTAAATTCAGAAATAGTTTCACAAGTCACAGCTCCTCCAAACTTGCTCTTCTTACCCAGGCCTTTTGAACGCCACCTAGCAGATCACTGGCTGCCTGTGGATGTGTACATTGGAGGGAAGGAGCACGCTGTCATGCACTTGTACTACGCTCGCTTCCTCTGTCACTTCTGTAAGGATCAGGGTCTCGTCGCTCACAGGTGCAGTACTCGATGCTTAATCTGCTTTTTGCTGTGCACATATGTGTGTGTATGTTAATTAAACCCTCTTTCTGTCTTTCAGGGAGCCTTTTCGGAAGCTGCTGGTCCAGGGTCTGATCAAGGGCCAGACTTTCAAACTGGGAGACAGCGGCCAGTACCTAAAGAGAGAAGAAATAGACTTCACAGGTACACACTGCCACAATCTGCAGGGTGACACATCTGTAGAAGATGGGAGAGGAAAGGGCTGCCAGATAAAACGGCTTATAAACAAACAAGAAGTCATGAGAACATCTTTTTTTTTTTTTCTTTTTTTTATGTTGGAGTGTATAGTGACATCAATATGGTCCTCATCCCTTTTGTGCTGCTAAAGCAACTCCTCTCTGCTTTAAAGCTTTTCCCAACTGAATGACAAGTTAAACAGCAACTCTGGACAAAAGTCAAATCACAAGAAATCCTTTGATTCACGCCCAAGGATTTTCAGCTACTCTATATTGCTTGGAGAATAGGAGATCTTGTTGGCTTACAGAGAAAGGAAAGCCTCTTGATCCTGGTCCTATTGACTAGGCTTTACGTATTTTCCTTTCTTCTGTCTTTTTGTAATTGTGATCGAACAGCAGCCAGGAGGAAAGGATAAAAATAGTTTCATTTGTCAGACTAATATGAGGTTTCGCAAGTTCTTATCACAGCTTGGAGATGACAGAATGAGTGTCCGGCTATCTCTGACCTCTGACTCCTAACCCGCCTCTTCCAGCTAAGGAGCCGGTAGCGTGCAGTGGTGGTCGTATAGAGGTGACGTGGGAGAAGATGAGCAAGTCTAAACACAACGGTCTGGACCCCCAAGAGGTGGTGCAGCAGTACGGCGTGGATACAGTTCGACTCTACATCCTTTACGCCGCACCACCTGAACAGGACATCCTCTGGAATGTCAAGAGTAAGACGTGACGCCGCTTTATAATCAAACAATGCCATAAGTTGTTGTTTAGGATTATGAATTCAGATTGTTTTGTGAGATGAAGCTTTATTAACATGATATGAATTGTTTCCTCAAAGAAACAGGTATCACTGTCAAGTGCAGCAAATCTAATTATGAATGTGAAAATATCCTTTTTCTTCTGTGTCTGTGTTTGCTCACCACTTCAGCGGATGCCCTCCCTGGCGTTTTACGGTGGCAGTCTCGGCTCTGGCAGCTGGTGACCAAGCTGAGGGGAGCTCGGCAGCTCGGAGATATCCCTAACCCCTCCTTGCTGAAAAAGAAAGAGCTGGCAGAGACCAAGAAGATCTGGGAGAACAAAAACTACGCTATTCAAGAGGTAGCAACTCCATAGCCTCAGACTGTGATCGTGGATAAATGGCTGAAAATATCTCACTGTGGCATTATGTTAATGGATAGAAATTGCAACAGTCATTGTCAGTAGAGGTCAGTAATGGGCCCATTTTCAAAATCTCAGCTTTTCACAGCAAGTTAGTGTTCTTCCTTCAGTGAAATTGGTGATTCACCCCCACTGCATCCGGGCTAGTTTGAATTTAATTTCTCTACTGGTGCCAATTATTTGTGGTGGTTGTTTTTAATGTGCAGTATTAATTAATTAACTTCCTTTAGCCTTTTTACACTGCAAGAGATTGTACCGTTAGAAGGCATGGTAAAATACCTTTTCTCAGTTACAAGGTACTGTATGATTGCGTGGTCCAAGGTAATATGCTCATTACACAGCCTTAACAGTACATAGTCCTGAGATCCACCCTTTTCATCCAGTGCTGAACATCCATGGTAACCTGTGAAACCCCAGAGTAAATGGTAAAGGAAAAAGGGGATGAAAATTGATTTTAAATCCACTCTATCTCCTTTCACACTTTATAAATAGCCTCCATTGGCTGCCAGGTTTGATTCTCTCTCTTCACCCCTCAGGGCTGGTGCTTTTAAAGGACCTCAGGCTGTTTGCCATAAGCCCCCAAAGCCGAGGCTGTCCTTTTGATCAGTCCCTCAGAAAAGCCCTGGTGATCAACCTCCTCCTCCCTAAGGCCCTTCCCAAATGGGTTCTTCTTCGAAGAAGGCTTAACAGGAGAATGTTGACATACTGTGTGCATTTAGCTGATACATATGGGGGATAAGGGGGAAGAGGCTCATCATTTGGGCATGTCATTATTTTCTAATAATTCTTCAGAGGCAAACTCAAAAATATTCCATGACACACTCAATCCATCTGGAAGCATAAACATGTCCAGCAATCAAAACAGAATGCGTAGCCTCATACTTTATCATTTAACTGAATGTGTCACCTGTTGTAGTTTTTTTGTTTTTGTTGCTATTTCAGGTGACCTCTCACTTCACAGAGGACTTCCTTTTCAATGCAGCCATTTCTCGCCTGATGGGCCTTACCAACACACTGAGTGTGAGTGTGCCATCCGGTACCTTGAAATAAAGATGCCACATTTATCATCTGTTACTTTGGAAATCATATCTTTACCACTGTATGTGTTCAAGGGTGCAACTGCCAGGGTGGTGCAGCACAGTGTAGAGTTTGAGGAAGCTCTGGCTGCACTTACATTGATGACAGCACCCATTGCCCCTCACCTGGCTTCTGAACTTTGGGCAGGTTGGTGACATAATTTTTCGCAAATTTAAAATAAATTATGCACTCAAACACTGAGTGTGAAATGGTTGGCAGGACAGAAAGTTCAGCCATATGCCAAACCTGGGGATGGCATTGAATGTACATGTTAATCTAATTTGTTTTACTTGTTTGTTTTAGATTCTGACTATTAATATGACCACCTCATGCTTATGGTGGATGATAATTTAGACTGACACAGTGACAAAAGGATGTGGTCTGTGGTAAAATTAGGTTATTTCTAATATCTGTGAGAGGAAGTTGCCTCAGGTAAACGTAATGTTGACACTGCTGCTCGTCTGAACGCCCAACCGTGATGTAACAACAACCGTTAAGTCAGTTACTCATTTTATTACTGTTATACATCCTGGACAAGCCAAGGCCATAGAACAGTTCACTTGGAAAATACTCGGGTGTCCATCAAATGAAACTGAAAGCAGTGCTGAGAGCTCTTGGCCAAAACAGACAATACAAGGGAAGCGCCTAGCGAGCATTTTTTCTTGCTCCCGCGCTTGCCTGAAAGACATCCCCTTATTGTCAGTGACACACGTACACAAGCTGTCTGCACACAGCTGAGAGAAAAGAGGTTCCAGGAAAAAAACAATGTCCAACTGATAGCTGCAGTCAGGAAAACCTGACAGATGATCACTGGGAGGAAGAGGTGCGTGGGTCTTTAATGAGTGGCTGTGTGCATTTTGTTTGTGCTTACTGCACACATACAAATGAGTAAGGAACATTTGACCTCTGGTACGCTTGGTAACGTTGTACTTGAATTCACTCTTGCGTGTTGTTTGCAATTCACACACAGAGTTCAGGATAGAGGAAGTTCACATCCTTCCCTTGTGCACACTTGCTGGTTAAAATGAGAGTCAGGGGTGGGGTGGTGTGATGTTGTTTGACCCTTCATCAAGATACTTTTTCTCTACAAAAAGGGAAAACAAATTTGGTAAGAAGAAACATAAAAGTCCCCCCCCCCCCCGACCTTGCCTGTGTTGGTGTAACGGCGGTTTGACAGAACCTTGGCACAAGATACTGTCTCTTCAGTGGGACAGCAGGTATTTTCAATGTTGTTTTCCTGCGTTTCCTCCCGGGTCTCTCCCAGGCCTTTGCCAGGTGAAAAACACCCTTAGCCCCATCCTCCAGCGGAAAGGAGACGTCCTGCAACAGTCCTGGCCCACTGTGGACCCAGAGTACCTGGATGTCCCCGATTTTGTGGAGCTGTCTGTACTGGTAGGATCACACAGACACTCCACACGCATCATTTTGTGTTTGTTTGTTTTTTCTTTCATTGTGTGGAGTTTCACAAAAGTTTTGCCAAAGTTCTTTCAACCAGACATGTTTGTCAAGCTAAAATCAAAGCTCTTACTTTTCTTATTTTTGGTTTTGAATATTCAGGGTTTTTCACATAGCTACAGCCCTTGCTCATTATTTACACATAACTTTATTAAATGTAAATAAATAATTATCAGTAATGAGCATTATAAAGGTATATGCACAAATGTTTGCTCTTGCATCTGCTGCCATTTTCACTCAAACTCTCCACTCCTAAAGCCAAAGTCTTAGGTCCATGATTACATTCATAGTCTATAATTTTCAAGAGAGCCTATGATTACTGTGTGTGTGTGTGTGTGTGTGTGTGTGTGTGTGTCAAGTGGCGTACTTTAAGCTAAATAGACAAGTGGGTGAATAATTAAAAGCCAGCAACAGAACACACCGTGTTATTCCTGACTCATTGTTACACTCTCACTCTCCTTTCTTGTGTCTTTTTTTCTGCCCTTTGAGCTCAGTCACTCAAATAGTGTAAGACCCCGGTTTGACAGTGTATGTCATCAGGATGTGTGTGTGTGTGTGTGTGTGTGTGTGTGTGTGTGTGTGTGTGCGTGTGCGTGCATGCATACACTTTCAAAGGCATACAGACAATCAGAGAGAATATCCAGCTGTAACTTGGATCAGATCCAAGCATTACACATGCTAACACTGAATATCGACTCAGTTAATAGATAAAAACTGAAACTGCTTTAATCTGACCATTTGCTTTCAAGAAGGTTGTATCCCCAGAGAGAATCCGCTAATCCCCCACACACACACACACACACACGATGTGTGATGACAGCAAACGTAGTCAGCTGACTAACAGCACCTGTCTTCCTCCAGTTGGATTCTCTCTCTGTACTCTGACAGAAAGACAAGAAACCACAAGAAGGAAATGAAAGAAATGTGGAGTGTGCGGCGTGTGTAGGGTTTTGTATTTCTGTCTTTCCGAGGAACAGTTTCTGTTTCAAACTATCATTGTGAGGACATTTTTGCATTATGAGGCCGGTTCTCACCACTTCAAAGGACAGTTTGAAGGTTAAGACTTGGTTTAAAGGTTAAGGTTAGAATTGGGTTTAGGTTAGGGAATGCATTTTGTCAAAGATAGAAAGACTGATGTGTTTGTGTGTACGACTCATTTTTGCTCTGTCTGGGAGTGAAAGTGGTCATCAGATGATCATTAATGCATTCTTGTTGTCTTCTTGTTCATCTCTCATACATAAAATACATAATTCATACACACACACACACACACACACACACACACACACACACACCATATATTTGAGCTCCTAGTGCTCGATGATGATGTTGGTTTTACTTCAGACTGAGCTCTCTGTTGTTGGTTCCTCAGCCCTGTGGAAGCAACCTCTCTCCCTCTGTCCTCTAATCATGTACTTGGGTTTGTCCCAGAAGGGAGGCCAAGGCTGAGTGGCCTCAGACACACACACACAAACACATGTGTGCGCCATTCATTTTCAACCACTTCCAGAGACATGATCACATTCACCGTGTGCACGCATGCACTTGCTTCTAAACATTACAAGACTGTGTGCCCTTCCCATACCTACCACTAACTATTAGTTTACAGGGTTCACTGTATATGTGGAAGGAGCGGTAGAGTCTTGTTATTTTGGGACCTTTTATGCCAGGAAGGAAAAGTTTGGGTGCAGCCTGACAGGACAGAACTTCATTCATATTGAGAAAGGGGAATAGTTGAAAGAACAGATTAGTGACTTATCTCATCTTTTTATCTCTTAATTCTTGCCCTCAGATAAATAACAAGGCCTGTGGGACAGTGACCGTGCCACTGCAGGTGTCCAAAGATTCAGAGCGGGTGCAGCAGCTCATCCTGGAGAGCCCGATTGGACAGAAGCATCTCGGCGAGCGCAGCATCAAGAGAGCCATCCTCTCCCCCAGGACCGCCCTCATCAACTTCCTTGTTGACGAGTGATGTTTGGGCGTTTGCCACTTGTTTTGTAACTGCTAGATGGTTGTGAACTCCTGTCAGTCAGTGAGTCAGCACAGAGAGATAGGGTGGACTTTTTATGTCATAAATTAAAACAAAGCGAGTCAGTTTAAATTAACTGTCATAACTTCACTGTGAATATGTCTAAATATATTTTATTATATATTTTCCTGTTTTTAATAAAAGATTCAAGAAGCAGTGGGTTCCTAGTGTCCTATTAAGCTGCAGAGGGAGACTTAGCCCCTCATTCTCATGTTTTTACAATCACACATGAAGATTCATTGTTCACATTCCCCCTTTCGCCACTTCACACCTCTCAGCTTGCCATACGGCTGTATGCTTGGCATCTTGGCTGAGTCATGCAGTCATGATGTGCCTTATCAGTGTTTGTCTCTACCTCTAATGCTGCTTTTAGCTGCAGGTGTCTTCAGAGCACCATACACGGACCCCTGTTTGGCTTTTGAACGTGACGCTGTGCTCTTTGAATCCTGTCACTTGGAAGACGATGAAGAGGCCAATGAGGTCTGGGATTTTTCAGCTTGTCACCATATCTTGGTTGTCAATTTCTGAACTATTCAACTGCTCAGTGTCTCTGTATCAGCATTGGAATAGCATGACTCAGCCATTAGCAATGTCCAGGCAGAGAAGCCAGCAGCACTGAAATGTATCCATCTTTAAAGGCTTGGTGAGTAAGCAGTTATTTGATATGTAGAAGCACTTGCAGTTCCCATGTCGCCTGTAAACAAGACTTTTGGTAGTCGTACCATTTTGCCTGGTATCATTGTATGAATGAACAAGAAGAAATGTGAGACACACGTGTCAGTTTTGCAACATTGACTTCTGTTTGAGGAAATGCTTTTATGTTCCGCTTGTGACTTTTTCAATTGAACATGGATACAAAAACACACAGAGCACTCCTTAATGATCTCACTGACCCCCCCACCCATACTTGTGCTCTATCTTTGACCATCAGGTGACAGGAAAAGGCTCACAGGAGAGACAGAATAACAGGAAAGAAACCAGGAATAAGGGGAGGGGGCAAAGGGACTAAACTCTTAGTTATTCTCTGTATTGCTTCAGATTCAGTGAAATTGATCTCAACCAGCTCAAAACGGAAAGTACTACATAAAGATAGATGTTATATGTTATCTTCTGTCAACTCATCTTTGTGTGCCATGTTTTCTTTCACACTTTCAGACTGGCTGTATGAAATGAGAATTCGATTAATTAGGAGGTTGACGTCTTCCTCTTTTTTTTTGTTATTGCTGCAGCTCTTTACACACTCTCCTTTTCACTCTCCTTGCTAGTTAACACCAGCTGATAAACAGGTCTGAACTTGGCCTGGCCAACAATGAGCTGAAGTTGCTGTATCATGGAAAACGGCATCATTGTAGTAATTTTGGATAGGTTGGAAATTCCAGGAAACACTTGCACACTGCTTGATTAAATAGATAAGAGATGGTTATTTCTGACCAGTGTTTTCAGTAAAATGAAGTCTGAGCTGTACTGCATTTGCTCTAATAATTAATTTTGTCACTAACAGCCCCTGGAGCCATTTAACACTTTTCGTCAGCTCTGCAGTTTCCATGACAACTGGGATTATTTAATAGGCAACAGTATTCCACTGTGACTCACTTTCTCTCCAGACCACAGTCTTTGTCTTTCTTACACATGAGATGTACAGCATGGATTGTCTTTGATGAGCTAAAGAAAATCACACCCCCTCCTCTTGAGAACCTCTGCTGGCGAAAGAAACAGGGTGGAGTGCACAGCAGCGCAGTCACCCTCCAGTGCACCAGTTGAGTCCCAGGACTGGGCTGTGTCTTCTCACAGGGGGACGCTGTAATGCCACAGCTCATTATCTCGGACGCTGGCCTCTAGGCTGGTAATTTGGTCATCCGTGGGAATTTTTTGTGTGAGCTCATTGTACAGGCAGATTTTCCCAAGTCCTTTTTATTGTTTTGAGTATAAAGCTAAAGTCTTGGCATGCATGTGAACACACCACACTTGCCAAATTTATTCATCTGTTTACTGTACACAACCGCTGGCTGCATGGCTAAGTGAGCTAACTGCATCTACAGTTTGCAGCAGTTCGCGGTTACTTTAGCAACAAGTGAAGCTATCTGTCCCATCAGGAAAAAATATTTTCTCCATGACATATGATCCAGTTTCACCAAAATCAGTGAATAAAGTTGTATTTTGTAAAGTAATCAGTGAGGCCAGGCCTTTGGAAATACTCCACACCTCTAGAATCTATCATTTTTCCCAACTTAATTCTTGTCTCATTTGTGTTCTGATAAACCGTACATGATTAACTCAGGTTAAAAACAACTCATTTGATCTCCACTCATTGTTTATTGGCATATAGAGCATGATCCGATGACAGGTGCTCACTCCAGACACCTGGAGACACGATATGTGAATTGACATACTTGAAGCTGTCCATTGGATCATCCAAGACCCATGTTCATGCCAAGTGCAAACAGGGCCAAACACCCCATAAAACTAATAAGGCTTTGTATGCCTGAAGAAATATTGCCTAAACCCTAAGATCTAGTAGTAAAAATGAATGTGTGGAGTGTCTGAATACTTGGAAGTAAAGTTCGAATCCACATCTTTCTAGTTTTTCCTACTTTAATTAGGCGCTAATTACACAAATGGGCCAATGAACCTAATCGGTGAAACCAAATGATCTCAAATTTTCCAAATCCCCTGCTGTTGTTACCACGTGCATGAATTAACCTCACTAGTCCATTACAAAACATATGAGCAATGTGACACATGCAGTGTTTAATTTTAAATGCCTAAATATAATAGAGACTGCTTTATGACTCCTTGCTCAAATGGATGTTGCAGTCATGCACATTATAAATTGCATGTATGTCTCCATTTTTGCTGCAGCAACAACTTTCTGTTGGATGTGTGGTCACTCATTCCTACTGTCTTAACACCAGTTTGCGAGTGAACGAGGTCTCTGGGGGTTTTAAGAGCTGAGGGTCTGTTTTTGTGAAAATATGTAAGAAAGAAGTAAAGCAAGTTTAAGCCTATTGCTTGAAGGGAATGCTGTATTATGATGACTGTTTCCCAACCATACAGATGGTCATGCCTTATAAACCTTCTGTTTTAATTACACCGCCAGCAGCTGCCTAGAGTCCCCCTCAGCTTACTGGCTCCAAATTTTTTCACATAAACTGTGTCTGTCAGACAATTTATGCACACTCAGGCTCATTCAGGACACAAATAATGTGTCCCTATGTGTTTGCTGTGAGATTGAGCCTTTTTTCCTCCATACACATTATGAGTTCATCCTATTGTACCCTAACACTGTCTCAAATATTCCAGCCAGGGTCGACACAAAATGGAGGGGTCAGTGTGTGTGTGTGGGGTGTGTGTGTGTGTGGGGGGGGTGATGAGCAGGAATGTGTGACATCACTCAACCAAAACAGAAGGGGCACAGGCACTGTAAATAGCCCCCCTTAACCAGAAGAAAAACACACCCATACAGTTACAGTATAGTTATTGTTTACTTCACTACATAGATTGTTTATTAGATGCAGGAAACTTTAAAATGTTGTGTCATAGTGCTACAGATCACTTTTATCTACCCACATGTATCTATCAAAGTGTGTTTTTAAAGCAAGATTAATATGTTAACATTACCAGTGTGGGCCTAAACATACCAAAATAATTACCCATCCCCCGTTGACTTTATTTTTCCTCGTCTTTGCAGTGGAAGAAGCATTCAGATCCTCTACTTCATTATACAACACTGTAAAACACTCATTTAAAAGTTCTGCATTTGAAGTTTTGACTATGAAAAGTAAAAGTTCTCAGTGGTGGAGGTGGAGCTAACTTTAAGTCGGCTATTTGTTGTTTGATAAATAGCTTAATATATTATAAGCAGATTAAATGTTTTTTTGGCTATGTAAAATCTTAATAAAGTATGCTAGCTAACTAGCAACTGTAGCTGTCAAGAAGGCTACATGACGTGAAGTAACAGTACAATATTTCCTTCTAAACTGCAGTGGAGTCAAGGAAAAGTAGCCTACCTCAAATTTACTTTTACTCAAATTTATTTAATATGACACTTAATAAATGTTTTTAGTTGTATTCTATCACAGCAAAAACTCCACTCCGTAACGTTACACTTCCAGTTCAGCCTTTTCATTTTATGGAGCAAAAGGAAAACGCTGAAGTGCTTGGGTGACTCAAAATGAAGCGGCTGAGTCAACTAGCTCTCGGTATTTTTAAACCTGACACAGGATGTAAGAGCCAGTTTGGGCTGAACAAGAGGACGAACATCTGCCCCCAGGTTCCGCTATTTTAAGACGAGACATCGCTAGTTACATGTAAGCTGACGTGACTGATACCAGCGCTGGTTGGCTTCAACTCTGACTTGTGGCTTAATTTGAGCACTGCACCTTTAAAAAACAAACTGTTCCCAGTTTTCATTCCCAACTGACGACCGGTGGCCACGTACGGCTCCGTGCTCCAACGGTTATCTCACGGTCTGCTCGTTAACGGTAGACTACTTTTATCAGCGAACGACATTAGCTATTTGAATTACTTTGAAGTTCTTTTTTCTCGCCGGAGGTGGCGGAGGATAAAGTTTTGAATGAATGTTCCCCGCTGGGAGTGTAAGGCGGGAGGAGGGGGCAGTTTGTGGGGTCGCCTAGGCTATCGGATCTGGGATCGGCTCACATTTATAAACAGACAGACGGCGGCTTGTTCGGGGCAGAGCTGAGCTGAACGGGCGGCCGTTTCACCGAGGAGGACGCGGAGTTTTAAACTTTTAATTGTTGACCTCGGACGATTAAAAGACGAAGGGGGGAGTTTTGGAATAACAGAAAAGTTTCACCGCGGGTCTGGAGCCCTGTCCTGTCAAGACTACGAGCTGCTGGACTGTAAGCTAAAACTCTGGAAATAACGTTACTCTGTAACTCTAAACATTACAGACTTGTGATTTAGTTAGGCTTTAGCCTTTTAAGATAACAACTTGTAACTTTTCTTTACTGAAGCAGAAACTCAAAGTATCTTCAAAATGGATAAATACGAGGATTTAGGACTCGAGGCGAGTAAATTTATCGAGGACCTAAACATGTATGAAGCATCCAGAGATGGTTTATTTCGCACGAGGAAGGATGCGGGAAATAACCCCGACTTTGAAGAGACAAGAAAAGTTTTTGCCTCCAAAATGACTAAAATACACATGCAGAAACACCAAGAGGAGATGGCAAAAAACAACAATGCCATGAAAATGAATGGGGGCCACAGCAGCACATACTGCACCAAAGACAGACCGCCCATCAATAGTTACAGACAGCCGGGTGAAGCGGCAGCGAAGCCCCCGATAGTCTCTGGCCCTGTGCCAGGCACCACGGCTGGGACTCAGTCCGCACCGTTTGACGGCCAGAAACACACAATCATTCAGTCTGAGCTTCCAGCCGGCAAGGCATATGGCTACGGAAATAATTATGAAAATATGGAGCGCTTAGAGTCACATTCATATCAGCACAGCACCCATACTCCCCCCAGTCCAGGAAACGCGCCTCATAGCACGCCCGCGCATGCTCGTCAACCAGTCAGCCAGCCGGCTCCTTGGGCCCCATCCACGGAGAGCCAGCTCTCCCCATCTTGGTCTGGGTCTGGGAGTTTATCTCAGGAGCAGCCCCAGCGCCAGTCTGTACCTCCCACCGCCACCAGTCTAACATCCCACCAGAATCAGGCTGTCACCCCATCTGTAAACCGGAGTCCACCCTCCTCAGCCGGGCCAGCCAGGGGATGGGCCGGAGAGCCCTCTGGCTCCGCAAAACCGGACCTCATCCCTGCCCTGCCTTTGAGTGCCTTCACAGGAGGAGCTGACTTCCCCATTCAGCAGCACTCCACACAGTCTGGAGCCCATTACGCACCACCTTCTCTAACCTCAAGGCCCTCTGCCAGCCACAATGGTACTGTGGCAGCTTCCTTGCTCCCACCGGCACCTTCTGAAACACCTCAACCCAAAGCCCTGGTGACACCTGCTGCCTTGATCCCTGGTAACGTCTCTAAAATCAGCAGCCAGGGTCAAGGTCAGAACCAAAAACCCGGCAGTGGACAGGCCGTCAGTGCTGAAGCTGAAGTCCTGTGCCCCCCTAAGCCTGTCCAACTACTCTGCCAGCCTCTCCTCACGCAGCCCCCTGCACAGGGGCCCTCAACAGCGGAAATAAAATTAGAAGCCCTCACTAAGCGGCTCGAAAAAGAGATGGATGCCCAACCAAAGGCTGACTACTTTGGTAAGACCGTTTAGACTACCCAGCATCAACAAGGGGCTTCTGTCAGTTAGGCTACTGCAGTAAAACCCATATAACGACAGGACAGTTCAGAACATAAATCCACTTGTTTCCCTTCTGTGTTTCCCTTACCCACAGACACACACATTTGTTGTTTGCATAGCTTAATTAGTAGTGCCACCCAGTTGTCTTATGTCTGTGTTTGGTGGCATTCTTGATTGTCTCTGCTGAGAAAATAGCTGAACTTATTAGGCACACGCCGTGGGAGGCCTCTCCTTTTCTTCTGTGGAATGCAGACAGAATAATTTTCTAATTTGTTTCATGTCTTCTGTTAAATGATTCATTGTCTGCCCTCTTGGCAACTGAAACAAACCCCACTGCAGTAAAAGATGGGGCCAGAAAGAAGAATGTTGCCCTCTTATTGTGTCCCACAGATTTAATGGATTACTATTGAGACGACATTGATAACAAAACTCATTAGTGAGAATTAAATCACTTCTGTCAGATCTGTACTTCATTAAGTCTGTGACTGTTTTAAAGCTTCTTCCCATGTTGAGGTTGTTTGACTGACAGTGGCGTTCACTGTTTTCTGAATGGTGTAGCTACTACAGACCTGTGCTTGCACATTTCTCATGACTTTTTTTATGAGCTTGCCATGCATGCTTGTGCAAGTGATGAACAGGAAAATCAAATGATGACTAACTACACCTGTGACTGTTAGTTCTGGCATGTGGAGGCATAAAACACTATCTTGGAGATCCTTTATTGCTTGTTGAGTTAGCCCAGTCTATCCTTGCATTTGTTGGAATTAGATACATTTTTACATACTATGATTACCAATGCATAAAAAAGAGGAGAAAAGATTATAATAAGTACTGACAAGGTCATTGGCTGAGAAACAAAGGTAGGCAGGGCTGTTAAAAAATTTCCATCATCAGCAGAGTACTCAGGTTTCTGTTCCTCATATCACTGCAAGTGGACTGCAGGAGTGCTATCAGGAAATTAGTGCAACATTGAAAAAAAAAAACATGCTTTGCAGTGAGGTCAGCTGACAGGGGACAGATGCTGTAAATAGGTGAGATATACTGTATGTTGCTGGGAGTGTGTTTGATGCAGAGAGAGCTGGTGCTCGTGGTCGGCAGGCGTTTGAAGCCAAGGCCATTCATGAAAACGGGATGTCCCGCTCGACAGTGAGAGAAAGAGAGCACGAGGTGTTGGATGTCGTGTTCGAAGACACAGAGCACCCCCATCACACACTTGCACACAGTCCGCCCTTGCCTCCTTTGCTGAAGGAATTTCCTGCTGGAATGTCACATTTGTAATCCACAGCCTTCCTGGTGTGTCGCGTAAGGGAAGATGTTCTGGCGTACGTCAATGTCACGAACAAGGCTCATAAATAGCAGAGAGACATGAATATTACGGATGTGTGGGAGAGGACTGTGTGCAGTCAGCAGAAGTGTAAGTCTAAAAGTAATAGTGTCTTTTTGCGCACACACATTCCCATGTAGCCCACACACAGTTTCTGTATGGAGTTTCCCACTAGGCCATGGCTCATTCTCTGAGTCATGCTTTTATGCTAGAAAAAAACTGTGTAGGTAGGTAATTTTCTTCACAAAGTTTCACCATAGAAGACCTTTATAGTTGTGAAAATTAATATGCTTTTTAAAGTCTCTGCCAGTACCCTGGCGGTGTTTAATCAATCCAGCCTGAGCGAGGGGTGTGCCTTAACATATTTAATGATCTACCGGTATAATATTTAATATGATTTTTTTTAAATTATATTGTTGACTTGGTGATGTAATGCTGTCATACCGTTACACACTGCAACAACAAGCAAGGCAAAAAGCAAAAGTAACATTGCGACCGGCTCCACAGTGGAGATGTTAGTTCCAAAAAGAGTGACTTTAGAATCACAACAAACCAAGTTAACATGTAAAAAGTGCAAGAAGACTTTAAAGGGGGCCAAACAGCAAACTTATTTCACTACCTCAAGCAGAAGCACTTGGTTGAGTAGGGAGGAGAGCTCAACAGCTATTGTTATTGAGTTCGAATCCAGTAATATTTTTTAACTATTTTGTCATATCCTCAAAAATATTATCGCAAAAATACCTTGAAATATTGTGATATTATTTTATGGTCATGTCTCCCACCTCTAGTCTGAGCTGCGTCCATACACGGGGCTGGGATACATCAGAGTTCCCGGATGATTGGGGATAACTGCAGATGGAGGTTCTGGGAAAATGAATTTGGTGCCAAACGGCTGCACCGGGGGAACACTGAGGAATGTCTGAAGGAAGAGAGACAGGAATTTTTTTAAATGAGGTCGTAAGATACAAAGTGGGGCGGAGTCCCACACAAGTTTAGAGGTGCCTGCGGAGCGGTTCAATGGATGAGGAGACAAACAGAGAGATTTAGGGACAAGTTCATGGATGGTCCTTTGGCCCTGGCCACAGGAGCTGGAGAGGATGTGAGATTTATAGAAAAGTTCATCCAAGAGGGGAGAAATGGTGGGACATCCCAGTGTCTGCCTCCCTCCCCTCTTCCTCTGACTTTCTCACACACACACACACACACACACGTACTAAGTTGAACGTTTAGTGTTGTGTTAAGATGGAGGATTAATTTATCCCATCTGGCTGTTGAGTGGAAAGCTTTGTTTTAACTCTTCCCAGGGATTCTTGGCTTCTGCTCTGGCAGGCATTTGGAGACTGATGTGTGTGCGTGCGTGTGTGTGAGATATCCTCTCAAGCACTTATATGTATCTGTATGTCTGAGAATATATGGCCTGCGGTATTTGACTGAATCTAATGTGCTTTGTCACTTCTGGTTGTGGTGTGGTAAAAGTGAGACATAAGATGTGTTATAGGAGGAATATAGTAAACATTTTTGTTTGAAATGTTATCTATCAGTGCTCAGTCGTTTTAAAGTTATGCTTAAAAATAAAAGTAGCATACTTATAAATACTCTAAATACTTACTCTACAATCGGCAGACTGCCCAGTACACATCTTCCACTTCCTTTAAGTAGTTAGCTAAAAAGTAGAGGTGATGGCTGCTCTGAGTATCAACAGTAAGTGAAAGCTGTAGTTTATACTGTATATTTGCACTTCTGTGTACTTGTGTCTCATAAATTTTCATAAACAGTGCTGTTCAACTGCTGTCTGTGGACGTGTTGCTACAGTGTTTATGCTGTGTTTCAGGCAGCTCGGAACTGGGAAATTTCTGACATCCAACTAGAAAAAGTATGGAATGCCACTTGAAGTCAGATTTCCTACTCGTGAACTCGGAGAAAAAATGTGTACCCCGAATTCATGAGTAGTAATGACGTCACACAACAATGGCAGCTCCCATGGAAGCGCACATAGTAAATGGTAAACCATAAACTAAGGGAAAGTAAAGTATTAAATTAAAATAATACATACTACTATAAAATAGTAAACCTTGTTCTGCATGTAAATTGATGTAGAAATATTCTGTCAATGTTATATTATTTACAGGCCCTGGGCAGCAATAGTGGTCATTTATGGCCTACTTCAGATAAGATGATGACCACCGTTGCATTGGTGTAAGGAACCTGGGATCTGTTATCTGGCTTAACTAACCCTAACAATCGCAGTCAGGATAAGCGGTACCACCAAGCTGGTTATCTACTTGGTAACTCAAACCAGTGTTTCCCAATCCAGCCATGAGCGCGTTCACATAAAAGAGGCAGTGTTGGAAGCAGAGTAGCATATTTTACAAACGAGCAAACTAACTCTACAGAAATGCGAGATAGACATCCCAACTAAGTAGCACGGCTGCAGCTGACCGACATGCAGGGAGACAGAAATTCAGTGTGAATGCCTAAATGAACAGGCGTAGTCTATAATAATGCGTTGATTTGATGTGTTCTTATGAACTGTATGAAAATACCAGCCTTATTCTTTCAGCTCGACTGTGTCGGCGTTTCCACATTAAAAGACTCTGGCACTGAAGAAGTGGTCGTTCCACCTCACTTCAAAAATGAGATTAATTCAAAAAGTGTTATATATTAACTTCATAAAGTAATGATATTAAAAATCCATTCATGCCATAAAATGTGCTCAAATAGTGGTTGAGACTGGATCTCAACATTTAGGCTGCTGAAAAGTCACCTCACTTACCTGCGCCCACATCACAAAAGGTGGGGAGGTATGGCTACATGACCAGTCTCTGTATTAGGCCTATAAGAAAACTACTAACGTAAAAGCCTATGTTCATATTAAAATTTAGTATTTCAATATCTCTACCAAACTGCTCATAATATTCAGCCTAACATAAGAAAAATTAAACCCATTTATTTTAACGGCTGCGACAGGCTGTGTGAAACGGACTGGGAGCAAATAAAAAATATTAAACACATTTTAAAGCAGTAAGTAGGCTTACTGTAAAAACCTGTAGGCAACAATAGCCTAAGGCTTTTAATCAATCTCTGTAGGATGATATCGCTTTAGCCTACAAGAGTTTCTCCGTATCACCGCAGCAAACATAAAGCAGCCTACAAACCAGTCTGTGGGATTTCCTAAAGATGGTGATGTCATTTTCCAAAAGAGCTGATTGGTCAGTAGGCGGCGTTTTAATAGAGTTGATCTCTTGTCTGGAACATAACCCGCTCCGGAGCAGGTTAGCCGGTTAGCATAAGTTACCAGGCGATCGACCAGGTAAGAAGTGAACCACCTTCGTGGTACTGAAAACCCAGGGTTAACCAGAAGTTACCTGGATAAGCTCAAATCCTGCTTCGTGGTACAGACCCCTGGTGCATAGGTTCACTGTTGTGTGTTTCTGTATTATAAATAATAAACTGATTGATTAGGTAGCTGGTTACAGTAAACAATCTCTGAAAGTCATCTTCTCCACCCAAAAGTTATTCAGGAAAATGTTAAAAATGCCCCGAAATGTGAAAACACTTGGAAATATAGCCTACAATGTTTGCTGACTTTTAAGGATCACCAACTGATGTAGCTAAAAGGATAGCCTACACAGCTAACGTGTAGCTATATTTGTCACTTGTTTTTAATAAAATGGCCATCCTTTTAATTAACACCAAGTGCAGTGCTGAGGGGGGTAACATGGGGTAAGACGACCCCCCACAGTAGCCTAATTCTAACAAAAAACACAAAATGTCACAATTTCTTCTGGCTGCCCCTAGTCTCACTGGACTAAAAATGTTTAGCCATTCTGACCAAGTTGATATGATTTTTTTTTTTTTAGCCAGTTAAAGTTAGCCTGTACATTTTTTTTGTGTGTGTTCAATTTATATATACATACACATGCTATCTATCTATCTGCACACACACACACTGACAACTTCTTGGCCTACAGTGGGTACGGAAAGTATTCAGACCCCTTTAAATTTTTCACTCTTTGTTTCATTGCAGCCATTTTCCAAAAATCAAAAAAGTTCATTTTATTTCTCAGTAATGTACACTCAGCACCCCATCTTGACAGAAAAAAAAAACAAATGTAGAAATTTTTGCAAATGTATTAAAAAAGAAAAACTGAAATATCACATGGTCATAAGTATTCAGACCCTTTGCTCAGTATTTAGTAGAAGCACCCTTTTGATCTAATACAGCCATGAGTCGTTTTGGGAAAGATGCAACAAGTTTTTCACATCTGGATTTGGGTATCCTCTGCCATTCCTCCTTGCAGATCCTCTCCAGTTCTGTCAGGTTGGATGGTAAACGTTGGTGGACAGCCATTTTCAGGTCTCTCCAGAGATGCTCAATTGGGTTTAAGTCAGGGCTCTGGCTGGGCCATTCAAGAACAGCCACGGAGTTGTTGTGAAGCCACTCCTTCGTTATTTTAGCGGTGTGCTTAGGGTCATTGTCTTGTTGGAAGGTAAACCTTCGGCCCAGTCTGAGGTCCAGAGCACGAAAAGGTTTTCGTCCAGGATATCCCTGTACTTGGCCGCATTCATCTTTCCCTCGATTGCAACCAGTCGTCCTGTCCCTGCAGCTGAAAAACACCCCCACAGCATGATGCTGCCACCACCATGCTTCACTGTTGAGACTGTATTGGACAGGTGATGAGCAGTGCCTGGTTTTCTCCACACATACCGCTTAGAATTAAGGCCAAAAGTTCTATCTTGGTCTCATCAGACCAGAGGATCTTATTTATCACCATCTTGGAGTCCTTCAGGTGTTTTTTAGCAAACTCCATGCGGGCTTTCATGTGTCTTGCACTGAGGAGAGGCTTCCGTCGGGCCACTCTGCCATAAAGCCCCGACTGGTGGATTGCTGCAGTGATGGTTGACTTACTACAACTTTCTCCCATCTCCCGACTGCATCTCTGGAGCTCAGCCACAGTGACCTTTGGGTTCTTCTTTACCTCTCTCACCAAGGCTCTTCTCCCCCAGACGGCCAGCTCTAGGAAGAGTTCTGGTCGTCCCAAACGTCTTCCATTTGAGGATTATGGAGGCCACTGTGCTCTTAGGAACCTTAAGTGCAGCAGAAATTTTTTTGTAACCTTGGCCAGATCTGTGCCTTGCCACAATTCTGTCTCTGAGCTCTTCAGGCAGTTCCTTTGACCTCATGATTCTCATTTGCTCTGACATGCACTGTGAGCTGTAAGGTCTTATATAGACAGGTGTGTGGCTTTCCTAATCAAGTCCAATCAGTATAATCAAACACAGCTGGACTCAAATGAAGGTGTAGAACCATCTCAAGGATGATCAGAAGAAATAGACAGCACCTGAGTTAAATATGAGTGTCACGGCAAAGGGTCTGAATACTTATGACCATGTGATATTTCAGTTTTTCTTTTTAATAAATTGCAAAAATTTCTACATTTCTGTTTTTTCTGTCAAGATGGGGTGCTGAGTGTACATTACTGAGAAATAAAATGAACTTTTTTGATTTTTGGAAAATGGCTGCAATGAAACAAAGAGTGAAAAATTTAAAGGGGTCTGAATACTTTCCGTACCCACTGTATGTATGTGTGTATATACACATACGTGTGTGTGTGTGTGTGTGTGTGTGTGTATATGTGTATATTTACATTAAGGGGTTATTATTATGGTTGATAGTTTGTAATTTAGATATTATTTAGACACTGGATAGACCTTTTAGCCAACTAGCAACTTCACTATCAGAAAGTCTGAAGTAAAGGAAGGTTATAAGCTCACATATGCTCACATTTGATTAAATACAAATTAATTTGTCAACTGTAGCTATTTATTTTATAATATGTTACACAAAGCATGGCCTTCTTAAAGATCCAAAAAAAATCAATAAAATATTATTTTATGTCAGCAAATAGATGTTGAGCTGGGGGGGCGCACATCTTTCCCCACTCTACCCATATAACTGTGCATAAACTTGCCAAAGAAACATAAGTTTGTAACGGTCAGCCATGTTTATTGTTTACATTTACATGCACCTGAAACACTTTGAGGTCGCAAATCGGATCTCAATCTGATTTCAACTTGGAAATTTCCCACTTCCGACCGGTCTGGAATGCGGCATTGCTCATACTAATTCCAGACTGCTCGGAACTGGGGAATTTCCAAGTTGAAATATCAGACTTGCAACCTCAATAGTGTTCAAGGAGCATGGTGGTGCATGACGCCGAAAGTGAACGAAAAACATGGCTCACCGTGACAAACTCTGTCAGGTGTACACCCAGTTGCACCCTCAGCGCTGCCCTTAGTATTAATTAAAATGTTGGCCATTTTAATGAAAACAAGTGACTGAAGTGGTAATCCTTAAAAGTCAGTAAATGTTGTAGATTATACTTCCTAATGTTTTCAAATGTTTTGGCGTTTTTAACATTTTACTGAATAACTCCGATTCTTTACTGTCACCTATTAACATTGTCAAAACATTTCTACATTAATTTACATGCAGAATAGGTTTTAATGATAGCAATTACCTCAATTTAAATACATGAAAATATACTTTATGTTGCCTTTTAGGCAATGTGTGCTTTCACGGGAGCTGCCATTGTTGTGTGACGTCAATCAGCTGCTACTCGGGGTAAATCTTTTTTCTGACAAGTTCACAAGTAGGAAATCCGACTTTAAGTGGCGTTCCAGGATAGTTTTTCTAGTTGGAGGTTGGAAAATTCCAAGTTACGAGTTCCCTGGAATGCAGCAGAAAAACTAAACTACAATGGCTGGCCAACGAGGTTTTCTGACCAAGTGGGAAGCTTCCGGTCAGGTCTGATACCTGAATCCAATGCGGAAGCCCATAAATCTGCATTCTATTGAAGGGCCAGCAGGGGGCGACTCTTCTGGTTGCAAAAAGAAGTCCGTCTACATTAGAAATAATGGTAAAATGACCCTACTTCTCAGCTGATGTATTACCTCAGTGAACACTTTCCTAATGATATTATGGTCTCAATCGCTAGTTTCAGGTCTTCTTCCATACAACATGATGTTCATTTAGTAAATTATGGTCCTATTTAGAGGAACATAGACCATAAAGTAGAGTATGCTTCAGGGCGAAATTATCTGTGATTGACAAGTCATTACCATGGTAACCTGTCAATCAGGCTAGAGTGACTCGTACCCACAGCACTGTGCAAATTTAACCAGCGCCATTGAAAAAGTGTGTTAGGAGATGGCTGTTCACTTTCTCTAGTGAGTACATTTGGTTTTAAGACTGTTATTTGCTAGATAAAATTGTCAGCTCTGTTAAAATGATAGTCAAGGTGAATTACAGATGCACCTAAGCAAGTTAACTAGCTCCACGCACGGCAGTTAGCTCCACAGTCTCATCCAAATTTGGTCACATTCGGTGCCACTGGTTGCAAAAACTCAAGATGGCGGCGCCCTATCGGCCAAACTTGAGGCTTCAAAACGGCCGTCCACAAACCAACAGGTGACGTCACAATGATTATGTCCACTTCTTTTATGCAGTCTTTCCGACTTCTTAACTGGAACAGTGTAATCTCGGGTTTGAAGTCATTCCTAGCTCCGACCTCTGACCTCCGAGGTAAATGGAAAGCACCATTAGTACACTTTTGAGGCACTTCTTTATACTTCTCCACAATTCACAGGCAAATATTGTAATTGTTTTCCACTACATTTATTTAATAGCTGGAGTTACTAGCTACATTATAGAAACATAAATGAACACACACATTATGATGTACCATGATAGGTTAAGATGAGATACGATTTTATTGATCCCTGGGGGAATCTTCCCACCTACCCAGCAGCATAGTAATTAAAATTAGCCACACCTTTAGCTGCAACAATAAAAATGGACCTTTCTTGATAAACATTTGAGCTTATTTGATGACTGCTGTAAGAGGCACAACATAACTCCATCTATTAAATGTTTAAGATACTTTTCAGTGAATGAGATGTTGAAGTACATACATTTGCTGCTTTTAAAGGTTTTATCATGTTATGGATGTGTTACAGATGAATGTGGGCCCTTGGGGCTACTGTAGAAGTGAGAATACTCAATAGCTGCTACAATGTGTTGTATGGGTCTGGTTTTCAGTCAGTGGCATATTGGACAGCAAGCAGCCGCCTACTGGGAGTTTTGACAGCTGGGAAAGGTGTGGTGGTGGGGGTGGGGGTGGGGGGGGGGGGTCAGAGGGGTGTTGTGTTGGCTGCATGTTTTGCTTTCCCTCCCCCCGCTTCAAGCAAGCTGCCAGTGCCCTGAATAATCACACTGTTTTGGAACATGGGACTCCAGCCAAAAGCAGATTTTTTTTTAGTGGCCGAACCAGTGAGGTTGCTACAAAAATAAGGAATTTTTGATCCCAAACTGGAAAAGAAAAGAATTTTACCAGAAATTTAAAGGAAAAATGTTCTTGGCTCAGTGTCACATCTGGGAAAAGCAGTGTACTTTACTTTTCATCTAGTGTTTTTGGAGAATCTTAATCCTGCTATATTGTTCGTTCTCTGACGTGAATTGTATCTAGTTAACGTTTACAGAAGAAATGTTTACAGAAGAAGATTTAAAAGTCCTTCACTCAGTCATTTCAGTAGTTTGAGGGCATGACTACTTTATTGTTTTCATGTAAACAAGATAGCTTACAAATGAGCAACATTCTTCTGCTTTCTAATAATATCCCTCTTATTATCTCTAAATCTTTTTTTGAGCCATGGGGGCCCCTGCTGATGTAGCATTGGGAGAGGCTTTAGTTGAAATATATATAGCCCAGTAGCATGTTGTATGACTGAAAGTCTGTGAAGAGGAACAATTAAAGAAGGTTATTACATGTAACAGTGTGTTTTTGGAGGAGGCAGCCACGTGATGTGTGTTGGATAGTGGAAACAGAAGTTTCTTAGTCAGTGTTCCTGGAGAGGACCTGGGCTGGGCTGGGCTGGGCCACGTTCTTCTACTGAGCTCTATTTCTCTGTCTCCAGGGAGCTTTTATATAAAAACACAAATAACCTCATCTGTGCACACACTCAAAGAGAAGCTCTGTCTTTCTTTCACCTACCATCAATGCCTTTGCCCCTTCTGTTAGTGTTACTTAATACTTTGATTGATTGGATGGTCATATCATACTGTATCTGATTGATTTAGTGGCTAGCTGAGTACCATTTAGAGCCAGAAGTGACGGGGGTTGTCACTTGTCACAGTCCATATGTCAGTTGTTATGTCACGCTGTGTCATACACTGACAGGAGAGGGAGAGACGGAGATTGGCAAGGAATTGGACCGATGAAAGATAACACTTTCATGCCAGGTCTCGGGAAAGTAGTGTTGCATCTTAAGCAGCTCCAGATAGAAAATTGTTATATACCAGTATTGATCACACAGGAAGCTCTTGTGTTGTTCATGAGCTGCCCAAAGTCAAAGGGCCCATTATGTAATATGGCCCATCATGCTCTCATGTGATTTGCTTTAAAGGTCTGAACTGGTATTCATCACTCAAAGCAGAGGAGAGAAAACTCTTGCTTTCATTTGTTTGGGGGATTTTTATCTCTTTTTACTTTGGATCTGCACACACTTTGCAAATCTCATTGGCTTGGATGTGTGGATAGATTCATATTAAGTAGACTGCACTGTCTTAATATCAAGCCACACTGACTGTGTGTGCTGTTGGAGTAGGAACTTTTGATTTTTTATCAGGGACTTTACTAACAGACTTGTTGGTGTCTGAGCCAAGTCAAATAAGCAAATAGGGATATATTTCCCCTTTCAATGATACAGCCCTCTAACCAGCTTCCTGTATTTTGTGAAGGGATTTTCTGCATTGTTTTTCTAACTAACAGTGTCTTAAATGATATTGCATATTTAGGATTTGATTCAGTATGGATTGATGTAGTGTGTGACTACATCAGTATCAGTG